>NC_142030.1:107694032-108008477 GCF_982192425.1 Myodes glareolus
AAGAATAATAGGGATTGAAGAAGGAGAAGAACTGCGGATCAAAGGCCCAGAAAATATATTCAACAAAATTATAGAAGAAAACTTTCCCAACCTAAAGAACGATATTCCTATGAAGGTTCAAGAAACATACAGAACACCGAATAGATTGGATCAGAAAAAAACATCCCCGCGTCATATAATAATCAAAACACAAAACATAAATATTAAAGAAAAAATTTTAAGAGCTGCAAAGGAAAAAGGTCAAGTAACTTATAAAGGTAAACCTATCAGGCTTACACCGGATTTCTCTATGGAAACCATGAAAGCCAGAAGATCCTGGATAGAGGTACTGCAGAAACTAAGAGACCATGGATGCAAACCCAAACTAATATACCCAGCCAAGCTATTGTTCACTATCAACGGAGAAAACAAAATATTCCAGGACAAAAACAAATTTAAACAATACGTAGCTACTAATCCAGCCTTACAGAGAATATTAGAAGGAAAATCACTACCGAAGGAATCCAACATTCCCAACACGGCCTACAATAACTCGAACATCTAGCGACCATTCACAAGCACAAAGCAAAGAAGAAAAACACATACACTCTACTACCTAAAAAAAAATGACCGGAGTCAACAACCACTGGTCATTAATATCACTTAATATCAATGGACTCAATTCACCTATAAAGAGGCACAGACTTAGAGATTGGATACGAAAACAGGATCCAACATTCTGCTGTTTACAAGAAACACACCTCAACCACAAAGACAGACACTTACTCAGAGTAAAGGGTTGGGAAAAGGTTTTCCAAGCAAATGGACCTAAGAAACAAGCGGGCGTGGCCATTCTAATATCTAACAAAATTGACTTCAAACTAAAATCAGTCAGAAGAAATGGAGATGGACATTTCATACTCATAACTGGAACAATTCATCAGGAGGAAATCTCAATCCTGAATATCTATGCTCCTAATATAAAGGCACCCACATATGTAAAAGAAACTCTTCTAGAACTCAAGGCGGTCATCAAACCACACACACTAATAGTAGGAGACTTCAACACTCCTCTCTCACCAATGGACAGGTCAATCAGACAGAAACCAAACAGAGAATTGAGAGACCTATTGCAGGTATTAAATCAAATGGATTTAACAGACATCTATAGAACACTCCACCCAAATAGGAAAGAATATACCTTTTTCTCTGCAGCTCATGGAACCTTCTCGAAAATTGACCACATACTCGGTAACAAAGTAAACTTCCACAGATACAAAAAAATATTAGTAACTACCTGTGTCTTGTCAGATCACCATGGACTAAAATTAGAATTCAACAACAATGCTCCCCCCAGGAAGCCAACAAACTCATGGAAACTGAACAGTCAACTACTAAATCACCCCTGGGTCAAGGAAGAAATAAAGAAAGAAATTAAACTCTTCCTTGAATTTAATGAAAACAAAGACACAACATACTCAAACCTATGGGACACTATGAAAGCAGTGCTAAGAGGAAAGTTCATAGCACTAAGTGCCCAATTAAAGAAAACGGAGAAAGCACACATTGGTGAATTAACAGCACAATTGAAAGATCTAGAAAAAAAAGAAGCTGATTCACCCAGGAGGTCTAGAAGACTGGAAATAATCAAACTGAGGGCTGAAATCAACAAAATAGAAACAGAGAAAACAATCCAAAGAATCAATGAATCAAAAAGCTGGTTCTTGGAGAAAATCAACAAGATTGACAAACCCCTAGCCAAGTTAATCAAAAGGCAGAGAGAGAACATGCAAATTAATAAGATCAGAAATGAAAAGGGGGACATAACCACAGACACAGAGGAAATTCAGAGAATCATTAGATCTTACTATGAAAGTTTATATGCCACAAAGTTGGAAAATGTAAAAGAAATGGACATTTTTTTAGATAAGTACCATATACCAAAGTTGAACCAAGAACAGGTGAACAATCTAAATAGACCTGTTAGTCGTGAAGAATTAGAAGCTGTTATCAAAAATCTCCCTACCAAAAAAAGCCCAGGACCAGATGGTTTCAATGCAGAATTCTACCAGAACTTCCAGGAAGAGCTAATACCTATACTCCTTAACGTATTCCACAATATAGAAACAGAAGAGTCATTGCCTAACTCCTTTTATGAAGCTACAGTTACCCTAATACCAAAACCACACAAAGACACAACCAAGAAAGAGAATTACAGGCCAATCTCACTCATGAACATCGACGCGAAAATTCTCAATAAAATACTGGCAAACCGAATCCAAGAGCACATTAGAAAAATTATCCATTATGATCAAGTCGGCTTCATTCCAGAGATGCAGGGCTGGTTCAACATACGCAAATCTATCAATGTAATCCATCATATAAATAAACTGAAAGAAAAAAACCATATGATCATCTCACTAGATGCTGAAAAAGCATTTGACAAAATTCAACACCCATTTATGATAAAGGTGTTGGAGAGACTGGGGATACAAGGATCATACCTAAATATAATAAAAGCAATATACAGCAAGCCGACAGCTAACATCAAACTGAATGGAGAGAAACTCAAAGCCTTTCCACTAAAATCAGGAACGCGACAAGGCTGTCCACTCTCTCCATACCTCTTCAATATAGTGCTTGAAGTTCTAGCAATAGCAATAAGACAACATAAGGAGATCAAGGGGATTCGAATTGGAAAGGATGAAGTTAAACTTTCGTTATTTGCTGACGATATGATAGTTTACATAAGTGACCCCAAAAACTCTACCAAAGAACTCCTACAGCTGATAAACACCTTTAGTAACGTGGCAGGATACAAGATCAACTCCAAAAAATCAGTGGCCCTCCTATACACAAAGGATAAAGAAGCAGAGAGGGAAATCAGAGAAGCATCACCTTTCATGATAGCCACAAATAGCATAAAATATCTTGGGGTTACTCTAACCAAGGAAGTGAAAGACCTATTTGACAAAAACTTTAAGTCTTTGAAGAAAGAAATTGAGGAGTATACCAGAAAATGGAAAGACCTCCCCTGCTCTTGGATTGGGAGAATCAACATAGTAAAAATGGCAATTCTACCAAAAGCAATCTATAGATTCAATGCAATCCCCATCAAAATCCCATCAAACTTCTTCACAGACCTTGAGAGAACAATAATCAAGTTTATATGGCAAAACAAAAAACCCAGGATAGCCAAAACAATCTTATATAATAAAAGAACTTCTGGAGGCATTACCATCCCTGACTTCAAACTCTATTATAGAGCTACAGTATTGAAAACAGCTTGGTATTGGCATAAGAACAGAGAAGTCGACCTATGGAATCGAATAGAAGATCCAGATATTAACCCACAAACTTATGAACACCTAATTTTCGACAAGGGAGCTAAAGGTATACAATGGAAGAAGGAAAGCATCTTTAACAAATGGTGCTGGCATAACTGGATGTCAACCTGTAAAAAAATGAAAGTAGATCCATATCTATCACCATGCACAAAAATCAAGTCCAAATGGATTAAAGACATCAACATTAATCCGTCCACTTTGAACCTGATAGAAGAGAAAGTGGGAAGTAGTCTACAAGATTTAGGCACAGGAGGCCTCTTCCTAAGCAGGACCCCAGCAGCACAGACAATAAGAGAAACAATGAATAAATGGGATCTACTGAAACTGGGAAGCTTCTGTAAAGCAAAGGACACTGTCAGTAGGACAAAAAGGCTGCCTTCTGACTGGGAGAAGATCTTCACCAACCCCTCATCAGACAAAGGTCTGATCTCCAAAATATACAAAGAACTCAAGAAACTAGGCACTAAAACTCTAATTAACCCAATTAAAAAATGGGGTACTGAACTTAACAGAGAATTCACAACAGATGAACTTCGAATGGCCAGAAGACACTTAAGGTCATGCTCAACCTCCTTAGCGATCAGGGAAATGCAAATCAAAACCACTTTGAGATACCATCTTACACCTGTCAGAATAGCTAAAGTCAAAAACACCAATGATAGCCTATGCTGGAGAGGATGTGGGGTGAGGGGAACACTCATCCATTGTTGGTGGGAATGCAAACTCGTGCAGCCACTGTGGAAATCAGTGTGGCGGTTTCTCAGGAAACTGGGAGTCAACCTCCCTCAGGACCCAGCAATTCCACTCTTGGGAATATACCCTAAAGATTCCCGATCATACTACAAAAGCATTTGTTCTACTATGTTCATAGCAGCACTATTTGTAATAGCCAGAACCTGGAAACAGCCTAGGTGCCCCTCAATAGAAGAATGGTTAAAAAAGGTGTGGAACATATACACATTAGAGTTTTACTCAGCGGTAAAAAACAATGACATCTTGAATTTTGCATGCAAATGGATGGAAATAGAAAACGCTTTACTGAGTGAGGTAAGCCAGACCCAAAAAGAGGAACATGGTATGTATTCACTCATAAGTGGATTCTAACCATAATTAAAGGTCTTTGAGCCTATTATTCGTGATCCTAGAGAAGCTAAATAAGAAGATGAACCTGATGAAGATTATTTAGCTATCCACCAGGAGGTAGGAAATAGACAAGAGTCCCAGGTAACCTCGGGTGCATGGGGGGGAGGGAGGGTCGATGGAAGGGGAGAAGGTTAGAGAGAAGGGAGTAGGGGAAGAAAGGGGAAAGCTTGGTGGCCTGGGATGGGGGGGGAGGGAGGAAGGATGAATATGGGATCAGGGAAGATTATATTTCAACTAAGGGACCCATTTTAGGGTTTACAGGAGACTTGATTATATATGGGATCCCAGGTCCAAGGAGAGATCCCCCAGATTGCTCTCTGGACAGAGGAGTGGGTGCCTGAATCGGCCGTGGCCCATGTCCATACTGATGTATATTTTGCTTATCACCATAGATCCTGCATCTGACGAAGGACGGCGATACAGTCGGTGACCCATATTGCAGCACCGGACTGAGCCCCCCGAGGTCCAAATGAGGAGCAGAAGGAGGAAGAACATGAAAAACGAAATCAGTACTGCGAGGGATGCTATCACCCACTGATACAAGGGAACGGATCTGATGAGAGTTTACCAAGGCCAGTTGGACTGGGACTGAAAGAGGACGTGATCTAACCAGACTCTCCGAATTTGGCCGGATTCTCTGACTGTGGCTGACCCGAAGTCTTTCTGAAAAGCCATTGACTATGACACTGGGACCTGTTTCCTCTACATATAATGGATTTTGGGGATCCAGTCTGTTTGGACACTCACCTTCCTGGACCTGGAGGGAGGGGGAAGGAACTGGAACTTCCCACAGGGCAGGAAACCCTGACTGCCCTGTGGGACGAAGAGGGAGGAGGAGGGGGAGTAGGGGGAGTGGGAGGGTGTTGGGAGGGGGGATGGAAATGGAAACTTTTATAATTTAATGAAATTTACTAAAAAAAAAAATAAAAAAAATAAAAACAAACAAACAAAAAAAAAAAAAGAAAAAAAAAAGTATAACAGTTTATTTAATGGCCTCAAAATGTGTGTGTGTGCATGCACAGGTGTACATGTGCTTGTGGAGGGCAAAGGTTGGTGTCTTTTGTCTTCCTAGATTTCTTGCCATCCTCTTGATTGATAAAGAGTCTTTTAGTCAAGCTTATAGCTCTCCATTTCTGCTAGTTTAGCTAGCCATCTTGCTTAATTAATCCCTGTCTCTGTCTTCCAGGGATTGGATTACAGACTTCCTGTCACGTCTCTCAAGCATATTCATAAATGCTGGTGTCTTAAATTATGGGTCTCAACCTTATGTGGTTGTTTACCCAATGAGCATCTTCACATGTCAAGGGGCTCAACGTTTTGTTGTGGTATAAGAAATACATCATGCCTTACCTATTATGATTTCATGGAGTGAAAAAGATAGTGTGGGTTGAATCTAAATTTAAAATATGGCTAGTTCAGGGCTACCAGATGACTAACCAAGCATGTTCAATGGAAATGCCAAGTTCCATGAAGACTGAGGTGTGAGCTGAAGAACAGGGCACTTCATGATAAACTCAGTAAAGGTAATAAACAACTGAACAGTGAGCTTTCATGCAGATTCTTCTTTCATATTTCCTCTCTTGACTCCTATTATTTAAACCTAACAGCAACAAAATTGGACTGCTGTATAACTGCATTAATAAAGTGCTTGCTATTGCAAGCATGGGGCCTTGAGTTCCATTCCCTGGAGCCCACTGAAAAGTGCCTGGCATGGGAGCAAATACTTGTTATCCCAGGATTAGAGTGGAAATATGCAGATCCACGGTTCTCATTGATCAGCCATATTAGCTTACTCAGTGATCTCTATGTCAATCTGTCTCTGCCTCAAAAATCAAATCAAATCAATATGATGCTCCCTCACATAAATAAAGCAAAGAGAATGGTGACTGAAGAATGGAATGCCAGTGCAGATGCTGAGATTGCCCCCTTGCTCACCATACACACGTACTCACACATGCACACACACACATGCACAGAGACAGAGAGACAGAGACAGAGAGTTATGACTTCCTCATCTCATCCTGTACTGCTGTATATAGCATTTTGTATATCTCATTCTTGGAAAAACCCAGCCCCCCACCAACTTCTATTAGTCCATCACGTTTAATATTTGTACTCATATAGTGCCAGAAGAATGCTTACAACATATTCTTACAACATGTGAAAGAACATACTGGGGACTAATAATTCATAATCATGATCTTTTCCTTCTAGATTGAAATGCTGAAGCCAATTGAAGCCAGAATCCTTACAACTAATATTTCTTACAAGTATTCTTTTCTTAATATTTTAGAGAACTTCATTATTTAGTGAATGACCTATTTTTCCCATGAATGATGTCATTAACATTATCAGCACATTTCACAGATGAAGCTCCTCTTTAAGGAAAGAAACTTACCAAAGGCACTTTGCATGCTTGTAAAGAAGTAGCTTCTCTAAGCCAGTGGCTAGACAAGAGTGCTCTCTTGAAAAGGAAATGTCTTGGTTTGCTCTAACTGTACCCTGACATGGCCTAAAGTTACCCAGGGAGTCCCATTTGAGGGACAGTCCTATCAGACTGAAATGTGAAATTATCCATGGGGAACTATTTTGATTGTTAATTGATAGAAAAGGTTCCAAAACAATGTGAGTGATACATTCCCTAATTGGGTGATCCTGGAGAGTATAAAACAGCTAGTTAAGCATGAGCCTGCTAATAAGCCCACAAAAGATTGAAAGAGCCAATACACAGACTCCTTCATGGTTTCTGTCTTATTTCCTTGACTAGGGGTGATGCTGCATGGATGAGTGAGTATGCCTACCTTCCTTTTGTGCCTTGAGGTTCTGGCATGACACCTGGAAAAGCAAGTCAAATTAACCTTTTCCTCCCCAAAGTTCCTTTGGTTGAAGTGCTTTATTACAGCATCAAAAGACAAACTGGAAAACAAAGAAATAATTTTCCTGACACCGGATGAGAAAGATTTATTTTTTTCTTCATTGTGTTAAGGACACAAGACTCATTCCTCACAGTTTGTTTCTCTTGCTTCTCCTTGTCAGAATTTATTGAATAACAATAAATAAATTTGCATGGTATAGCAGTTTTATAGGTAGTGTTGCCAAGGAGTTCAGCTTTCCTTGATAGCCTTGAATGATGCTAGCTTTTGCACGAGTCCTAATTGATCTTAATAATGAAAACCTAAAGCCAGATACCAAGGTAAATGCTGAGAGATCTGACAGACAAAGGAGTAAGCCACAGCCAACTCTTTCCTTAATAACTTCTCAGTTGAAAAGGGGTGAGTTTCTGCCTTCTTCCACCTTATATTCCTCTCTCCACCCAGTCATAATACTTCCTGTCTATCTATACAGACCTCCAGACTACTATGATTAACTGTTGGCTTTCTCTGCCCTTTGATCTTCAGGCAAGCTTTATTTGTAAGAGCATGAACAAAATATCACCACATTTCCCCCTTTGCCTAAAATTTTAAAAAGTTATAATTAATATAAGAAAAACATACACAATGAGTACCATAACTATATATAATGCATACAGGTAATAATTGCATCAACCACGTCTAGTTCATAAACACTTGACAAATTTAGAGAAAATACTCCATTATCTATGCTACCTTGGTGAATCCAAAAGGTTGTGCAAAATTCACTTTCTATACTAACTTGTATTATCAACCCAAAATTATCTTTTTATGTCTCTCAACTTTATACATTCTACATTTTTTTAGTGAATTTCTTTTTTGAATCTAGTAACAATAAAAACTAAAACTACACTAGTAGTAATATACCCAGAAGAAATTTTAATGCCTTTTACTAATGATGAAATTGACAAATTATGGGCAGGAATTGAACCTGAGCAAAGAACTTGTGATAATTTTTTGGGAGAGATTAACAAATATCCCAAAGCAAGAGAATTCAATTTGCAAAGAGAACTACCTATATTCTTCCTCATATTAAGTCAACAACTCCATCAGATAACCAAGAAGGAAATAATATTACTTGTGCAAGCAGTAAGGGCAAGCAAGTGACTTATAAAAAATGTGAGAAAAGGCAAAAATAGCTGGCTACCAGGAGAGTCATGTACCTTTGGCCTAAAGGCCTAGTATATATGACAGATATTTCTGTGAAGTAGGAATAACTCAAGGGCTGTCTTACCTTGTCTTTGCAAAGTTCAACAGTATTTTCTATGTGTCCTGCTTGTCCAGTAGAACATACTGGCAGCAATTGAGGCAAGAGAATTTTTTCCCATTGGCTAAATTTGCCATAAAGCAAACTCCATTGAAGCACAATTAATAAAAACTCAGAGTCAGATATCGGGGTTCAACCTAAAGATCAGAAAACTGAAAAGCCAGCTGCTGGCTTGTAGCAGAGAGCCACTTATTTCTGGCTTCCCGCATCTAACTTAGACCTGAAATAATCACACAGAAACTGTATTAACTAAACCACTGCTTGGCCCATTAACACTAGCTTCTTATTGGCTAACTCTTACTTCTTAATTTAACCCATTTCTATTAATCTGTGTATTGCCACATGGCAGTGGCTTACCAGGTAATGTTCTCAGCATCTGTCTCCAGTGGCTCTTCTCCCTGACTTTGCCTCCTTTCTCACAGCATTCCACCTAGTTTTTCCTGCCTACCAAAGTTCTGCTTTGCTATAGGTCCAATACAGTTTCTTTATCTAGTAACCAATATAAGCAACACATAGACAGAAGGACCTCCCACACCATTTCCCTTTTTCTGTTTAAATAATAAAGGAAGGTTTTAACTTTAACATAGTAAAATTACATATAACAAAACAGGTATCAAGCAAGAATTACAGTTACAATTTATATATATTTTCTCTTTTGTCATGACTAAGGAAAACACTTTTTGTTACCATCTATTCTTAGACTCCATCAAAGACTCCAGAAGGCAATAATATTACCTAAGTAAACAGAAAGTACATTGTAAGCAACTTCCAAAACTCTAGAATTGACAGAAACATCTTGCTACTGGGACAGTCACCCAGAATTCTTCTGTACCATTGGGGTATCCATCTTCAGCCCACAAGACCATAGTATCCAGCAGATTTTTCTACAAAGCAGGAAGCTTCAAAGACAGTTCTACCTATACTGGCAGTTTGTCAGACATTTTCTTCTGTGTCCTGCAGAATGCCTGACAGAATTTTTCATGAAGAAGGAACCATGAAGGATCATCTCACCTTTAGGCAAATTCAGCAGTCATTTCTCTGTGGGTCCTGGATGTTCAGTTAAGCAGTCCAGGCAAAAACAGTTTCTTACCCAAATGGCTAGCAAACTCCATAAAGAGCCTCTTCAATGTCCATCATCCTCTTGAAGTAGCTTGATGCTGCCAGAAGCAGATGTATCTTTTGTCACGAAAAGTCTTAAGTTCTTAAAACATTTTAAATGCTGTATTCTGTAGGTCTCTGAAAGATTTGAAGAATATGTATCTAACTGAACTACATCTCCATCCATCTAGAAACGTCTAACATGACTACAAACTTGACTATTATAGATAACTACCTATTAGCCTATATTTTTAATTTTACATTATGTTTTAAATGAACTGTACAAACACAATACCTTAATCAAGAATAGAGATATACATATACAGTATAACAAAATTTACCTTAAATTTGTATCAATAAACCAAGATCCATCTCAAAGCAAATTACACATCTCTATAGTATATCACCCTTTAATTGTAAACAAACATTTATAGACAATATTTTGGAATATGGGCATAGTTGTTTCTTTACAACTGCTTCCTGCTGTTTATTGGGCAAAGTAATTTTTGAGGGTATTTTTGGTGTGTTCATGGTGACCTTTCAGTAGCCCTCGGTCCATCAAACTATATTAGTCTGGCAGCAATCCACAGGTTCTCATCCTCTGTGGAAACAAAGGAAGAAATTCTTTTCCAAAACAATACATCATTAGACCCAAATTTGGAAGTCATGATCCCTTTATAATATACATGCTCGTTTAGCTTAGCACCCCATACAATGAAATGTCTCTCTGTACTTAGCTCCTTCACAGTCAAAAAATTCAAGGAAATCGCAATAATATACATAATCCAGTCTCTCTGTGTATAGTCCATCTCTACATGGCTTATTTATTTTTATTCTGTTTCTTTAAGGACTTTACCTTTTTTTAAACCATGTATTTCTTTTTATAACTCTCTATACTCCTTTTTGTTTCTCTCTCAAGCCTATGTACATTTTTTAAACACACTGTATCTTATTTAAAAGTATTTTCCATCTGGATTTGTCTTTATTGCATAACTATAATTCTTTACTGTCTGGGAGCACTTTTAAAATGCTAAGCACTTCTTAAAACTTAACCTGGGGCATTACTAGGTCAAATTCAAAATTTCCTGCTTGCCCTGCCAAGTCCAGCATGGAAGAGCCACTCATGCCTCTGAGAGCCATGCACATCACCCCAATTTTAGGCACACAGCCTATCCACATTGCCATTAAGCAAGCTGCAGCAGGCTGCTCACAAACTCCACTCAAATGCTGTATAGCCAGATCTCTGCCTGAAAGAGTTAGAGTTTGTACTGGCCATGTGGCCCAGAAAGCTCACATTTCAAAATGGCACAGCTATTGTTTCTTTTGCTACCACTGAATCAGAAAGACCTCTCTTAAAGGAGCTGCTGCATGCCACCAGCATACAGCAAGAGGCTTTGTTAAACTCTGTATTTTTGTGTCTAGAATTAAGCTCTCTCAGGTTTTTAAGGTTGTCATGTTGGTGCCAATTTGTAGTAGGGAGGCCACTTGCTGGTTCTTGTCCACCCTGGCTAACTTAGACCTGAAATAATCACACATAAGCTGTATTTATTAAATCACTGCTTGGCACATTAGTTTTAGCTTCTTATTGGCTAACTCTTACTTCTTAATTTAACCAATTTCTATTGATCTGTATATTACCACATGGCAGTGACTTCCTGGGTAATCTTCCCAGCACCTGTCTCCAGTAGGTCCATGGCTTCTCCCTGACTCTGCCTCCTTTATCACAGTATTCTGCCTAGCTTTCCCTGTCTACCTAAGTTCTGCCTTGCTATAGGTTCAAAGCAGTTTCTTTATTCATTAACCAATAAAAGCAACACATAGACATAAGGATCTACCACACCACTGGCTTTTACCTCTACTTTGGTCTGAAATGGTGATCCAGTATCTAGGAATCTCAGAATGAGACTACGTCTGAGAGCTGTCCCCTTCCATCTTATAATTCTCTCTATTTCTGGGATTAAAGGCATGCACCACTAGCTGCCTGTTATCTGCCATGGCAAGCTAGTGTGGCAACTGGGGTTAAAGGTTTGTGCTAATGGTACATGGTCTATAAGGCTGGCCAGTGTGGCTGTTTTACTTTTCTGAGCCTCAGACAAGTTTTATTTATTAAAATACAAGTGAAATGCCATTACACTCTATGTGAAGTAATTTTAATGCCCATCTTCTTTTCTGAAGTAGATTGATTCTGCTAGGAACAGACATATCTTACTGTCATTAAAAAAGGAATCTATGTTAAAAGCATCTTAACTGCAATATTCTGTAGATCTCTGAAGTATTTGAAGATGATATGGCTATCTAAAGAACTGTTTCATTTTCATAGAGACATGTGCTGGAGCATTGTCTGTTATTATTTGTATAGGTATACCCATGATGGTCAGAAATTCAAGCAAATGTCCATCAATCATTTTAAAGTTAAGGATGTTGTTGCCTTTGAAAGATCAGCAGCTGTTGTTTCCCATTATTATATAACCTGAGCGGTCAGTGATTATTATTTATAATACTTTCTAATATTTTTTCCCAGGAACATTTGTTAATTTATTGTTTGCTCCTAAAATTGGGGAAATGTTAATCTGAGTATTCCATTGCTGTAACAAATAATTTTCCCATAAATTCATTTCTGTGTTAGCCACATGTGGCTTTAGTTTTATTCTCTGTTCTTCTGGCCTTATACATTTGTCTCATCTTGTACTCTGTTTTACTTGAGATAATATTCCAATTCTCAAAGCCTAAACATTTATCTCCTAAAGAGGCCAATTTGGATGCCAAGAATCTGGTGCAATTTTGGTTACATCCATACCTGTGTCTAGAAGACCTTAAAAGTCATCATTTATTCATATTTTAAACATTGATTTTTGTTCATTTATAGAAGTTTACCAAAATATTTGCTCTACAGCTTCTCCTGTTTTTTTTTTTGTTTGTCCTTTTATAGCTTTTTTTAATCACTCAGAGCAGTATGGTTTCTTACAATAGGCATTAAGTTCTTTAATTGTTCTGTATAGGAGTTTCCTTCATCATTACAGGAAATGACTTGACCAATTGGCATGTTGGCCTACAATAGACTCATCAAAGAGTTTCCCAATTGCTAAGTTACCTTGACTGTCTCTTGTTGATCTACATTCATTATTCCAATGTCTGCATTTGTCACACCTGCATCATCCAGAAAGGAGGGGTGTTCTGTTTGAATTAGGCTGTAGTGTGAGGGCTGGCTGGCTTGTTGGGGTTTCTGTCCCACCCGGTACCCCACAACCGGCAACTCCCAAGGAAAATCACACACAGGACTCCATAAGATTATAAAACTGATTGGCCCATTAGGTCAGGCTACCTATTAGCTCTTATAACTTATGTTACCCCATTATCCTTATCTATATTAGCCACATGACTCAGTACCTTTCTCAGCTGGGCAAGTTACATGCTGCCTCTTCGGTGGTCTGGGCAGGAGTGGCAGAGGGAGCTTCTGCTTCCAGAATACTCCCAGTCTCTTTGCTCCACCCCTACTTCCTGTCTGGCTTTCCCACCTATACTGCCTGCCTGGCCAATCAGTGTTTTATTAAAATATGATTGACAGAATACAGACAATTCTCCCACACCATTAGGCTTTTAAAAAAATGTTGTTTCTAGGAATGACTTGCTTACAATACCTTGTAAGGTGACCTTGTTTGCCACAATTGAAACACTTGACATCTCATTTTTTTAAAAACTCTGCAAATCACCCCTGCTATACAAGCATCATCATTTTCACAAGATTCAATATTGATTATATATTGGATTCATTCATCCAAGAGTGTTGATCTTTCCTTTAACGGCCTAATTACCATTTTACATTGTACATTAGTGTTTCAAAAGTCCTATGCAGGTTTTCTTTAGGCCCTGCATAATTTTAGTAAATTACTCAATTTTCTTTCCTACTTCTCTAATTCTATCCTAAGCATATAAAGCTGCTGCATGGCATAAATTCACAACACAGTCATCAAATAGAGATTTTCTGTGTACATTAGCATAATCTCCCTCTCCAAGAACTTGGTTTTTGGAGACTTCCATACCTCTAGCTCTACTTCTTTGTTCAATCATCTTAGTCTCATCTTTCCACCAGGTCCTCCATTGTAACTGAAGACAAGGCTTAAAGACTGCTGTAGTAAGTCTCTCTAGTCTTGAGGGATAATTCTATTAGGTGTTGACCATGAATTTAACACCTGCTTCACAAAGGGTGAATGCATGCCATAAAAATCTAGTGCTTCCTTGAATCTCCTAAAATCTAACATTTCCCACCTGGGCAGTGTTGGCACACTTATTTAATCCCAGCACTTGGGAGGCAGAGGCAGGTAGATCTCTGTGAGTTCAAGGCCAGTCTGGTTTACAAGAGCTAATTACAGGATAGCCAGGGATGTTACACAGAGAAACCATGTCTCAATAAAAATAAAAATAAAAATAAACCAACTAACATTTCCCCATGAGTCAATTTAACTCTTGTACATCCTTGGAAATATCTATCATTTGGTAATTGTTCCTGTAAAGTTATTGGAAAAATTAAACATGGCTGTTTGGAAACATTAGGCTGTTCCTCCCTAACCTTAAAGTGAAATGCTAAGACTGGCACCCCTTTAAATTCTTCTGTTTAGTTCTGAATAGTTCTAAGACCTGTATCTTGGTATTCATATTAACTAACTTTTTAAAGGATAAGCCAAGAATTTTCAAACCAACAATAAAAGAAATCAAAATGATAATTAACATTATGTCAATCCCAGTTTAATTGATTATCCCTTCATTTAATTGTTCCGGTTTTAAAATGTTCATTGTATAATCCTAGAGAGATTTAACTCTCTTCATTGTAATAGTGTTTCCCTTTTTTAATGTAGAAAAAAGCTCTCTCCTTTTAAAAACTAATTCTCCCTTAAGAACTCCCAATTTTCTCACCAAATCTGCTGATAATGATGGTGGAGCATAAGCCTGCATAGCATGTCTGACTGGAGAACACAGTTGGTGAACAGAATGGTTGAGGACAGCTGTTGCATCCCTGTGAGCTGAGAGTGTGTGTGGTTATAGCAGCACCAGTAACCTGAGCATGTGTTAAGGCAGCTACCCAATGGGGCAGCCGTTCAAAGGGAGGGTTAAGGGGAGCCCACGACACACGAGGAAGAGGGATCTAGCTGTCTGAAAACTGTGCTTGGGGACTGTATGGAAGAAGTACACATGTTTGGAGCCACCTGAAGGCAGAGTCAGCAAGGCTAGGGTGGGTTAAATTCTGTGGCATTTGGAGACCAGGCGATTCTGGAGTTTTGATGGCAGCTGTAGACTGTTGTAGAGTGGCTACAACAGGAAAATCCCAGACTTGATCAGAAGCTTGCAGAAAAAATAGAGGAAACATAGTGGATCGGGTGAGTCCCCTCCTACAGCTCCAGTGTGTTCCAGTGGCGACAAAGTCATAGACAAGCTGCTTTTTTTGTGAAGTCATACTTTAAAGTTGGACACTAATTGTTGCATGAATCCTAATTGGTCTTAACAATAAAAGCCAGAGCCATATACTGGGGTAAACACTGAAAGATCTGAGAGACAAGGAAGCAAGCCACAGTCAATTCTTATATTACTAACTCCTCAGCCAAAAAAGGGAAGAGTTCCAACCTTTCCTGCCTTATATTCTTCTCTTTGTCCAGCCATATCACTTCCTGTCTATCTGTACAGACCTCCAAGCCTCTATGGTTAACTAGCAGCTAGATCCATCCTCTGATTTTCAGGCAAGCTTTTTTTGCTAGAGTACAAGCAAAATATCACCACAGCTATCATAGTTATTTTAGTCCAACTTATTAATATCTTTTATTACTTTACAAATTAGCAAATTTCTTTCTGGCATTTTCATACATACTTTGTTTGGTGTGTCTCTCCCCTATATTCTCCTCTCTCCATCTGCATTCAGACTGCTTAAAACAATCCAACCAAGATATTCCCATTATAAATCCATGTCATATATGTTTGATCACCGTCTGCACCTCTCTCACACACATGCCCCCAAAATGCACCCCACCACACACATAGTTTTCTTCTTATTTTTATGGCCTCTAAACACTCATTTTCTTGCAAACACCCAAGTATAAAATTTGGAGGCTAGGATCTGCATATAAAGAAAAACAGAATATTTGTCTTTGAGCCTGGGCCATATCACTTTGTATAATATTTTCTTTTCTCCTCTCTTATGTAAATTTCGTGTCTTCATTGAAGGGGATTTCCATACTTAACTTAGGGATGTCACTCCAGATAGCTTTTTATAAGATTTTATGGGAACTCATAACCATGAGTCACATAGCCATAGAAGAGGACAAGAACAAGATGCTCAGACTCTCCCTATTGAAGGAAGAAGGTGTTTGCCTCATTTGATAATGAAGCATCCAAGGCTCAGTTGGTTACGGCATCTTGCCAAGGTCAAACTGTCTTCAGAAATGTCCCTTCTCTCAGCTGGAGCCAGGACACTCAGGTGTAGCCAGCTTTTCTACCAAGGATCATTCCACATGACTACAGATATTTCATTTCAATGTCATCAGCTTGTAAAATCAGATTCAAGTTATTTCTCAGTTGACCTTATGAATGCTTGCTAACATTACATCAGGAGCTAGGATGTACTGTTCTCTGGTACTAATATAGTACAGGCAATGAATACATAGCCCCACTTCTGAGACTATCTCACAATTAAACCTACCTTTTAGAGTTAGAAAATTAAAGGGAGGAGATTTAGAAAAAACTTTAAATGTATTCCTATACAAATGAGAATACCCTTTCTTCTTCATATAAAAGCCACAGAGAATCTCTTTAGAATTTAAGTGTATCACTGTATTTTCTTATCAAAAGACTGCTAATTATGTCTGAGAGATTCAGTACTTTTCTTTTGTCTAACAGATGATAAGACAGCACAAAAACAATTTGAATAAAGAATAAAGGCTCAATTTTTGCAACATTTCAGTGGACTGATTTTTTTTCTTAGTTTCATTCTCTCTCTCTCTCTCTCTCTCTCTCTCTCTCTCTCTCTTTCTCCCTCTGTGTGTGTGTGTGTGTGTGTGTGTGTGTGTATGTATGTGTGTTTGTGTATGTGTGATGGAGAAGGGAGTCACAGCATGCATTTTGAGGTAGGAGGACAAATTTCTGGAATTGGATCTCTCCTAGTTTTCTGGATTCTGGAGAAGCTAACTCAGGTAGCCAGGTGTCCATGGCACTACCTTTACAAGACCGTGCCATCTCACTGGTCTATATTTAGTTTAAATTCCTATGCATACATTTTGTTACATAGACAGGGTACTAACCACATATAAAGATATTTGATTTTCACTATGTCTTAGTCAATATTCTATTTCTGTGATGAGACATTAAGTCACAGCACCTCTAATAAAGGGATGCATTTAATTGGTTTTGACTCACAAATTCAGAGATTGAGTTCATTATCAGCATGGCAGGAATCATTGCAGCATGTACACAGATATGGTGCTAGAGAAGAAGCTGTGAGTTGTACATCCAGATCAACAGACAGCAGAGAGAGACTCTGGGTTGGCTTTGGCTTTTGAGACCCCAAGGCCCATCTCTAGGGACTTGCCTCCTCCAAAAGGACCACATCTCCCAAGCGTTTCAGATAGTGCCACTCCTTGATGATGAAGCATTCAAATATATGAGCCTATGGGGGCCATTCTATTTCAGACCACCATATATTAATTGTTATATTTTAGTTGCTTAGGTGTTTTTATCCAATAAAGACTAATGTTTATTAATTAATTTTTATTATGATCTCATATTATTTAAAACATCACTAGGCATAGCATGCAAAATATGTTATAGAACACTTAGAATTAAATAATGTAGTATATGGGGTAAAGTTGGAGAGAATTGAATTACATGTTTTAGATTAAGTCCTTTTGCCAGTTAATAAATGCATTGTGAGATATTTGATGACTGATAGCTCAGTTTTCTCTCATAACAACTTTCAGATAGAGTTGGGAAAATTCTGTTAAAATCCTTAGCTGTGAGTCATGAAAAGTTATGGGAGAACCTTAAATGTATTTTTAATGTATATGGTAAAAGTGTATGAATTAATTCTCTTTGAAGAGGTTACACTGTTTACTCTAACTACATAAAGGGAAGGTATGAATTATGCCGATGATCAATGGCTTTCAGAAGTAAGAAGAAAGAGGAAGGTGAAAAAGGATGTAAATGGGGTCTATAGGGTTGGGAAAGTTCTCTGTGTCCAGTGGTGGATATATGCTCTTGGAAGCTCTTAGATCACTATCTACTGAAAAACAGCCTCAGCAAATGGTGTCAAAGTCCATAAAGACTACAATGCCAAGTGTGAACTAACAAAAACAACAAACTCTACCTGAGGATAGGCTTTCAGGCTGTAGAAATGGGCCAATCTTTGGTAGGCTTTTTACTCTGATAATGAATATGCTTATGCAGAAGAGGAGACACACATGGAATTTCAGCATCTTCCTCTCAAATTTAATGTGAGTCTAAAATTATTCAAATTTAAATATTTTTAAAAGATTATGGGATAAAAGAATATTGATCATTAAAAATATTTCATAATGAAGACGTATTGGTTCTTCATACCTGATTTTTTTTATTATTGAAATTTATTTTATTTTTTTTTTTATTTTATTAAATTATAAAAGTTTCCATTTCTGCCCCTCCTCCCAACACCCTCCCACTCCCCCCACTCCCTCTCCTCCTCCCTCTCCATCCCAAAGAGCAGTCAGAGTTTCCTGCCCTGTGGGAAGTTCAAGTTCCTCCTCCCCCCCCCCCCCCCCCCCCGTCCAGGTCCAGGGAAGGTGAGAATCCAAACAGACTGGATCGCCAAAATCCAGTATATGCAGAGGAAGCAAGTCCCAGTGTCATTGTCAATGGCTTTTCAGAAAGGCTCCTGGCCAGCCACATTCAGAGAATCTGGTTGGATCACGTTCTCGTTCAGTCCCAGGCCAACTGGCCTTGGTGAACTCTCATTATATCAGTCCCCTTGTATCAGTGGGTGCTCGCATCCCTCGCAGTCCTGATTTCTTTTTTCATTTTCTTCATCCTTCTGCTCCTCATTTGGACCGTGGAGGGCTCAGTCCAGTGGTCCAATATGGGTCTCCGTCTGTATCGCCATCCAACGTTGGATGAAGGTTTCCTCTGCTCTTGCCTTCTTTGCTCACATTCTCTTTCCTTCTGCCTCTCGTTTGGACCTAGGGAGCTAGGTCCAGAGCTCCAACGTGGGTCTCCGCCTCCTTCTCCATCCATTGCCAGATGAGGGTTCTATGGTGACATGCAAAATGTTCATCAGTATGGTTGTGGGCCAAGGCCAGTACAGGCACCTTCTCCTCTGTCCAGAGAACAATCTGGGGATCTCTCCTTGGACCTGGGATCCCTTTGAAATCAAGTCTCTTGTAAACCCTAAAATGACTCCCTTAGTTGACGTATATACTTCCCTGATCCCATATCCATCCTTCCTCCCTCTCCCCATCCCAGTCCCCCATATTTCCCCATTCCTCCCCTACTCCCTTCTCTCTAACCCTCTCCCCTTCCAACAGTCCCCCACCCCCTCATGCACCCGAAGTTACCTGGCACTCTTGTCTATTTTCAATCTCCAGGAGGATAGCTACATGATTTTCATCAGGTTCACCTTCTTATTTAGCTTCTCTAGGATCAAGAACAATAGGCTCAAAGACCTTTAATTGTGGTTAGAATCCACTTATGAGTGAATGCAAACCATATTCCTCTTTTTGGGTCTGGCTTACCTCACTCAGTAAAGCGTTTTCTATTTCCATCCATTTGCATGCAAAATTCAAGATGTCATTGTTTTTTACCACTGAGTAAAACTCTAATGTGTATATGTTCCACACCTTTTTTAACCATTCTTCTATTGAGGGGCACCTAGGTTCTTTCCAGGTTCTGGCTATTACAAATAGTGCTGCTATGAACATAGTTGAACAAATGCTTTTGAGGTATGATAGGGCACTTCTTGGGTATATTCCTAAGAGTGGAATTGCTGGGTCCTGAGGGAGGTTAACTCCCAGTTTCCTGAGAAACCACCACACTGATTTCCACAGTGGCTGCACAAGTTTGCATTCCCACCAACAATGGATGAGTGTTCCCCTCATTCCACATCCTCTCCAGCATAGGCTATCATTGATGTTTTTGAGTTTGGCTATTCTGACAGGTGTAAGATGATATCTTAAAGTTGTTTTGAATTGCATTTCCCTGATCGCTAAGGAGGTTGAGCTTGACCTTAAGTGCTTTTTGGCCATTCGAAGTTCATCTGTTGTGAATTCTCTGTTCAGTTCAGTACCCCATTTTTTAATTGGGTTCATTAGAGTTTTAGTGTCTAGTTTCTTGAGTCCTTTGTATATTTTGGAGATCAGACCTTTGTCTGATGAGGGGTTTGTGAAGATCTTTTCCCAGTCAGAAGGTAGCCTTTTTGTCTTACTGACAGTGTCCTTTGCTTTACAGAAGCTTCTCAGTTTCAGTAGGTCCCATTTATTTATTGTTTCTCTTATTTCTACACTCCTGGGGTTCTGCTTAGGAACTGGTCTCCTGTGCCTATATCTTGTAGACTACTTCCCACTTTCTCTTCTATCAGGTTCAAAGTGGTCAGATTAATGTTGAAGTCTTTAATCCATTTGGACCTGAGTTTTGTGCATGGTGATAGATATGGATCTATTTTCATTCTTCTACAGGTTGACATCCAGTTATGCTAGCACCATTTGTTAAAGATGCTATCCTTCTTCCATTGTATAGCTTTAGCTCCCTTGTCGAAAATCAGGTGTTCATAAGTTTGTGGGTTAATACCCGGGTCTTCTATTCGATTTCATAGGTCGACTTCTCTGTTGCTATGCCAATACCAAGCTGTTTTCAATACTGTTGCTCTGTAATAGAGTTTGAAGTCAGGGATGGTAATGCCTCCAGAAGTTCCTTTATCATATAAGATTGTTTTGGCTATCCTGGGTTTTTTGTTTTTCCATATAAACTTGATTATTGTTCTCAAAGGTCTGTGAAGAAGATTGATGGGATTTTGATGGGAATTGCATTGAATCTATAGATTGCTTTTGGTAGAATTGCCATTTTTACTATGCTGATTCTCCCAATCCAAGACAGGGAAGGTCTTTCCATTTTCTGGTATCCTCCTCAATTTCCTTCTTCAAAGACTTAAAGTTTTTGTCAAATAGGTCTTTCACTTCCTTGGTTAGAGTAACCCCAAGATATTTTATGCTATTTGTGGCTATCATGAAAGGTGATGTTTCTCTGATTTCCCTCTCTGCTTCTTTATCCTTTGTGTATAGGAGGGCCACTGATTTTTTGGAGTTTATCTTGTATCCTGCCACATTACTAAAGGTGTTTATCAACTGTAGGAGTTCTTTGGTAGAGTTTTTGGGGTCGCTTATGTACACTATCATATCGTCTGCAAATAACGAAAGTTTAACTTCATCCTTTCCAATTCGAATCCCTTTGATCCCCTTATGTTGTCTTATTGCTATTGCTAGAACTTCAAGCACTATATTGAAGAGGTATGGTGAGAGTGGACAGTCTTGTCATGTTCCTGATTTTAGTGGAAAGGCTTTGAGTTTCTCTCCATTCAATTTGATGTTAGCTGTTGGCTTGCTGTATATTGCTTTTATTATATTTAGGTATGATCCTTGTATCCCCAGTCTCTCCAACACCTTTATCATAAATGGGTGTTGAATTTTGTCAAATGCTTTTACAGCATCTAATGAAATGATCATATGGTTTTTTTCTTCCAGTTTATTTATATGATGGATTACATTGATAGATTTGCGTCAGCCCTGCATCTCTGGGATGAAGCCCACTTGATCATAATGAATAATTTTTCTAATGTATTCTTGGATTCGGTTTGCCAGTATTTTATTGAGAATTTTTGCTTCGATGTTCATAAGAGAGATTATCCTGTAATTCTCTTTCTTGGTTGTGTCTTTGTGTGGTTTGGGTATCAGGGTAACTGTAGCTTCATAAAAGGAGTTTGGCAATGATTCTTCTGTTTCTATATTGTGAAATTCATTAAGGAGTATAGGTATTCACTCTTCCTGGAAGTTCCGGTAGAATTCTGCATTGAAACCTTCTGGTCCTGGGCTTTTTTTGGTAGGGAGATTTTTAATAACAGCTTCTAATTCTTCACGCCTGACAGGTCTATTTAGATTGTTCACCTGGTCTTGGTTAAACTTTGGTATATGGTACTTATGTAAAAAAATGTCCATTTTTTTTTACATTTTCCAACTTTGTGGCATATAAATTTTCATAGTAAGATCTAATGATTTTCTGAATTTCCTCTGTTTCTGTGGTTATGTCCCCCTTTTCATTTCTGATCTTATTAATTTGCATGTTCTCTCTCTGCCGTTTGATTAATTTGGATAGGGGCTTGTCGATCTTGTTGATTTTCTCCAAGAACCAGCTTTTTGATTCATTGATTCTTTGGATTGTTTTCTGTGTTTCTATTTTGTTGATTTCAGCCCTCAGTTTGATTATTTCCAGTCTTCTAGACCTCCTGGGTGAATCAGCTTCTTTTTTTTCTAGAGCTTTCAAGTGTGCTGTTAAGTCTCCAATGTGTGCTTTCTCCGTTTTCTTTAATTGGGCACTTAGTGCTATGAACTTTCCTCTTAGCACTGCTTTCATAGTGTCCCATAGGTTTGAGTATGTTGTGTCTTTATTTTCATTAAATTCAAGGAAGACTTTAATTTCTTTCTTTATTTCTTCCTTGACCCAGGGGTGATTCAGTAGTTGACTGTTCAACTTCCATGAATTTGTTGGCTTCCTGGGGGTAGTACTGTTGTTGAATTCTAGCTTTAATCCATGGTTACTAATTTTTTTGTATCTGTGGAAGTTTGCTTTGTTACCAAGTATGTGGTCAATTTTCGAGAAGGTTCCATGAGCTGCAGAGAAGAAGGTATATTCTTTCCTATTTGGGTGGAGTGTTTTATAGATGTCTGTTAAGTCCATTTGATTCAATACCTCCAATAATTCTCTTATTTCTCTGTTAGGTTTCTGTCTGATTGACCTGTCCATTGGTGAGAGAGGAGTGTTGAAGTCTCCTACTATTAGTGTGTGTGGTTTGATGCCTGCCTTGAGTTCTAGAAGTGTTTCTTTTACTTAAGTAGGAGGCTTCATATTAGGGGCATAGATATTCAGGATTGAGACTTCCTCCTGATGAATTGTTCCTGTTATGAGTATAAAATGTCCATCTCCATCTCTATGATTGATTTTAGTTTGAAATCAATTTTGTTGGAAATTAGAATGGCCACACATGCTTGTTTCTTAGGTCCGTTTGCTTGAAAAACCTTTTCCCAACCCTTTACTGTGAGTAGATGTCGGTCTTTGTGGTTGAGGTGTGTTTCTTGTAAGCAGCAGAATGTTGGATCCTGTTTTCGTATCCAGTCTCTTAGTCTGTGCCTTTTTATAGGTGAATTGAGTCCATTAATATTAAGTGATATTAATGACCAGTGGTTGTTGACTCCGGTTATTATTATTTTTGTTTGTTTGTTTAAAAGAGTTTGTATGTGTCCCTTCTTTGAGTTAAGCTCGTGAAGGGTCACTAGATGTCTGAGTTATTGTAAGCAGTGCTGGCAATGTTGGATTCCTTGGGTTGCGATTTTCCTTCTATTACTTTCTGTAAGGCTGGGTTTGTGGCTACGAATTGTTTAAATTTGTTCTTATCCTGGAATATTTTGTTTTCTCCATTGATAGTGAACGATAGCTTGGCTGGGTATAGTAGTCTGGGTTTGCAACCATGGTCTCTTAGTTTCTGCAGTACCTCTATCCAGGACCTTCTCGCTTTCATGGTTTCCATAGAGAAGTCCGGTGTAAGTCTGATAGTTTTACCTTTATAAGTTACTTGCCCTTTTTCCTTTGCAGCTCTTAATATTCTTTCTTTAATCTGTATGTTTTGTGTTTTGATTATTATATGGTGAGGGGATTTTTTTTTTTTGATCAAGCCTATTCGGTGTTCTGTATGCTTCTTGAACCTTCATAGGAATATCATTCTTTAGGTTGGGAAAGTTTTCTTCTATAATTTTGTTGAGTATATTTTCTGGTCCTTTGATCTGCAGTTCTTCTCCTTCTTCAATCCCTATTATTCTTAAATTTGGTTTTTTTATTGTGTCCCAGATTTCTTGAATGTTTTGTGATGAGAATTTGTTGGATTTGCTGTTTTCTTTGATCAGAGCATTTATTTTCTCTATGTTATCTTTAGACTCTGAGATTTGTTTTTCCATCTCTTGTATCCTATTGGTTATGCTTGATTCTGTAGTCTCTGTTCATTTACCTAGATTTTCCATATCCAGTCTGCCCTCGTTTTGTGTTTTCTTCATTGCCTCCATTTCAGTTTTCAATTCTTGAACTGTTTCCATTACCTGTTTGATTGTTTTTTCTTGGTTTCCCAGTGTATCATTCATGGATTTACTCATTTCTTCGATCTTTTTGTTATATTTCTCATCCATTTCTTTACTCATTTCTTCAATCTTTTTGTTATACTTCTAATCCAGTTCTTTAAGGGAGTTATTCATATCCTGTTTAAGGGACTCTATTGCTTTCATAATGGCATTTTTTCCGCTTCTTCTGAATTAAGAGGTTCAAGTCCTTCTGTTGTAGGGTCATTGGGATCTGGTGTTTTCATGTTGTTTTTTAGATTGTTGGAGGAGTTCTTGCCTTGGCGTCTGCCCATCTCTTCCTTCAAATGCTCTCTGTTGGATCTTCTGGTACCAGGTCAGGTTCCCTTGTTGGGCAGGGACTTCACTGACAGAAGGCCTACCTTTCCTCAGGCAGTCTATTGAAACACAGGCACTCCCTCCTGCCGGGTTGCACTCACAGCCCAGGCCCAGCATGCAAGGGAGTTGCTCTGGGGAGATCTTGTGGCCCCAGAGGGGAGGGGGGAAGAGAGGAAGGTGTACCTGGATAAAGGCTGGGAAAGGATTCTGGAGAGCTCCGCAGGGAGGAGCCGCCTCTGCTGGGTGACCAGAAAGTCAAGGGGGGCAGGGAAAGTCTGATTTCCTCCTAGCCGACGCCCTCGGGCCAGGAGAAAACTCACCCCTCCTCCAATGGATGTCTGCTAGAAGTTCACTGTCTCCTGCTGGCCAGGAATGTGGCTGAGCTGAGACAGAGCTTGCCTGTCATTAGGCAGGCTCTCAAAGCACAGGAACTGCCCCTGCCGGACTGAGCCCACAGCCCAGGCCCAGCATGCAAGGGAGCAGCTCTGGGGAGATCTTGTGGCCCCAGAGGGGAGGGGGGAAGAGAGGAATGTGTACCTGGATAAAGGCTGGGACGGGATTCTGGAGAGCTCCGCAGGGAGGAGCTGCCTCTGCCAGGTGACCAGAAAGTCCCTTCATACCTGATTATTTGAAAAATATAATGATGTCCTTCAACATTCCAATAAATGTGCTTCAATACATATAACATATATGTATATATATAACATATATATACAATATATATAACATATATATACAATATATATATAACATATGAGTTATTCTTATATTCTTACACACTTGTATGTACATATAAACATATAAACATTTAAGGTATGATTGTACATATTTGTTCACATACATGTACATTTAAGATTAATGTGAATATATGTATTCTAAAGACACACTTAAGTGTATATGTCCATTTATATATGTACACATACATTAAATATATTCTAGTATCTATAGCTATACATATTTTTATCACACACACATTTGCATATGTGCACATTTGTAAGTTTATCTATGTGTGTATATGTATAAACTGAAGATAAAATCATATACATATTTAAGACATACCTATGGATACATATATTTAAATGTAAGACACACCTGGATATATATGTATGTATACCTTAAACATACATTTAATATATACTTTTAAATTAAGAAACAAGTATGCATATATATTTGCATATTCTAGAAACAAATTGTATGCATTTCACATATACTTATTCTTAAGACATACCTGTGTACGTGTGTACATAGATATATGTGTATTTAAGACATACCTGTGTATGTATATGCACATTCATGTACACACATTTAAGATCAACTTATGTATGTATATATGTAAATATGTAATTTAAAACATTCATAAGTATTTAAATTCTTATTGAGTAAGCTAAAGAAAAAGTGTATAGTAGGAATTTGGTATGTGATCTCTTGACTGTATGTGTTATATACAACACTATTTTCTTCATAGTCATAGATAGTAATTGACAAAAGTTCAAAATTTAATTACAAAGCAAGTTGTTCAAAGAAATCATAATAATATCAGCAAAGATGGTGGGCCCCATACACCTCAGAGCCCCCACTTGAGGAAACCTGGGGAATATGATGTTTACAGAATTCAAAACAATGAATTTCAGGGATTCCTTCTCTTTCTAAGAATTCACTCACCTCCAGGGCAATGCCATTTCCCTTCCATTCATTCTATCCCTCTTGCCTTTCCATTGGCATCTTCCTTAGAGTATATTCTAGCTTTGTTTGTACAGCAGCACCTCATTTATAAATGACATTGCAAGAACTATTATTGAAGTTGTTTGCAGAATGTAGAAAAACTGTCAAATTGAGCAGAGGCAAACGGTTTGCTGCAAACAGCAAATAAAACATACTCATAAATGATTAAAGGCACTCCATAAGCAATCCTTCCCAAGGAAATGGAAATGTTGTCAGACAGAGAATTCATCTGTCTTGTGCATCTGGGATGAAGCAAAAACCAGTTGCTTCTAATAGTTATCACATTACTAAGATGCTCATCAGTCCTCAGAAAGGGAAGCTCTCTACCCTTTAAGTGTGCTGCTGTGGCATCAATGGGACTTGCTACCATGACATAAACCTTATTACAAAACTCCTTTTAATCATTTCAGTGACTTTATAAAGAAAACATTAATAAACTGGAAATCAGCAACATAACATGAGGAAGCAGCTAAGCCTACCCCTCATACAACAGAAAGTTACTCAGAAGTAGCACAGATACATAAATACAATGTCTTTTGTAGGTGTGCTTATGTGTGGTTACACACATGTCCATATATATGGAGGTCAGAGAAAAAACTCCAGGGTCATTACATGGCACTACTCACTGCTCTTCCTTTTTGAATTAGGGGCCATCATAGACCTGGAGCTCTCTCATCAGACCACGCTCACTCATCCATTATTCCCAGGGTCACTTCTGTCTGATAAAATACTGGTATGGCAAATTCATGGCACCACATCTAGTTTTCTTACTTAACTGACTTACTCTCTCCCCAGCCCAATATAACCTTTCTTTATTGTCATGTACTTAGAGAGCTTCATTCTCAATATGTTCATGGAGAGTAGAGAGTTGTCAGGACAACAAGCAATGATGAAACCCATATTTCAAGGGGCTTAGAAAAAGTTATTGTCCATGGTCACATTTAGTTTATACTACAACCCACAAACAATGTGTGACTGTGTGTGTGTGTTGTAGATGTGAGAGTGTATTTATGTAGAGGTGTACATGTTGTTGTGTGTGTGAATATTTGTGTGCTGCTCCAATGACAAACTCGCTTGTTTTCCTTAATCATACTCTGATCATTGAAACTGGATTTTGCTGAGCTGATGGGTCAGGGATTTCAGGGACTGTCCTAACGTGACCTCCTCAACACTGGCATTCCAATGAACATGGGTCTTTTAACGAGAGTGTTGAGACTCAGATTCTCATTCCTGTATGGCAGGCACTTCATTATTTAAGACACCTTCTCAACCCCACAAAGAAGATTTTGATGTAAATTGTCTTGTGTCCGGACAAAAAAATTATGAAAAAGAAGTCATAAGAGATGTACTTAATGCTCAAGGGAACAGAATCAAAGCAGGAGCTGTAATTTATGAACGATGCTTTAATTTTAATTTCCTTCCTTCCTTCCTCCCTCCCTCATTCCTCTTTTCACTTTCTTTTTCCTTCCTTCCTTTCTTTTTTCTATTTTTTAATTAGCTTAGTTCAGGTAAAATTATATACAATTAAATTAAGTGCATTATTCAGTAAATTTAACAAACAGATACTATACTATGTAACACCTATTTTCTTTTTTTTCATTTTTTTATTAATTTATAAAAATTCCCACTTCAGCCCCTCTTCTCAATACCCTCCCACTCCCCCCCTTCTCCCTCTCATGTCCTAAGAGCAGTCAGGGTTTCCTGCCCTGTGGGAAATTTAAGTTCCTCCCCCCTCCCCCCAGGTCTAGGAAGCTGAGCATCCAAACAGACTAGGATCCCAAAAAGCCAGTACATGCAGAGGAAACAAGTCCCAGTGCCATTATTAATGGATTCTCAAACAGTCCCCGTGTCAGTCACGTTCAGAGAATCCGGTTTGATCACATGCTCGTTCAGTCCCAGTCCAGCTGGCCTTGATGAGCTCTCATTAGATCAGTCCCCTTATATCAGTGGGTGAACGCACGCCTCGCTGTCCTGACTTCCTTGTTCACATCCTTCTGCTTCTCATTTGGACCTAGGGAGTTAAGTCCAGTGTTCCAATGTGGGTCTCTGTCTCTCTATCTTCATCCATCGCCAGATGAAGGTTCTATGGTGATATGTAAAATATTCGTCAGTATGGTTATGGACCAAGGCCAGTTCAGGCACCCTCTCCTCTGCTGTCCAGGGAACAATCTGGGGATCTCTCCTTGAACCTGGGAGCCCCTCTAGAATCAAGCCTCTTGCAAACCTTAATATGACTCCCTTAGTTGAGATATATACTTCCCTGCTCTCATATCCATTCTTCCTCCCTCCCCCCATCCCATTCCTCCAAGCTTTCCCCAATCCTCCCCTACTCACTTCTCTCCAACCATCTCCCCTTCCTTCCACCCACCCCCACCCCCGTGCACCCAAGTTTGCAGGCAATCTTGTCTACTTCCAATATTCAGGAGGATAACTATATGATTTTCTTCAGGTTCACCTTTTTATTTAGCTTCTCTAGGATCACAAATTATAGGCTCAAAGACTGTTAATTATGGCTAGAATCCACTTATGAGTGAGTACATACCATATTCCTCTTTTTGGGTCTGGGTTACCTCACTCAGTAAAGCATTTTCTATTTCCATCCATTTGCATGCAAAATTCAAGATGTCATTGTTTTTTACCACTGAGTAAAACTCTAGTGTATATATGTTCCACACCTTCTTTAACCATTCTTCTATTGAGGGGCACCTAGGTTGTTTCCAGACTCTGGCTATTACAAATAGTGCTGCTACGAACATAGTTGAACAAATGCTTTTGAGGAATGATAGGGCACTTCTTGGGTATATTCCCAAGAGTAGAATTGCTGGGTACTGAGGGACGTTGACTCCCAGTTTCCTGAGAAACCACCACACTGATTTCCACAGTGGCTGCACAAGTTTGCATTCCCATCAACAATGGATGAGTGTTCCCCTCTCTCCACATCCTCTCCAGCATAGGCTATCATTGGTGCTTTTGAGTTTAGCTATTCTGACAGGTGTAAAATGGTATCTGAAAGTTGATTTGATTTGCATTTCCCTGATCGCTAAGAAAGTTGAGCATGACCTTAAGTGTCTTTTGGCCATTCAACGTTATTCTGTTGAAAATTTTCTGTTCAGATCAGTACCCCATTTTTTAACTGGGTTCATTAGAGTTTTAGTGTCTAGTTTCCTGAGTTCTTTGTATATTTTGGAGATCAGACCTTTGTCTGATGAGGGGTTGGTGAAGATCTTCTCCCAGTCAGAAGGTAGCCTTTTTGTCTTACTGACAGTGTCCTTTGCTTTACAGAAACTTCTCAGTTTCAGGAGGTCCCATTTATTCATTGATTCTCTTATTGTCTGTGCTACTGGGGTTCTACCTAGGAAGTGGTGACCTGTGTCTATGTCTTGTAGACTACTTCCCACTTTCTCTTCTATCAGGTTCAAAGTGGTCGGATTAATGTTGAAGTCTTTAATCCAATTGGACTTGAGTTTCCTGCATGGTGATAGATATGGCTCTACTTTCATTCTTCTACAGGTTGACATCCAGTTATACCAGCGCCATTTGTTAAAGATGTTATCTTTCTTCCATTGTATACCTTTAGCTCCCTTGTAGAAAATCAGGTATTCATAGGTTTGTGGGTTAATATCCGGGTCTTCTATTCGATTCTATAGGTCGACTTCTCTGTTCTTATGCCAATGCCAAGCTGTTTTCAATACTGTAGCTCTGTAATAGAGTTTCAAGTCAGGGATGGTTATACCTCCAGAAGTTTCTTTATTGTATAAGATTGTTTTGGCTATCCTGGATTTTTTTGTTTTTCCATATAAAGTTGATTATTGTTCTCTCAAGGTCTGTGAAGAACTTTGATGGGGATTGCATTGAATTTTTAGATTGCTTTTGGTAGAATTGCCATTTTAACTATGTTGATCCTCCCAATCCAAGAGCAAGGGAGATCTTTCCATTTTCTGGTATCCTCTTCAATTTTTTTATTCAAAGACTTAAAGTTCTTGTTAAATAGGTCTTTCACTTCCTTGGTTAGAGTTATGCCGAGATATTTTATGCTATTTGTAGCTATCGTGAAAGGTGAAGTTTCTCTGATTTCCCTCCCTGCTTCTTTATCCTTTGTGTATAGGAGGGCAACTGACTTTTTGGAATTGATCTTGTATCCTGCTACATTACTAAAGGTGTTTATCAGCTGTAGTGCTTCTTTGGTAGAATATTTGGGATCGCTTATGTACACTATCATATCATGTGCAAATAACGAGAGTTTAACTTCTTCCTTTCCAATTCAAATCCCCTTGACCCCCTTATGTTGTCTTATTGCTATTGCTAGAACTTCAAGCACAATATTAAAGAGGTATGGGGAGAGTGGACAGCCTTGTAGTGTTCCTGATTTTAGTGGAATAGCTTTGAGTTTCTCCCCATTCTGTTTGATGTTAGCTGTCGGCTTGTTGTAAATAGCTTTTATTATATTTAGGTATGATCCTTGTATCCCCAATCTCTTCAACACCTTTATCATAAAGGGGTGATGAATTTTGTCAAATGCTTTTTCAGCATCTAATGAAATGATCATATGGTTTTTTTCTTTCAGTTTATTTATATGATGGATTACATTGATAGATTTGCGTTTGTTGAACCAACCCTGCATCTCTGGGATGAAGCCCACTTGATCATAATGGATAATTTTTCTAATGTGTTCTTGGATTCGGTTTGCCAGTATTTTATTGAGAATTTTTGCTTCGATGTTCATAAGAGAGATTATCCTGTAATTCTCTTTCTTGGTTGTGTCTTTGTGTGGTTTTGGTATCAGAGTAACTGTAGCTTCATAAAAGGAGTTTGGCAATGACTCTTCTGTTTCTATATTGTGAAATACATTAAGGAGTATAGGTATTCACTCTTCCTGGACGTTCTGGTAGAATTCTGCCTTGAAACCATCTAGTCCTCGGCTTTTTTTCGTAGGGAGATTTTTGATAACAGCTTCTAATTCTTCGCGACTAACAGGTCTATTTAGATTGTTCACCTGTTCTTGGTTCAACTTTGGTATATGGTATTTACCTAAAAAATGTCCATTTCTTTTACATTTTCCAATTTTGTGGCATACAGGATTTTTAGTAAGATCTAATGACTCTCTGAATTTCCTCTGTGTCTGTGGTTATGTTTTTTATTATTTTTTTCGTGTAGTAGTTTGTGTTTCCCTTCTTTGAGTTTTGCTTGTGAAGAGTCGCTAGATGTCTGAGTTATTGTAGGCAGTGTTGACAATGTTAGATTACTTGGGTTGTGATTTTCCTTCTAGTACTTTCTGTAAGGCTGGATTTGTGGCAACGAATTGTTTAAATTTGTTTTTGTCCTGGAATATTTTGTTTTCTCCGTTGATAGTGAATGATAGCTTGGCTGGGTATAGTAGTCTGGACTTGCATCCATGGTCTCTTAGTTTCTGCAGTACCTCTATCCAGGACCTTCTGGCTTTCATGATTTCCATAGAGAAGTCCGGTTTAAGTCTGATAGGTTTACCTTTATAAGTTACTTGACCTTTTTCCTTTGTAGCTCTTAATATTCTTTCTTTAATCTGAATGTTTTGTGTTTTGATTATTATACGGTGAGGGGATTTTTTTTGATCAAGTCTATTTGGTGTTCTGTATGCTTCTTGAACCTTCATAGGAATATTGTTCTTTAGGTTGGGAAAGTTTTCTTGTATAATTTTGTTGAATATATTTTCTGGGCCTTTGACCTGCATTTCTTCTCCTTCTTCAGTCCCTATTATTCTTAGATTTGTTTTTTTTTTATTGTGTCCCAGTTGTCTTGAATGTTTTGTGATGAGAATTTTTTGTATTTTCCGTTTTTTTCGTTCAGAGCGTTTATTTTCTCTATGGCGTCTTCAGAAGCTGAGATTCGTTCTTCTATCTCTTGTATTCTATTGATTAAGCTTGATTCTGTAGTCTCTTTTCATTTACCTAGATTTTCCAAAGCCAGCTGGCACTCGGTTTGTGTTTTCTTCATTGCCTCCATATCAGTTTTCAATTCTTGAACAGTTTCCATTACCTGTTTGATTGTTTTTTCTTGGTTTCCCAGGGTATCAATTGCAGATTTACTCATTTTCAAACTTTTTGTTATACTTCTCATCCAATTCTTTAAAGGAGTTATTCATATCCTGTTTAAGGGACTCTATTGCTTTCATAATGGCATTTTTTCCCACTTCTTCTGGATTAAGGTGTTCAAGTCCTTCTGTTGTAGGGTTGCTGGGATATGGTGTTTTCATGTTGTTTTTCAGATTGTTGGAGGAATTCTTGCCTTGGTACCTGCCCATCTTTTCTTTCAAATGTTTAATATTGGATCTTCTGATACCGGGTCAGATTCCTTTGTTGTCCTATGTTCAGTCAATACATTCTTTGCACCAGTGTTCTTTCTGTACTATGTCCATAGATGGAAAGAGAAAGTCCTTGAATAGTAAGGAAAATCTTATGACTTCTGATGTTTTATTAGCTTATTTCCTTTTGGGAGAGATTTAGACACAACTGACCTGATCATCTGCAAAAGACTTTAAACTGGGTCTTGAAATCTCAAATGTGTTTTGGATTAGGTGACATCAAAGTCTAACAAGAACATGGAAATGGAGGAAAAAGTTGGGCATCAACTTTTCAGGGTTAGAAGCAATCATCGCACTGACTAATTAGAGGAGAGTTTTGTTTTGTTTGGGCAAATTGCCCAGATTTAGGCAATATTTTAAATGCACCCAATTCTTCTATGAACATTCGAATTCTGTTTAGTGGACTCCCCTCTCTGAGGCAGACTCTGGTTTGCCTCCAACTTGTATATTAACATCAAAATTTATTATCTATAAAATATCTTTTCTTTGTGTTCTTTTTGAACTGCTTAAGCTACTAGATTTGTTATTTTCCTCATTTCTGAATAAAATATCTAGCCCTTGCTGATTTACTTTACTTTTTTATTTTATGTTATTTCTTGTAATCTATTGATTAATCATTGCAGTGCTAGGAGTCAGTTCCCAGGAGCTAGCACACGCTACGCAGGTACTCTGCTACTGTGTCACATTCACAGACCTCTGCTTATTTTCTTATCTGTGTGATAATTATAATTTTATTTAAAATATTCATCTTTTACACTAGAAAGATAATTCAGACTTATGAGAACTTACTATTCTAGTAGAAGATCTGAGTTTGCTTCCTAGAGCCTATTCCAGGCATCTTACATTTGCCTATAATGTCATCTGTAGGAAACATGATCTCTTCTGTCCTTGGATTGCACAAATTGTCACCTGTACATATATATGTGCACACACACACATGCACGCATGCACACACACACACACACAAATTGGTAGTAAATTAACATCTTTGATGCTCATCTTTTGGCAACCAATTAAATTCAGGTTTGCAGGTCATATACAATGCACACCTTCTATGTTGTTACAGGAGTGAGTCACACATTTCCATGACAACACTTCTATCATTTTCAGTTCCCTTTCCACATCAAATAATATGGTACATGATAAACTCTCCTCCATCCAGTACAGAACAATCTCCCAAGAGAGTTTTACCTTTCCACAGCAGGTCCATCTAATGAGGCATACATGCTTTTGAGAGAGGTATCTTACTTTCCCAAAATAGCAGGACTCTTCAAGGTATAGCACTGACAGAAGACCTGTAACTCTAGAGAAAGGGTCAAATGAGAGAAGAATCCACAAGATTTGAGTGTCAGGTTCCTCTAAAATCCATTTTTTTTCAAACTGGCAGAATTCCATGGTAATATTTATTGTTGGAAGATTTCAGAGAAAAAAATGCAACCTTTTTTTTCCTGCACTATTATTCATACATGTGACATTTAGTGTTTATTCTCATAGGAAACCCTTGATGGGAATAGATCAAGTATGCATGACTTGTTTATGTCATAGATTGGTCTATAAGGATTCAGTCCTATTAATTTATTTTTACTTTAATTTCTTACCTTTGAATCCTTCTTACTGTCCTATCCATCCCTATTTCAGCACTTGGAGATGATCTTAACGTCACCTGGGCCCAGGTTCATCTCCATAAACTGAAATAGGACTAGCAAGGGAGTTCATCTGGTAAAAGCAGCAGTCACTAAGCGTGACAACATGAATGTGTACTCTGTGACTTATGTTGTGGAAGGCAAGAGCCAACTAAAAGCTATGTTCTGATAGCCACGTGTTCATGGCGCAACAAACACATGTAATTAAAATTAGTTTTGAAAACAAGAAACCTAGAAAGATGGATCAGTGGTGGAGAGTACTTGATGCTCTTGCAGAGGACCTAGGTTCAGTTTCTAGCACACACATGATTTCTCACAGTTCCAGAGAGGCATCTTGCTTCATGTTGCTGTACTCATAGTGAACTGAATGTGGGTAGAGACAGGTACTTCTACAGCTGGCTCAGATATCTGACATGTAAAGGGAATAGATGTAGTAAAATGAAAAGTGTGGCTTCTACTCCTAGGAGAGAGGCATTTTCTTTTTTTTTGTTTTTTTTTAAGTAAATTTTATTAAATTATAAAAAGTTTCCATTTCCGCCCCTCTTCCCAACACCCTCCCACTCCCCCGACTCCCTCTCCTCCTCCCTCTTCATCCCTTAGGGCAGTCAGGGTTTCCTGCCCTGTGGGAAGTTCCAGTTCCTTCCCCCTCCCTCCAGGTCCAGGAAGGTGAGTGTCCAAACAGACTGGATCCCCAAAATCCAGTATATGCAGAGGAAACAGGTCCCAGTATCATAGTCAATGGCTTTTCAGAAAGACTTCGGGCCAGCCACAGTCAGAGAATCCGGCCACATTCAGAGAATCTGGTTAGATCACCTCCTCGTTCAGTCCCAGTCCAACTGGCCTTGGTAAACTCTCATTAGATCCGTTCCCTTGTATCAGTGGGTGATAGCATCCCTCGCAGTACTGATTTCGTTTTTCATGTTCCTCCTTCTGCTCCTCATTTGGACCTCGGGGGACTCAGTCCGGTGCTCCAATGTGGGTCTCCGACTGTATCGCCTTCCTTCGCCAGATGAAGGATCTATGGTGATAAGCAAAATATACATCAGTATGGTTATGGGCCACGGCCGATTCAGGCACCCGGAGAGAGGCATTTTCATGATCAAGAAAATTTTTCTTCAAACAGGAAAGAGCGGGCTCACCCAGGTGACATGGTGCTTGTAGAGAAACAGCCTCTGTGATTATGAGGAGCAGAATTATTTTTACATTTACAAAATCCAGTGAAATATTTGCCTTTCTTTGTGACCTCTAAAGATACTTCTGGTCTCAAAGCACTCTGCCTTCACAGTGATCAAAAGTTCTTAATAAAAGGGGAAGAAGATTTACTTTTATTTTTTGTGGGAGTGTGTGTGTTTGTGTGCACACACGTGTACCTGCGTATGTGAATGAACTTTCACATGCATGTGCTTGGGTATGTGTATTTCCTTGGGGAGGAGGGTGTTGTGTCTTCTAGGAAAGGAATTACAAGCAGGTGTGAACTGTCTAATGTGGATTCTAAGAGCAAATTCAGGTGCTCTGTAAGAGTAGCACATGCTCTTAGCAGCCGAGGCATCATCTCTTTCTCTCCAGTCCTGGCAGTGACTAGAGTCCTTTGACATGTGGATGCTGGGAGTGTCATCTGGATATTAAAACCATACCTCAGTTTTTGTACGTAAGTGGGTCTGGCTTTAGCATGCTAGTACTGATTTTTCTGCAGGCTATTCTCGAGTCATATTTCTTTTTCCATTTTTCTATTTGTCAAGTAAAACTCCATAGATTATATGATAATAACTCAAATAGAGTATATCCTTTGGGAACATATTTTAAATGCATGAAAGAATAAGTTACATGCATTACTTTAGTCTAAAAAGTCAGTCAATTTTACATATAAGTCTGGCTATATCAGACTTTATGGTGAAGGGTTTTCACTTTTATTTCTTTTTCTTTTAATATTATAATTATTTACTGATAATTTGGGATTTTACATCATATACCCTAATTTTGCTCACCTTCCAGTCCCTCCATATATGCCCCCTACCCTGGAATATCCCTCCCCAAAGTACCCTCTCAAAATTAATTAAAAACAAAACAAACAAAAATCACCTCATTCTGTCTTTCCAGCCTCCCCAATACCTCTTCATTCATCCCAGTGGCACTGGGAAGTGCAGTGTGTCATACACTATATACTTTTTGGTCTAATCAAGCCCAACCACAAATGTTCATTACAGTGAGCCACTGGTATGGTTCAAAGCCTCTGGCCTCTGACACACCATCATCACCAGAGTCTCACTGAAACTCCTCTCAGACATCTTGTTATTTCTCCAGTTAGAGATCCTGTAGTTATCATTCTGCAGGACTGGTTCTTTCAGATGCTCCAGTGGGTCACAGAGAGAGTGAATGTTAGGGTTGGCTAGCCCAAGGCCAAGGATATGGATCTGGGTGAGATTTAAGTGGGTAATTCTGGGCTGATGAGACCATCCCATCAGGCAATGGATAGAACCAAATCTGCCATCCCTGTGGTGAGGTGTGGTACAATTTCTCCCTAGTGTGAGGGGCCAGCTTTTCCGTGAAGAGTGGTGCCAGCTCTTCTGCTGCAGACCAGGGAGGGGCAGGATCAGCTCTCCCAGGCCAGTGAAGGGTGGGACCAACTTAGCACAGCCCTCATGTTTCAACATGCATGTTTCCTACGAAGGCATCCATAGGCCTGTCTGGTGCCACTTGGCCCAGGTAGATGAAAGACACCCACAGGCCAGCCTGGGTCACTGCAGTCCAGGCTGACTGAAGGCATACAGAGGCCAGTCTGGATCATCACAATCTGGGCTAACAGACAGTATCTACATGCCTCCTTGATCCTACTCAGCGAAAGTGGAGGAAAGACATTCACAGGTCATCATGGGTCCTTGGAGTCTTGCATAACTGAAGACATCCATAGACTAGCCCAGCTCTTTGTGGTGCTAGGTGGGTAGGTGCCATTACGATGAGCAAATATATGATGGAGAAATGAAAGAGGAAGAAAAGCAGAGTGATTCACAAGCTGTGGGGAGAAGGTGACACTGAAGAGTTGAGGGCAAGGAGGAACAGGTTGATTTGTGTGACCTGCTTTCCACCATGGGCTAAGGTGATGTCCAGGATCAGACCTTGGTCTGTGCTCCTACTGCAGATTGGGTCTCTGTTGACATCCATGACTCATGCTGCCATCAAAGGCCACACGGATGCCTGCTGTCTGCTGTCTAAAGGCTGTGCTGTTTCCTGAGCAACGCTGTTCTGAGTGGCCTATACTGTCACCCAGAACCATAATGACATTTGGACCTCAGCTTCTGCCAAGGGCCATGTCTGGATCCATGACCCTACCACAGTCAGGGTCTGTGTTGATGTTCATGGTTTCAGTGACCACTGGAAGCTAAGTGGAAGCCCTGGGTCTGGTCAGTCACATCAGGCCATGGTGGCATCTGAGAGTAATACTACAGCTGGGGTCAAACATACATATATGGCCTGTGCTGCTTTAAATTGCCATGGTAACATCTGGTCCACACTGTAGCTGAGGGCCATGTCTGGGTCCATGGCCCTATTATAATCAGAGCCTGTGTTTCTGTCATGGCTTCTGTTACCACTGAAGAGCATAGCTAGGCCAGAGGTTTAGGCTAGCACTTCAGGCCATGTCAGCATCTAAGAGCTATTCTACCACCAGTACTATGCTGATCTCTGTGGTCCAAAGTCATGGTATCATCTGGGCCTGTGCTGCTGCCAAGGGCCATGTTTGGGTCCATGGCCCTATGGAAGCAAGGGTCTGAGTTGATGTCTGTGGCTTTTGTTGTCAGCTGAAGACCACAGAGATAACTGAACTCTGTTCAGTTTGATACCATGTTGGTGCCTGAGGGCCATGTTGCCTCTGGGGCCATACTGATCAGGGTGGTCTGTGCTGCCACCCAGGACCATGGTGACATCCAGACCCAAGCTGCTGTCCAGGCCCTTCATCCTGCCTAGTCTAGATCTATGGTTCTGCTGCAGCTGGGGTCTCTGTCTATGTGCATAACCTATGTTAGCACATTTCTTTCTTATGTGGTAGATATACACACAAATTTTTTCTCATGCATATTTGGGCATATGAAAGACTCAGTTTAATCTCTAATATTTCCAACAGTCCACTTAGATATATTTCATATGAAGTGACTATTTTAATCTTTGGATACCTGAAGAAGATCTTGTATGCTGTTTACTTAGCCACCAGCAATGCGATCTTTCAGGATGACGAGATATACATACTATTCCTGCACCAACCGGAGGAAGAGGTAAGTGACTTGTTTCCCAGTTGGACTGCCCCAATATCTAGGCCCTAGGCCCTGAGTACACCCATTCCCTCCCCCTCCCATTTCACTCCCAGAAATCTGTCAGCAAGACTCCTGTGGAAATGGACAGGCCTCTCCATCACCTCACCACTGACTGGACTCTGTAACATACAAGATCCATTCTACCCCTCAAACTTCCCCAACCTAACATCCCCCATCCCTACTGGCCCGCCATTTTCCATGGCATCAGCATCCCTCAGAGCCACAGGCACAACCTGTGAAATGTGAGAGACTGGTCTCCCAGCTGGACTGCTCCAGTTTCTAGGTTCTAGGACCTGGAGAAGATCCTGTGCCCCTCCCCCACACATGAACAGGTAGAAGTCCTGAAGACAGGGTGCTTCATAACCCCCATACCTCATTGAACTCTGTAACTTATAAGATCCATTCTGTGCTCCAAACTCATAAAACCCATCATCTTCCCCCTTGCCAACCATCACCTGTGACATCAGAAGCTCCTTGAGTCACAAGAACTACCTGCATCAATTGGAAGAAGTGCCTCCTTGTGAAGAACCTTCTCCAGCAACATCAGCAGGCCCTATAGGCACAATCACCACTCACACCAGTTGAAAGTACAGGCACAGGCAAAACCTTCACCAGCTGGAATAACTGACTACATAGAAGCAGGCACAACCCACACCAGTTGGAAGAATAGACCCCACTGACACAAGGAAAGTTCACACCAGCTAGAAGAATTAGATGATATGCTAGATATAGGCACCCAGCCCCCTAAAACTTCAGCTGAGACAGCCCTACTTGACCTGAAAGCTAGTCAATCACCAGAACCCTTGACCATTCAAGTCAAAGGCAATAAAGAAAACAGATAATAAAGGAACAAAAGATCCATTAAATGCAGACATTCAAATGAATCAACATTTGTACCTATAATAAACCCAAACTCAGATGAATAGATGGCAGTATAAGAATACATTTAACAATGTAAAGAAAAATATGGCACCACCAAAATCCAGTGGTTCTAAAGCAGCAAGACCTGAACATCCCAACAAAGATGAAACAGAAGAATACGACCTTAAAAATAAATTAATGAGCCCTGTAACCACCAAAGCTTTAGATCAGATGGCCTCCAGAAATTAGCATCTTAATCCTCACTTAAAGGGCTCAGCTCTCTAGGCCCTTGTTCGGGGAGAAACATCCCATTCCCCTACTCCCAGCCACCAAGTCCCAGAGATTCCAAGCAGCCTCCACACACATACTACCATCCTTCACAACATCTGTGACTAGTGGAGCCTTCACAAAGACTGCCCCTGGACAGGAGCCCCAGAGCCTTATCAGCATCCACTAGAGGCACAGACTTACCTGCACCTGGAGGGAACAGAAACCACCTAAGCTACAGGGCCCACCATCACCGATTGGAGGAAGAGGGATCTCCTGAAGCACAGGCCCCAGCTGCACCCACTGAAGGAAAAGATGGGCAGATGGCAGTGTAAGAACACAGTCAACAGCAGTGTAAGATCAATATGGCACCACCAGAACTTAGCTATCGTATAGCAGGAAGACCTGAACGTCCTAACCCAGGAGAAATAGAAGAAAATGATTTTCATTATAACTTTATGAAGGTGATAAAAACACTTAAAGAAGAAGTGAAAAGTTTCCTTAAAGAAATGGAAGAAAAGACAATCAAAATATTGGAAGAAATCAGTAAATCATTTAAAGAAACCTAAGAAAACAATCAAACAGGTGAAGCAAACAGTTCAGTCCTAAGATTTGAAAACTGAAATAGAGGGAACAAGGAAAATACAAATAGATGGAATTCTGGAAATGGAAAATCTGGGTAAATGAACAAGAACTACAGAAGCAAGCATAACTAACAAATTACAAGCGACAGAAGAGAGAATCTTAGGAGTTGAAAATATGATAGAGGAATTAGATTATTGGTCAAAGAAATCATTAAATTCAACAAATCTTTAACACAAAACAGTTAGGACACCATGAAAAGATCAAAACTAAGAATAATAGGGATAGAAGAAGGAGAAGAAGTCCAACACAAAGGCACAGAAAATATTTTCAAAAAAATCATAGAAGAAAACTTTCCCAATCTAAAGAAGGATCACCCTATGAAGGTACAAGAAGCTTACAGAACATGAAATAGACTAAACCAGGAAAGAAAGTCTTCTTGTAATATAATAATAAAAACACTCAATGATGCAACAAAGAAAGAAAATTATAGACCAATCATCCTCATTAACATTGATGCAAAAATTCTCAATAAAATACTGACAAACTAAATCCAAGAAAACATGAAAAAATCATCCACTATGACCAAGTTGGCTTCATCCCAGAGATGCAGGAATGGTTAAACTTATAAAAATTTGTCCATGTAATCCACCATATAAACAAATGAAAAGGAAAAAAAACCCCTCACATTATCATCTCATTAGGTGCAGAAAAAACTTCATCAAAATCCAACACCCCTTCTTCATAAAGGTCTTAGAGAGATCAGGAACATGCCTCAACAAAATAAAAACAATATGCAGCTAGTAAATAGCCAACATCAAATTAAAGGGAAAGACACTCAAAGTGATCCCACTAAAATCAACCACAAGATAAATCTGTCCTCTTTCTCCATATTTATTCAGTACTGTACTCTAAATTCTAGCTAAAGAAATAAGACAACAAAAGGAAGCTGGGCAGTGGTGGCACATGCCTTTATTCCTGCACTCAGGAGGCAGAGGCAGGCAGTTCTTTGAAGTTTGAGGGCAGCCTGGTCTACAAGAGCTAGTTCCAGGGCATGGTACAGAGAGAAACCTTGTCTCAACAAACCAATGATAATAACAACAAAAAACCAAAAAAACAAAAACAATAAAAAAGACAACAAAAGGTGATCAAAGTGTTAGAAATTTGAAAGGATGAAGTCAAAATTTAACTACTTATATGATAGTGTACACAATTTACTTCAAAATTCTACAAGGGAACTCTTGGAGCTGATAAACACCTTCAGTAATATGGTAGGATACAAGATAAATTCAAAGAAAGCAGCAGTCCTCTTATACACAAAGACAAATGGACTAAGAACGAAATCAGAAAATATCAACATTTACAATAGACACAAGTAATATAAAATATCTTGGGGCACATTTAATCAAACAAGTGAAGGACCTGTATGAGAAGAATTTTAAGCCTTTGCAGAAAGAAACTGGGGAAAATATCAGTAAATGGAAAGATCACCCAAGCTCTTGGGTAGATAGGATCAATGTAGTAAAAATGGCATTCTTACCAAAGTAATCTACAGATTCAGTGTGATACCCAACAAAATCCTAATACAAATCTTCATGGGTCATAAAAGAACAACACTCAATGTCATATGGAAAAAGAAAAAATCAAGAATAGCTAAAAACAATTCTGTACAACAAGGAACTTCTGGAGGCATCACCATCCTCAACTTCAATCTCCGTTATAGAAGTACAGTAATAAAAACAGCTTAGTATTGACATAAAGACAGAAATGTGGCTCCATGGAACTCAACTGAAGACCCAAATATTAATGTACACATCTATGAACATGTAATCATTGAGAAATAAGCTAAAAATGTGCAATGGACAAAAGAAAGCATCTTCAAAAATGGTAATGACATATCTGGATGTTGACATGTGGAAGAACACAAATAGATCCATATCTACTGCTATGCACAATACTCTACCCCAAGCGGTTCAAAGACCCCAACACAAATCCAGTTATGCTCAAACTAATGGAAGAGAAAGAGAGAAGTAGCCTTGAATGCATTGGCACAGGAAACTACTTCCTACATATAACACCAGTAGCATAGCCACTGAAAACAATAATTAATAAATGCCACCTCCTAAAACTAAAATTTTTGTAAGGCAAAGAACATGGTAAATAAGATAAAATGACAGTCTATAAAATGGGAAAATATCTCCATCAACCCCACATCTGACAGAGGACTGACTGTTCTCCAAATATATAAAGAACTCAAGAAATTAGACATCAGAGTACAAAATAATCCAGTTATAATGGTGCAGATCTAAACAGAGAATTATCAACAAAAAAATCTCAAATTGCTGAAAGACATTTAAAGAATTGCTCAACATCTTTAGTCATCAGAGAAATACAAATCAAAATGACTCTGAGATACTATGTGAAACCTGTCACCATGACTAAGATTAAAAACATTGATGACAGCTTATGTTGGAGAGGATATGGAGTAAGGGGAACACTCTTCCATTGCTGGTGTGGATGCAAATTTGTACAGTCACTTTGGAATTCAGCATGGCAATTTCTCATAAAATTGAGAAGCAATCTACCTCAAGACCCAGCAATACTACTCTTGGGCATATACCCAAAGGATGCATATACATAGCACAAAGACACTTGCTCATCTATATTCACAGCAACGTTATTCATAAAAGGCAGAACCTGGAAACAACCCAGATGTCCCTCAAAAATGGACAAGAAAAATGTGGTACATTTACACAATGGTGTATTACTCAGTGGTAGAAAGCAATGACATCATGAAATTTAAAGGCAAATAGATGGAATTAGAAAAAAGTTGTCCCAAGTGAACTAGAAAAAAGTGTCTCAAACATACAAAGACAAACATGGTATGTACCCACTCATAAGTCGATATTAGATGTTAAGCAAAGGATAACCAGACTAAAATCCACAGCACCAGAGAAGCTAAATTACAAGAAGAACCCTAAGATGGACACATGGGACACCCTGGGAAGGTAAAATAGATGAGCTTTCCTGGGCAAACTGGGGTCAGGGCGCTTTAGGGTAGCTGATGGGGTATGAGAGCATGAAGGAGTGAGACATTCGAATTGGGAGAGGAATGAAGAGAGAGACCTTCATTCTCTTATTGATAATCATTCTCTTCATTATATTGATAGAGGAGGCCATTATGGGGTTAGGGAGAAACCTGGTATCAGAGAAATTCCTAGGAATTCACAAGGATGATATCAGCTAAGACTCCGAACAGTGGTGGAGATGGTATCTGAACTGACCTCCTGTAATCAGAATGGTGACTACCTTTATTTTTATCATAGAACCTTCATTCAGTAACTGATGGAAGCAGATGCAGAGGTCCTGAGCCAAGCACTGTATGTAGCTCCAGGAGTTCAGTCAAAAAGGGGGAGGTGGGATTATATGAGCAATGGAGGTGGTCAAGTTTATGACCAGGAAACCCACAAAGACGGCTGACCTGACCTCTTAGGAACTCACGGATTCTAGACAGACAGTTGTGAGCCTAGGTTCTGTGCATGTGGGTGACAAATGGGTCCTTTGCATGTGGGTGACAGTTGTGTAGCCTTTTTTGTCTGTAGTGCCCCTCTTAATGGGACTAGGATCTATCCCTGGTTCATGATCTAGCTTTTTTAGAAACCCATTCACTATGAAGGGGTGCCTTGCTCATTTTTGATGGGGGGAGTGAGAAGTTTTGTCCTCCATCAACTTGATATGCCAAGTTTTATTGACTCCCCCATGGGAGGCCTTACTGTTTCTGAGAAATAGAATGGGTGAAGGGAGAATGGATGTGAGAGGAGGGAACGAGTGGAGAGGAAGGAGGAACAGTGTGGTTGATATGCAAAATAAATAAAAAACTTAAAATAAAAATAAACAAGACAACCAACAGAAAGATATATACACTATTGTCAAAAGATAGTAATAGGATATGATCAAGGAGAAAGGAATGGTTTCAGATCTAAAAAAAAGAGAAAAAGACAAACTACTCAGGATGTAGGTTTGTTATACATGTTTTTTTTTTTGAAAATAAATTTTATTAAATTATAAAAGTTTCCACTTCCGCCCCTCTTCCCAACACCCTCCCACTCCCCCCACTCCCTCTCCTCCTCCCTCTTCGTCCCTTAGGGCAGACAGGGTTTCCTGCCCTGTGGGAAGTTCAAGTTCCTCCCCCCTCCCTCCAGGTCCAGGAAGATGAGTATCCAAACAGACTGGATCCCCAAAATCCAGTATATGCAGAGGAAACAGGTCCCAGTATCATAGTCAATGGCTTTTCAGAAAGACTTCGGGCCAGCCACAGTCAGAGAATCCGGCCAAATTCCGAGAATCTGGTTAGATCACGTCCTCGTTCAGTCCCAGTCCAACTGGCCTTGGTAAACTCTCATTAGATCCCTCCCCTTGTATCAGTGGGTGATAGCATCCCTCGCAGTACGGATTTCGTTTTTCATGTTCTTCCTCCTTCTGCTCCTCATTTGGACCTTGGGGTCCGGTGCTCCAATGTGGGTCTCCGACTGTATCGCCTTCCTTCGCCAGATGAAGGATCTATGGTGATAAGCAAAATATACATCAGTATGGTTATGGGCCAAGGCCGATTCAGGCACCCTCTCCTCTGTCCAGAGAACAATCTGGGGGATCTCTCCTTGGACCTGGGATCCCATATATAATCAAGTCTCCTGTAAACCCTAAAATGACTCCCTTAGTTGAAATATATTCTTCCCTGATTCAATATTCATCCTTCCTCCTCCCCCCCCCCATCCCAGGCCACCGAGCTTTCCCCATTCCTCCCCTACTCCCTTTTCTCTAACCCTCTCCCCTTCCATCAACCCTCCCACCCCCCCATGCACCCGAGGTTACCTGGGACTCTTGTCTATTTCCTACCTCCTGGTGGACAGCTAAATAATCTTCATCAGGTTCATCTTCTTATTTAGCTTCTCTAGGATCACGAATAATAGGCTCAAAGACCTTTAATTATGGTTAGAATCCACTTATGAGTGAATACATACCGTGTTCCTCTTTTTGGGTCTGGCTTACCTCACTCAGTAAAGCGTTTTCTATATCCATCCATTTGCATGCAAAATTCAAGATGTCATTGTTTTTTACCACTGAGTAAAACTCTAATGTGTATATGTTCCACACCTTTTTTAACCATTCTTCTATTGAGGGGCACCTAGGCTGTTTCCAGGTTCTGGCTATTACAAATAGTGCTGCTATGAACATAGTAGAACAAATGCTTTTGTAGTATGTTAGGGAATCTTTAGGGTATATTCCCAAGAGTGGAATTGCTGGGTCCTGAGGGAGGTTAACTCCCAGTTTCCTGAGAAACCGCCACACTGATTTCCACAGTGGCTGCACGAGTTTGCATTCCCACCAACAATGGATGAGTGTTCCCCTCACCCCACATCCTCTCCAGCATAGGCTATCATTGGTGTTTTTGACTTTAGCTATTCTGACAGGTGTAAGATGGTATCTCAAAGTGGTTTTGATTTGCATTTCCCTGATCGCTAAGGAGGTTGAGCATGACCTTAAGTGTCTTCTGGCCATTCGAAGTTCATCTGTTGTGAATTCTCTGTTCAGTTCAGTACCCCATTTTTTAATTGGGTTAATTAGAGTTTTAGTGCCTAGTTTCTTGAGTTCTTTGTATATTTTGGAGATCAGACCTTTGTCTGATGAGGGGTTGGTGAAGATCTTCTCCCAGTCAGAAGGCAGCCTTTTTGTCCTACTGACAGTGTCCTTTGCTTTACAGAAGCTTCTCAGTTTCAATAGATCCCATTTATTCATTGTTTCTCTTATTGTCTGTGCTGCTGGGGTCCTACTTAGGAAGAGGCCTCCTGTGCCTATATCTTGTAGACTACTTCCCACTTTCTCTTCTATCAGGTTCAAAGTGGACGGATTAATGTTGATGTCTTTAATCCATTTGGACTTGATTTTTGTGCATGGTGATAGATATGGATCTACTTTCATTTTTTTACAGGTTGACATCCAGTTATGCCAGCACCATTTGTTAAAGATGCTTTCCTTCTTCCATTGTATACCTTTAGCTCCCTTGTCGAAAATTAGGTATTCATAAGTTTGTGGGTTAATATCTGGGTCTTCTACTCGATTCCATAGGTCGACTTCTCTGTTCTTATGCCAATACCAAGCTGTTTTCAATACTGTAGCTCTATAATAGAGTTTGAAGTCAGGGATGGTAATGCCTCCAGAAGTTCTTTTATTGTATAAGATTGTTTTGGCTATCCTGGGTTTTTTGTTTTGCCATATAAACTTGATTATTGTTCTCTCAAGGTCTGTGAAGAAGTTTGATGGGATTTTGATGGGGATTGCATTGAATCTATAGATTGCTTTTGGTAGAATTGCCATTTTTACTATGTTGATTCTCCCAATCCAAGAGCAGGGGAGGTCTTTCCATTTTCTGGTATCCTCCTCAATTTCTTTCTTCAAAGACTTAAAGTTCTTGTCAAATAGGTCTTTCACATCCTTGGTTAGAGTAACCCCAAGATATTTTATGCTATTTGTGGCTATCATGAAAGGTGATGTTTCTCTGATTTCCCTCTCTGCTTCTTTATCCTTTGTGTATAGGAGGGCCACTGATTTTTTGGAGTTGATCTTGTATCCTGCCACGTTACTAAAGGTGTTTATCAGCTATAGGAGTTCTTTGGTAGAGTTTTTGGGGTGACTTATGTAAACTATCATATCGTCAGCAAATAACGAAAGTTTAACTTCATCCTTTCCAATACGAATCCCCTTGATCTCCTTATGTTGTCTTATTGCTATTGCTAGAACTTCAAGCACTATATTGAAGAGGTATGGAGAGAGTGGACAGCCTTGTCGCGTTCCTGATTTTAGTGGAAAGGCTTTGAGTTTCTCTCCATTCAGTCTGATGTTAGCTGTCGGCTTGCTGTATATTGCTTTTATTTTATTTAGGTATGATCCTTGTATCCCCAGTCTCTCCAACACCTTTGTCATAAATGGGTGTTGAATTTTGTCAAATGCTTTTTCAGCATCTAGTGAGATGATCATATGGTTTTTCTTTCAGTTTATTTATATGATGGATTACATTGATAGATTTGCGTATGTTGAACCAGCCCTGCATCTCTGGAATGAAGCCGACTTGATCATAATGGATAATTTTTCTAATGTGCTCTTGGATTCGGTTTGCCAGTATTTTATTGAGAATTTTCGCGTCGATGTTCATGAGTGAGATTGGCCTGTAATTCTCTTTCTTGATTGTGTCTTTGTGTGGTTTTGGTATTAGGGTAACTGTAGCTTCATAAAAGGAGTTAGGCAATGACTCTTCTGTTTCTATATTGCGGAATACGTTAAGGAGTATAGGTATTAGCTCTTCCTGGAAGTTCTGGTAGAATTCTGCATTGAAACCATCTGGTCCTGGGCTTTTTTGGTAGGGAGATTTTTAATAACAGCTTCTAATTCTTCACGACTAACAGGTCTATTTAGATTGTTCACCTGTTCTTGGTTCAACTTTGGTATATGGTACTTATCTAAAAAAATGTCCATTTCTTGTACATTTTCCAACTTTGTGGCATAAAAACTTTCATAGTAAGATCTAATGATTCTCTGAATTTCCTCTGTGTCTGTGGTTATGTCCCCCTTTTCATTTCTGATCTTATTAATTTGCATGTTCTCTCTCTGCCGTTTGATTAATTTGGATAGGGGTTTGTCAATCTTGTTGATTTTCTCCAAGAACTACCTTTTTGATTCATTGATTCTTTGGATTGTTTTCTGTGTTTCTATTTTGTTGATTTCAGCCCTCAGTTTGATTATTTCCAGTCTTCTAGACCTCCTGGGTGAATCAGCTTCTTTTTTTTCTAGAGCTTTCAAGTGTGCTGTTAAGTCTCCAATGTGTGCTTTCTCCATTTTCTTTAATTGGGCACTTAGTGCTATGAACTTTCCTCTTAGCACTGCTTTCATAGTGTCCCATAGGTTTGAGTATGTTGTGTCTTTGTTTTCATTAAATTCAAGGAAGAGTTTAATTTCTTTCTTTATTTCTTCCTTGACCCAGGGGTGATTTAGTAGTTGACTGTTCAGTTTCCATGAATTTGTTGGCTTCCTGGGGGAAGCATTGTTGTTGAATTCTAATTTTAGTCCATGGTGATCTGACAAGACACAGGTAGTTACTAATATTTTTTTGTATCTGTGGAAGTTTGCTTTGTTACCGAGTATGTGGTCAATTTTCGAAAAGGTTCCATGAGCTGCAGAGAAAAAGGTATATTCTTTCCTATTTGGGTGGAGTGTTCTATAGATATCTGTTAAGTCCATTTGATTCAATACCTCCAATAAATCTCTCAATTCTCTGTTAGGTTTCTGTCTGATTTACCTGTCCATTGGTGAGAGAGGAGTGTTGAAGTCTCCTACTATTAGTGTGTGTGGTTTGATGGCTGCCTTGAGTTCTAGAAGAGTTTCTTTTACATATGTGGGTGCCTTTATATTAGGAGCATAGATATTTAGAATTGAGACTTCCTTCTGATGAATTGTTCCAGTTATGAGTATGAAATGTCCATCTCCATTTCTTCTGATTGATTTTAGTTTGAAGTCGATTTTGTTAGATATTAGAATGGCCACGCCCGCTTGTTTCTTAGGTCCATTTGCTTGGAAAACCTTTTCCCAACCCTTTACTCTGAGTAGGTGTCTGCCTTTGTGGTTGAGGTGTGTTTCTTGTAAACAGCAGAATGTTGGATCCTGTTTTCGTATCCAATCTCTAAGTCTGTGCCTCTTTATAGGTGAATTGAGTCCATTGATATTAAGTGATATTAATGACCAGTGATTGTTGAGTCCGGTCATTTTTTTTTTTTTTTTTTTTAGGTAGTAGAGTATATGTGTTGTTCTTCTTTGATTTGTGCTTGTGAATGGTCGCTAGATATTCGAGTTATTGTTGGCCGTGTTGGGAATGTTGGATTCCTTCGGTAGTGATTTTCCTTCTAATATTCTCTGTAAGGCTGGATTAGTAGCTACGTATTGTTTAAATTTGTTTTTATCCTGGAATATTTTGTTTTCTCCGTTGATAGTGAACGATAGCTTGGCTGGGTATAGTAGTCTGGGTTTGCATCCATGGTCTCTTAGTTTCTGCAGTACCTCTATCCAGGATCTTCTGGCTTTCATGGTTTCCATAGAGAAATCCGGTGTAAGCCTGATAGGTATACCTTTATAAGTTACTTGCCCTTTTTCCTTTGCAGCTCTTAAAATTTTCTTTAATATTTATGTTTTGTGTTTTGATTATTATATGGCGAGGTGATGTTTTTTTCTGATCCAGTCTATTCGGTGTTCTGTATGCTTCTTGAACCTTCATAGGAATATAGTTCTTTAGGTTGGGAAAGTTTTCTTCTATAATTTTGTTGAATATATTTTCTGGGCCTTTGATCTGCAGTTCTTCTCCTTCTTCAATCCCTATTATTCTTAGATTTGGTTTTTTTTATTGTGTCCCAGATTTCCTGAATGTTTTGTGAAGAGAATTTGTTGGATTTGCCGTTTTCTTTGACCAGAGCATTTATTTTCTCTATGGTATCTTCAGATTCCGAGATTCGTTCTTCTATCTCTTGTATTCTATTGGTTATGCTTGATTCTGAAGTCTCCGTTCGTTTACCTAGGTTTTCCATATCCAGCCGGTTCTCCGTTTGTGTTTTCTTCATTGCCTCCATTTCAGTTTTCAATTCTTACACTGTTTCCTTTACTTGTTTGATTGTTTTTTCTTGGTTTCTCAGGGTCTCATTCACGGATTTACTTATTTCTTCAAACTTTTTGTTATATTTCTCATCTAATTCTTTAGGAGAGTTATTCATATCCTGTTTAAGGGACTCTATTGCTTTCATAATGGCACTTTTTTCCCCTTCTTCTGGGTTTAGGTGTTCAAGCCCTTCTGTTGTAGGGTCCTTGGGATCTGGTGTTTTCATGTTGTTTTTCAGATTGTTGGATGAGGTCTTGCCTTGGCGTCTGCCCATCTCTTACTTCAAATGTTCTCTATTGGAACTTCTGTTACCGGGTCAGGTTCCCTTCTTGGGCAGGGACTTCACTGACAGAATGCCCACCTTTCCTCAGGCAGGCTATTGAAGCACAGGCACTCCCTCTTTCCTGGATGCGCTTACAATGCAGGCTCAGTTTGCAAGGCAGCTGAGCTGGGGAAAATTTTATGGCCCCAGGGGGAAGGGAGAAATATAGGAATTCGTACCTGGATGGCAGCCGGGATGGCAGGCGGGAGGGGGTAGCCAGCACTGCAGGGCGACCTGGGCGTCTATGGGGTCGGGGAACGCCCAAGCTCCTCCTCGCCGGGACCCTGCCACGGCCCGAAGCAAGCTCACCCCACAGATGGCCCTCTGCTAGAAGTCAGGCCTTATACATGTTTTATATGATTCAGAATTTTTATTCTATAATTAGCTTTATTTAACATTTTCCCTCCCACAGTTTTCCATGAAATATGTTTCTTGGAGCTAGCAAAAGGATAGGTCCTGCTTTTTAATCAAGTCTGTTAGTCTATGTCTCTAATGGGTAATTGAGACCATTGATATTAAGACATTGATATTAAACAATGTGTGTTAGTGTTTCTCATTAGCTTTTGCCCTTTGGTGTTTTATTAGCCCTCTTATGATTAAATGGACTTGCTAATTTATTTCCTGTCCTGTCTTGGTGTGTTTAACCCTCTTTTTAGTCCTATGTATTCTTCCACTAGCCTGTATAATTTGGTTATGTGATCATAAAATTCTTAAACCTAATTTGTCATGGATAGTTGTCCTTTCTTCTTTCATTACAATGGATAGTTTTTCTTTACTTACAGTCTCAATTAGCATCTGTGGATTCTCATCACAGATATATTAATTAGAATATATCTATTAATTAAATAGAATAAATTTAAGCCTTTCTGACTTTCATAGACTTCACTGAAAATGAGTTCTTATTCTCCAAGGTATTTCTTTCCTTGGATTATGTAAGTTTTCTTCAATGAGTTTCTTAAAAATATTTTCTGTGCCTTTGACCTGGGTCTCTCCTTGACTACTTATGATGCATACATTTTTCTCGTGGCTCAGAGTTTTCATATTCTCTGTTAATAGGTTGTTTGTTTCTTTGTATTTTTTGTTCCGTTATCTTTTGTATCAATTTCTATTTCTCCACACAGTATTTAATGCTAAACCATGATGTGCTAAGAATCATGATATATATTTATCCTTTTAACACCTTCTCATATATAGTGATGGGTGTGGGCTACATACTTTCTTTCTGTTATTGAAGTTGAGGTTCATCATGATCAGAATGCATATGTGACATAATTAAAATCAAATCACACTATGTCTCTCTCTCTCTCTCCTTTCTTTCTTTCTTTCTTTCTTCCTTCCTTTCTTTCTTTTCTCTCTCTCTCTCTCTCTCTCTCTCTCTCTCTCTTTCTACACACCACTGCCCATCTTCACTATGTTTCTAAGAGTTGTTTGATGGGCAGTTTGAGATCTGTCCTGGACAAGATTCTTTGTGATGCTGAGAAGAGTATGGATTCTGCTGAGTCTGGTGTCTTTCTCTTTTACCCTGCAACTTTCTTTCCAATTTGAGGTTCTCTGTGGAAGCTGGAGCTCCAGATCAGTTTGATTGAGACCCTAGGTCCCTTTCATCTCTGCCTCCCCAGGACTGGGCTTACATGCTTTTGCTACCATGCTTCTTCTTAATCATGGGTTGTGAGTATCTGTACTCAGGTCTTTATGCTTATACTAAAGGGTAATTATGGATGGAGCCATCTTTCTTGTCTCTTTTTTCTTTAGATTGTATTTGTTTGTCTGCTTGTTGTGCCTCTATCTGGGAACCCCATAAGCTCTAACATAAATGGGCCAAGGGAGATCACTCACTTGTGTAATAATGGCATGACTTAAAAATACGAAGGTAACCAATCTCTCTCTGATTGGGTGTGAGGTCCATTCCATAAAAGAAATACATACCTAGTACTGTAACTCCAGAAAGGAAGGCAAGGATATTAGGTAAAGTGGGTTCACTTAGAACATTCAATCTAACAGCATAAAGAAATTTGCATGTCTTTAATATTTCCCCATTCAAGGAGTGTTTCCGCTTTCGGGCGTGTCTGCTAATCCTGGTCTACCCTTCGCACGTCTCTTCCTCACTCTCTTTAATTTAACTGAAGAACATTGTGTCTTTTCTGACTAAAACTAAATTTGTTAACTTAATATAAATTTTCTTCCTTTGAGTGTCCTACATTTTCAATGTTCTTTTAGACAAGGAAGAATTTATTACTTTGGACTTTATTGTTCAGTGAAAGGTTAAAAAAAATCTTTCCAAATCCCATTATACCTAATTCCTATTTTTACACATGCATTTAAATAGTCACTAAGTATAAAAATAAGAATTTATTTCTGATTCAGTATTAAGTGATGTTTCTAGTGATGAAAAGTTTATTTTCTTTTTTTCAAAGGCTAACAGGTTTATAAATAAATCTAGATCTATTCAGCTGCTGTGAAATCTGTCCTGCCAATTTCTACCTGATATTGGACTTTTCCCCCTTTAATGTGGTAATATAGGAGTAGTAGTAGCTGCTTTGCATCTCACTCATTAAAACTGAGTGGGGCATGGGAAGTAGTTGGTTCACTGTGAGATATAACAAAAAAAAGCACTTCCTGTGTCTTGTCACTGTGGTAATGAAAATTTAGGCAATGAAGGGTTTCTTCCTTTTCCCCCTTCTTCTCATCCTCTTCTCCCCACCCCTCGTGTGTGTGTGTGTGTGTGTGTGTGTGTGTGTGTGTGTGTAGGCCAGAGTTAATATTTTATGTATTTCTTTATCATTCTCCACCTTAGTTCTTGAGGGAGGAAAATTATCTCACTGAACTTCTAGAGACCATAAGTTTCTAAACTGGAAGGCTGATGAGATCCCGTGTTCTTCCTCTGTTCCCTACCCCAGCTTCAACGTTACAGATCCCACCACGGTTCCAGGGTTGCAGATATCACCATGATCGAATTTGATGTGAGTGTTGTCGATCCAGACTGAAGCCATCATCAAGCTCTTTGCCTACTGAGCCTCAACTCTCCATATTCAGATTTTCCTTGTTTTTGATTGATTGAAAATTGAATCTAGGTCCTCACACATAATAAACATATGGTCTACCGTTCAACTCAGTGCATCCATTTCCTCAGAATTCAAATACAGTATCTCATTTGAAACTGGTATATCTCTCTACTTTCTTTTGTCTTTTTCTGCCACCTTGCCACCTAAATAGATGAAAACTCTTGTTTCATATAACCTCCCTGAAATCTTTTTACAGTAGAGTGTTTGTAGAAAAATGCATCCCATTCTTGTAAATATTGATAATTCTTTATGAGAGAAAACCATGGCTGCACTATTTTCTAAAATCAAAAACAAACAAATAAATGAATACTAACAATCTGCAACTGAGAACAAGAAGGAGAAAGAAGCACAGGTACTCAGGAAGCAGATGTGCATCAGCCCCTCAAACCAGTGCTCAGAGAAACCTTTTTAAAACACTCCAGGATTTCCCCAAGCTGATACAGTTTAGTGAATGGCTGCTGCACGTCCCAGGACTAGATAAATGAAAACAGCTTGTAGGCCTACAGTAATCCATCCATCCATACACACACACACACACACACACACACACACACACACACACACAGACGCACACATGAGAGACTGGGGTTCCTCTCATACAGACTCATACTACAGACAGACATATTATTGAATGGCTTGTTTTGGATAAAGCAAATAATGTCAGGAATAATAATAATAATAAAATCTGTCCATATTAGAAGCATGTAGAATATACTCAACTGTGAAATCATCAACCTTAGAATGCAATTGCATTCTGAGCTACTGGTAAAATTCCCATCTGGTACTTTGCGTGTAGGTTTGGCTTTCAGGCTGGCTGCTAGGCTTGGGAAGAGATAACAGGTGTGAGCGCCTGGCATGTTTTCAGAGTAATGTATGATGATATCTATAGGCAATTTTCTTTGCTCTGGAAGCTGGTATCGGTTGTTACAGCTACGTATTAATTTTGCTTATGCATTTTTATTGCCTTTTTAGCCCAAATGTCTTTTTTAAAGAATTATTTTTGCTAATTTATGTTTATGTGTGTGAACCTGTGTGAGCTTCTGTGCATCACATTTGTGCAGGAGAAACTATGGACATGAGAGCATGGCACCAGATGCTCTGGAACTGGACTCATCAGGTGGTTGTGAACTACCACGTTGAGTGTTAGGAGCTGAACTACATCCTTTCCCCTATAGCTGTATGCACTCAGCTACTGAGTCATCTTACTCTCCAACTCCTTGGTCCAAATGTCTAAGTAGAAACAGTTTATTTTATCTTTCCTTCTGTAGATATGTATGGGTATGTGCATGTATATATAGGTGCCCACAGAAGTCAGAAAAGAGAGATAGATCCCACTGACCTGGAGTAACAGGTCACTGTGAGCCAGCCAGCTTGCATGCTGGGAACTCAAATCAGATCCTCTGTAAGAAGAGCCAGCACTCTTAACTCCTGAGCCATCTCTCTATTTCATTATGTTTGTTTTAATTCTGTTGCACAGATTCTGTTCTTGAAACTCTAAAGCGACCATAAATGTTCATAGTCAAGACTGACGACCCAATTCTGAATTTTTAGTGTTCTTATATGATTTGTTCTTTGTAGCGCGAGGATTGTCAGTCTGTGTTTTCTACTCCAAGTGCTGATTTTTTTTTCTTTTATAATTGAAAAGAATCAGAAATGGATTTCAGCTTCTCTACTGGGAACAGGTTGTGAAAAACTTTACATTCATCCAAAACACCAGTTTCAGCAGAGACACAGCTGTTAGGGAAAGTGTGTTGGTTCCCTAGAGAAGATTCCAGAAACTCCATGTATTTAAAAGGTATTTAACACACTCTGCTGACTTGTGGAGCAGATGCTAAAAACTCACACAGTGTTTGAGGGCTGTTCACAAAAGCCGGTCATACTTCCTTTCTGCTCCTGCTGGGTGGCCTAATCACCAAATTGAGCCCTGACTCTGTCGAAGTCCAAGGCTACCAAATGATAAAGAAGGTTTTGTTCAAGGAAAATGTGATGGCACTAATCTTCATTTTCTAAGATTCAAATGTGAAATTTATAGAATGTTTTCTATGTCCATCTTATGAAATGCACTTCAGCTATGTCTTCTGTTTCCATGACTGCTTGAAACATTTCATTCTCTGTCTAGAAGTCTCTCTGAAGTCACATTTATGGGAGGCTTCTGATAGGACTTCAAATGGTTGCCAGCAGATCTGTTTTACCCCATATCGCACCAATCTATAGCTATTGGGGCAACTCTTTTCATAAAGATCTCAGTGTCTCACTTTTTCATCTTTCTCTAAGGAATATCAGCAGTTTTTATGACAGCAGCATCCATGCAACTCCAATGGCACTCTGACATCTTAAAACTTCAAACATTTCAAATCTACTTTTCACATTGTACACTTTGGACTTTTTGTTTGTTTGCTTTTGTTCTTTTTTGAGTTAAGGTTTTAAGTTATAATACAAACTGATGGGCTTCCTAGTGGAATTTTCATGTGCATGCGTCTGTATCTGTGCATGGCTCTTACTCATTGTGTCTTTACCCCTCCCTTGTCTCTTGCCTCCCATAGTTCTATCTCTAATGCACTGCTTTCTACTCTCCTGCTGTCTGAATGTCCTGAGGTAATGGTAAATATTGATGGCTGACTTGACAGGGTCTACAATCAGCTAGGAGACAAGTTTGGGTATGCCTGTGAGGGAGTTTCTAGGTTAAGTCAGCTACACTGGAACAACTCATTTTAATGTGGGCAGCACCATCCCATGACTGGGTACAAATTCCTGAACTAGGCACAAAGGAGAAAATGACCTAATCATTAACATTTATCTCCCTCTTCTTCCTAACTGTACATACTATGTGGACAGAAGCCTTATATCTCTTCTGCTGACACTTTCCTGCTATGAGGACCCTCAATCTGTGAGCTAAGCTTAATTCCTTATTCATATGTTGCTTTTGTGGTATTTTTTTTACAGTGAAGAATAATTATTTTTTGTTTAAATTTTATTTGTGCTTTTTTGTTCTCAAACACATTTTCAGTCATATTAGAGCTCATGTCTGAATGATCCAACTGTTTTCTCATTATTACCTGCTTTTCTGTGTTATCATTTTTTTGAGCTCAGCTTAGATTCAGTAGTTTGATACTACTTCTAATAGACTGTCACCTTCCTTTATTAAACTTTCTCAAGTTTTTACTGACATTTAACCCAAATCAAGCCAATTAAAGGGGGGCACATTTGTGGACTTGTTATTACAGAAACTTAGCTTAATGATAAATGGTATAATATGTGTATATAAATATATAGTATACTTGAATATAATTACATATAATTACATATAATGTATATGCTATAGCATATTTTGGGCTACATGACATTATATATTAAAGATTAGCATAGTATAGTACATATGCTGTGTGATTAGTCTATCATCTTACATTAGTTGATTATGTTATATAATTTACTCTAATATATGCTGTAATTGTTCATGTTAATTTTTAACTTATCAGGATATAGAATTACCTAGGAGACAAATGCTGATGAGGAAATAGCTAGTTTAAGATCGACTCTTGAAAATGACTGTAAATGATTGTCCCGAATAGGGTAATTGATCAAGAGCCATATTCATTGTGGATGGCTCCATTTTCTGGGCTGAGGTCCTATATCTGTAAAATAGAGAACATGAGCTGAGTACTAGCGTTCATCTCTCTCTGCTTCCTGACTTCGTGTGATATACTCACTTGCTTCAATTTCTGCTGCTATGACTTCTCTGACATCATGATGAACTGTATCCGTGAACTCTGAACCAAAGATAAATATTAGGCAAGATATTCTAGCACAGCTACAGGAAAATAAATGAAGATACATGTGTATATTCACATCTGACTTGATTAATGTTAAATTTCTATCAGATGTCAAGGGTGTTCTTATCACTTCCTGATGATGTCTTAAGTACTCCTCCTCATTTCTATTCACCACAGCCTCAGATAATGACTGATGAACTCCTGTCTTGACTAGTCTCACTTAACGACTGCCTATTAACTTTTTGGAGAAAATAAAATACACTCGATTGCCCAGATTATAATGCATTAGTGATTAACTTTGGTTCATCAATAATGTATTGGTGCTGCATTAAGTAAAGAAAGAAAAGAACTCCCCTTGAAGTCATTTTCCGAACACTGAGTCCAGATTTCAGTTCTCTATTTCATGCTTCCTGCGTCTTTCATTCTGTCTGTTTCATGAGTTGTGAATTTGTAGTTTTATGAATCTTTTTATTCCTTTGTCTCTGTGTTCTATCCTTATGTGTGCCAGTTTTATGAGCTGTGTGTCTGTCTTTCTGTCTCTCTTTATGTGTGTCTATGAGTCTGTCTCTAAGAAAGATCAGTGTTCTATATTTATTGAACAACACAGAAAGCATCACATGGGGAAAAGAATGTATACTTTACAGAAATCTTTAACAGCATTTTACAAGGGATTACGTCATTGACTCCAACTGATCCTAATTGACCCATACAATAAACACCATTATTTATCAACCCATATCCATAAACACATGCTTTCATCCTTATGGTAGATCTTAAGAAATCATTCCAACATTTTATCTACTGCTTGAGCAAATGATACGCATGCATTATTCTGAGTCAGGAGCACAGAAGAGTACATAACTTTAGACTACAGCTATACATTAGCTTACGGTATAAAAGTTGATTACATGGGGAATCTAAGGCAAGTAAGAATGGCTGTTACATTGTTCTCTTAAAGTCAGGTTAAGCAAACAGTAGGATAGCAGTCTTAGGAAACTTCCAGGTGTATTTTTAACTTTGACTGTGAGGTATAGCAAACGACCCAGTCTTTAGAATGTAGGAAGTATTTTCAAAATATTGTATCTACACACTAGATGAGTATAAGAATGCAATGTTAGGATCTAGTATCTTCTCAGCTGCAACGTCTATAGCAGCCTTCTCTTTCCATTGCACAGACACCAACAGACATCTTACTGAGACATTGTCTGCAAATCCACACATAACAGATGTCTAAGTTCTAAGATCTCTAACCTAGGAAAGTGCATTTACATCAAAGGAAGTATTGGTTTCTAGACGACGTTCTGCTCCACATCCTAGGTCTTTTCCCATGCACTATGCCAGGGCAATGGAGAACCTGACTGCAAGAAGCTTCCTCATCTGTCATGGAAGCTCTGATTTCTCTTTCTAGAAACCACACTATGCTGTCTATCTAATTCTGGATCCTGATTTCTCCTAAGAGTCTCTGTGTATTATTGTCTTTATGTCCCTTCCCCCTGGTATTAAAAACTACTTCAATAAATTCTCAGTAACCCATCTCAGTATTTTCTTCAACCCGCACCATTCAAAACCTAATAATGATTGTGGGTTATTTTTCCACTTACCAAGAATTTCACTCTAGGTAGGCATGTCCATTCACACATGCACGCGCGAGTCTTCCTTAAGCTACAGTGTCTCTCAAGTCTATTATATCTGCCTTTATACTGGGGGATATCAGCTTTCCGCAAATCAGAATGTTCTCTTGGCAAATACTTCTTTTCATATCTGTATTACCAGTGACTACCTTCTATTTGAAAGAAGAAAATGTGCTAAAAGTTTCATTACTGACATTATAAAATTTTACTTTAAAAGATATTGTGCGGCTGAAAATGTTAATAGAAATTGTTGGTATAAAGTAGAATGAATACTTTTATGATTGAATTTTAAAAATTGTACTATTTATTACATTTGTTATGTATCAATAAAATATTATGATAAATCTCTAAATACACAATTGAATCTGACAGAATATTCTTCTGATATCATAAGTACGAAGGTGTGGCCACTCTCAAAGTGTTTGCTAATGTCAATCAAACCAATATTATGATCGTTAAGAGTTTCAGTCTAATGTGAGTAAGGAACTTTGAATGATTTTGATTTAATTGCATTGGCTCATGGGTGATGCTGACAGTGAAGAAGACTCTAAATCTCTAAAGGCATGGGATATCTAGGAAACTGTGCTCTGAATATTCAGTGTCCCTACACTTACTTTAAAATATATTTTTTCAGAAATGTAACAAGGCTGAATTCATAGTAATGTAAAGCCATAATGCATAGGTATAGGAAATGTACATTTATTTTTAATCAATGATTTTTTGTTTGTGTTTTAATTATGTTTTAAACAATAATGTAAGTGAAAACATCAAGTGTTGTACTTACTATGCTAGTTAATCTCAACTGTTAACTTGACGAGATCTAGAATCTAATAGAAGAGAGACTTCTAAGTACGCCTGTTAAGAATAATTTTGATTGTATTGAATGGGGTGGGAAGACCAGCACACCATGCAGTGACATTCCTTGGCGGGATCTTGAACTGTATAAATGTGAGGAGTGACCAATATTCATTATCTCTTTATTTAGAATTGTGACAGCCATCTATATACTCAGGTGCCTCAGATTTCTGCCTTTTCTCTCGAAAGACACAGAAAACTCTACCTTTGAACTGTGAGCCAGAACAAACCCTCTCTCCTCAGGAGACTGTTATTAGAGTATTTTATGACAGCAACAGAACAAACAAACATGGTTCTGAATAACTGATTATAAATCTTAATACTAAAACACTTGTTAACAAATTTGTCTTTATCATTTATGCCAACACATTGTGTAACACTGAATAATAACCTTTTACTTTGTATTGTTTTTAAAAACTCATGGGTCATCAATATTATTGTGCTACTAGGTGTAACCTCTTGTTTTTCTGTTTTAGATGATCATATTTATTAACTTAGAGTAGGGCATTTTCTGTCTTCACTGATCACTTTCTATGCTTTTCTAGCTTTTTGCCCCCCAATAAGTTCTCTTCCTTTTATTTCAGCTGGTTCCTTCCCTTCTTCTGTTCCCTTGTTGTCTCCTTGTTCTACATGCACTCGGGGCACACTCTCCACCAGAATATCCCTGCTTGTTTCCTGTGTATTTTCACTGCCTAAATGATTATTCCTTGTTTTTCTTCAAGTCGTCTTCTTGAGACACATCAAACCCCAAATGCACACTGTCTGTTGATGACGTGTTTATGAGCACACGGGGGAAAGCAGCTAATGTTTCCCAGAATGTTATCTCAGCTTTGTTCCTTAGGGGGTGATTTTGACAACTGGCAGTCTTGCTCTTAAACAGAAGAAGTGACAGCCCCAAGGCAACAGGAGCATCTTCTGACTTCGGAAAACGCTCTGAGTCCCCTGGCCCTGACGCAGCTGCTGGTGTGTGCGGCCTGCCAACAAGTGCTGCACCTGTGTGAGCTGTGCGGAATGCTGTGCTGCTCTCGGTGTCCCGCAATGATTCAGAGCCATCTGGAGAGCAAACCTGGTGCCAGGGTATTAGCAAATTTGGACACAAATCAACTTACTTAAAGAAAGATAAAACTTTTTCTGTATTTTGTCCTCTGAAAAGGATAAGAAAATAATAGACTTAGAGTTAAATAGAAGATATCATATTTTATGCTTCTTTGGTTCTCCACTTCCTGCCTTTAATTACTTTGCCTAATACTACTGTATGCACAAATGAGAGCAGCACGTGTGTATGGCACCAGCGTATAGACATTCCGCCTCATGGCTGATGTCATTTCAACTTTACAAAATCTGAAGATTCGGGTAGAGGAAATTTAGAAAACCAAGTCCTTATCATTTGCAAACAATTTTTGTAAATTAGTGCTCTCTATAATGACCTATACACCTTTCCTCTTAACTGTAGGCTATTCTTAAATTCCTTCCATGGTGACAATGGATGGGTGTTCACACAAGGCGTGACTTTTCAGCAGAGTATCCTGCTCGGTGCTTGATCACCCACCAACTGTTGTTTATCTCGATAGATTGGACTTTTGGTAGCATTGAATATAGTACTCAGTCTTTTGCTTTTAATACCCCAAGTCTGTAGCAGTAATTGAGCCATGAGAAAAATATTAAAGTGCTCTAACTCAGGAAAGTCCTCAGAACAGTTTTTACAAAAGTGTCAAGGGTATCAAAAACACGGCAGAACAAGTGTCTTTTACTCATAGCAGAGCTCACACCCAAACTCCTGAATTTGATTATTGAAGAGAGAAGAAAAAGTATGCAAAAATAAGGGACGAAGAGGGAGGAGGAGAGGGAGTGGGGGGAGTGGGAGGGTGTTGGGAAGAGGGGTGGAAATGGAAACTTTTATAATTTAATAAAATTACTTTCAAAAAAACTAAGGAAATGAAAGCATATTGATTTCAGCTATTAATTACCTACCAATGCCAGTCATTAGTTATGCCATAGTTACAGAAGGCAATCAGTGAGGTATGCTGTATGTATGTATGTGGAGACACTATAGAGTACTGTCTCAGGATTTCTGTTGCTGTGAAGAGACACCATGACTACAGCAGCTCTTATAAAGGAAAGCATTTAACTGGGATCAGTTTACAGTTTCAGAGATTTAGTCCCTTATTGTTATGGTAGGAAGCAAGGCAGCATGCAGACAGATTTTGTAATAGAGAAAGAGCTGAGAGTTCTTCCATATTGACTCATGAGCAAGAGGGGAGTGGTCTGAGACACTGAGCATAGCTTAAAAATATATGAGACCTTAACCCCCACCTCCACAGTGACACAATTCTTCCAACAAGGTCATAGCTACTGCAACAAAGCCATACCTACTAATAGTGCCACTCCCTTTGTGGTGGCATCTTCTTTCAAACCACCACATTCCACTATCTGCGTTCCAAAGACTTGTAGCCATATCATAATGTAAATATGCATTCAGTCTTACTTCAAATTTCCCTGTAGTCTGTAACAATCTCAAACCTATTTAAAAGTCTAAATTCCAAAATTTCTTCTGAGATTCATGTTATCTCTTAACTCTAAATCTCCTATAAAATCAAAATCAAAGAGCAGACCACATACTTGCAACAACTAATTGCACAGAATATACATCACCATTACTAAACATAGGGAAGAGCACATAGTGAGGAACTACCAGACCATAGCAAACTTCACCTCTCCATGTCCGATGTCAAAGTGTTCTTCAGATCTCCACTTCCTTTCAACTTTGTTGGCTGTAACACACTTCTTTTTCTTGGGCTCATTCCACCCCCTGTTTGCAGCTTCCCTTGGCAGGTATCCCACAACTCTGGAATCTCTAACATCTTGGAGTCTCCAAGGCAATTCAGGCTTCTTCACAGCTACACACAATGGCCTCTCTAGGCTCCATTCAGGGACACCCCAGATACATGCCTAACCTCAGGGTCTTTCCTTAGTCACAGAGGAAGGTTTCATAAAGCCTTTATTATATTCTTGACTCCAGAACCATGTGGCCAAAGCGACCAAGTTCTACTCCTTCCTGGGTCTGTAATGTGGCAACTTCACTCTTACATCTTTACTGGCTTTATGTTTTCTATGCTTTTCTTCACTGCTTAAGTTTGTCTATCCTGAAACTAGATACATAGACCAGGCTGGCCTCAAACTCAGAGACCCTCTAGCCTCTAACCTCCTAGGGCTAGGATAAAAAACATGCACTCCACACTTGGCTTTAAGATTTTCTAGCCATAATTAAAGGTCTTTGCGCCTATTATTCGTGATCCTAGAGAAGCTAAATAAGAAGGTGAACCTGAAGAAAATCATGTAGTTTTCCTCCTGGATATTGGAAGTAGACAAGAGTGCCAGGCAACATTGGGTGCATGGGGGCAGGAGTGGATGGAAGGGGAGAGGGTTAGAGAGAAGGGAGTAGGGGAGGATTGGGGATGGCTTCGGGGAATGGGATTGGGGGGGAGGGAGGAAGGATGGTTATGGGAGCAGGGAAGTATATATCTCAACTAAGGGATCCATTTTAGGGTTTACAAGAGAATTGATTCTAGAGCGGTACCCAGGTCCAAGGAGAGATCCCCAGATTGTTCCCTGGACAACAGAGGAGAGGGTGCCTGAACTGGCCTTGGCCCATAACCATACTGATGAATATTTTGCATATCACCACAGAACCTTCATCTGGCGATGGATGGAGATAGAGACAGAGACCCACATTGGAACACTGGACTTAACTCCCTAGGTCCAAATGAGAAGCAGAAGGAGGGAGAACATGAACAAGAAAGGCAGGATGGTGAGGAGTGCGTTCACCCACTGATACAAGGGGACTGAGCTAATGAGAGTTCACCAAGGCCCGCTGGACTGGGACTGAAAGAGCACGTGATCAAACTGAATTCTCTGAATGTGGTCGGATTCTCTGAATGTGGCTGACACGGGGACTGTCTGTGAAGCCATTGATAATGGCACTGGGACTTGTTTCCTCTGCATGTTCTGGATTTTTGGGATCCTAGTCAATTCGGATGCTCAAATTCCTAGACCTGGAGGGAGAGGGGAGGAACTTGAACTTCCCACAGGGCAGGAAACACTGACTGCTCTTAGGGCTGGAGAGGGAGGAGGAGAGGGAGTGGGGGGAATGGGAGATTATGGGGAGGAGAGGCAGAAGTGGAAACTTTTATAAATTAATAAGAAAATTTTTTAAAAAAGATTTTCTTTACTTCCTTTTTACATGTTGGAAACTTAGGTTGGTGGGTTTATTCTTTTTCTTAGTCTGTTCATCTCCTTGAACATAAGACTTAGCTCTATTCCCCTTCCTGGTGCTCCTTTTCTCCTCAAACTTTATGTTTTCTTATTTGTTTTCATTATAAATCTATATGAGTGATCAGTAATAACCACATAACAGAATCAATATTAGGCTGTTTAGAGATTTCTTCTGCCAACAGAATTAATCCAAATATCTTCACTTTAGCCTCAGACAGACTCTTCCAACAAAGGCCAAACGCAGCCAAATTCTTCTCCAAAATATCATAAGAATAAGCAAAATCTAAGCAACATATTAAAATTCTTCTCGAGGCAGCCACCTACAGTTCAATCCACTCTTAGCACCACTGTCTTCCATGTACCTACTAGTATATACCACTAAACATCTCTTAAAGTATTCCACTAATTTCCTAACTTGAAGTCCCAAAGTCTAAATTCCTCCAAATAAAAGCATTGTCAGGCCTATTACAGAAATACTTCAGTCCTTGATACCAACTTCTCTATTAGTTAGGGTTGCTATTGAATGTGAAGAGACACCATGACCACAGCAACTCTTACAAAAGGAAGCATTTGATTGTATTGGTTCCCTTACAATTAGACCATTGTTGTCTCTGTGGGAGAAAGTCTGAAAGCAGGAATACGTGGTAATAAAGAAGGAACTGAATATTTTTACACACAGGCTTATAGACAACAGGAAGTGGTTTGAGACACTGGATTTGTCTTGAGCATATATGAGACCTCCATGCCTGCCTCCACAAAGACACACTTCCTCCAACTAGGCCATACCTACTCCAACAAAGCCAAACCTCCTAATAGTGCAACTCCTTTTGGGGGGCATTTTCTTTCAAACTACCACAGCTACCTTTTGCAGCTTCCTATGAATCTAAATCAACAGGTTGTTTCAAAATTTTCATAAAAATTCAAACTTAGAGTACTGTACACTTATAGGTCCTTTTTTTTTCTCTTACCATTTTCCCTTATTGAACATTAGGACAAAACTATGCATTATTTGAAATTAATTATATACAGATAATTTTATATAAAGATGTTTTAGTAAGATACTTTTCAAATTAAAGTACTTAAACTAAATTTTTAATTAGGGGACTGTTTGCAGAGGGCCTGAATTCAGTTCTCAGCACCCACGTCAAGTGACTCATAACTACTTATCACTGCTGCTCCAGAGGATCTCAGGCCCTCTTCTGGGTTCTGAGGGGACTCCCAAACACATCACCACCACACACAGACACACTTACACACACACACACACACACACACACACACACACACAAATAAAATCTTTAAGAATGTTAATTAGGAAAATATGTGTTTAGTCAGAACTAATGTTGTATGAGGCACAATCTATACTTCTGTTTGGAAAATAGAACCTAATCATGTGTTGCTCATATTCTCAATTGAGTCTGAATTTTGCATTCTGCAAAACCTAATCAGCTTTTTGGATGAAGGCAGAATGGAAGCCATAAATCCATGACAGGTACTTTATACTTGATGAACTTATCCTCATCAAATTATGTAGCAGAAAATATTAAACCTGTACAAAGTTTGCCAAAGTCAATGTGTATCATAGCTGAATAAGCAGGTTATAGTAGGTTTTTGGATCAACTGAACTCTAAGTTCTGGTCATAGAAACCTCATTTGTGTAATTTTCTTACTGTGCTAATGTTCACACTGTGGATTTGTTAGGGAACACTAACTGTACCATGAAATACAAGGTTCCCTCTTCCTAACTGGTCTGCATTGGACCACAGAGGGGCACTATCTTTTCGCAACCTCTGAGAGCATGTGTGACAGTTGTAATTAGCACTTATATTTACAACCAAAAAAACAGAGCTATGGGGACAGAAAACCTGGGCTTAATCTTTTTCTAATGTCCCAATGACACCAGTGATCTACTTTGAAAAGACTTTTTTTTTTTTTTACTTCCCTTGAAGGTAATAAGAGGAATTAAAAGCAAAGGGTATCTTATAATTCTAAATATTATTCTTAATGATATCTATCTATCTATCTATCTATCTATCTATCTATCTATACCCACACGTGTGTGTTTCTATGTGTCTGTGTCATATATTTGTGTGTTTGCATGCATGCAGTAAGTACCAGGGGAAGAGAGTAGATTATGCCTGAGCTTCTGGAGCTGGAGTTATTTATGAGCATCTGTAAGCGGCCCAATATGAGTGCTGAGGTTTGAACTGGGGTCTCTACAAGAGCAGAGGGCACTCTTTATCCCCGGGTTATTTCTCTAGCCCAATCTCTGAAAATTCTAATACATGTAGTAGTCTCTTTCTTCTTATTTCCATTTTCTATGACCTTCTTTCTCGTCTTTGTAAAACCAAAGAAGTACAACCAGCCATTCCTCAGTGAAAAAAGGGCAGTTACCCTAGGGAATCATCTCCAGGATTTAGTTACTTGTTAGCAGTGCTTGCCACAACCTGAAAATTTATGGTCAGCAAAAGGGTTTCAATTTTAACGTCGGTTGAAACTGTTCAGGATTTTAGGGTGTGCTGTCACACAGAGAACTAGCAGAGCCAGAGTGGGTGCATTTCTGAATACAGCGACTCAAGAAAGACTGACTATTCACAAATAGCTGCTGGTGTCGATGAGTCCAGTATACTTAGTTAGTGGTTCTAGCTTATTTAATACAGTTGCATTTTTAAAATAGCAAATACACAAAAACTAAACCTCTAAAGAATAAGTAAGTTGACTAGAATCAAACACCCTCCCTTCATAGTATATATTAAGCTCCACAGTAGCTGATTTTTTTGAAGAAAATAATGCCTCTATTTAATTCAATTTTAGATATAGAGCCTACGTATTTTGTAGGTTCCTTCAAAATACTCTGAACTTCCTCAAAAAACAAGCAAACAAGCAAACAAAAAACACACTCTTTCCTGACTTTCCTCCCTCAGAATTTTTATAATAGCTTAGATTCTATACAAGGTAATCCCAAATATTCTCCATGACCTGCAGTCTCTTCTGTCATCTGCCTTCTCCTCAAACATCACCTTCTGTGACATGCCTATGTCAATGCAAGCTCTTGGATGATAGGCCCTATGAATACTCTGAAATCTTCTGTGGAGTTTTATGGTTCTATTCATCACCTTAGCTTCCTCTGTTGTCCTCAAGGAAGCCTGTTATATGTTTTAATAAACACTAGGTACAATTTTTCTTCAGAAAAATCCTAAAGATAATATTCTGAGTTACTGTATTCTTTTTAACTATCGCCAAAAAGCATTTTGTCTTAAAATGTTACCATTAATCATTAGTGTTAATCTGTTAGTTTTAAGCATTGATTTGACAGAATTTAGAATCAGTTCTTCCAGGATCGCCAACAGTCAGGCCTGTTCTTTTGCACCCATGCCACTGGGGTCAGTGCTTTTAGGAGGGGAGAGGCAGCTCTCCTGCTAAGGCGGTGGGTGAGGGGCAAGACCAGTTCTCTCGTGCCCAGGCCAATTGGGCCTGTTCTCCCATGGCCCCTGATGGTAACACCAGCTGTAGACATCAAAACAGACCTGATGGTGGTAGGATGGCCAACCCTGACATGGCCTTAAGCTACCGTTTAGGTCTGAACATCCTGAGGCAATGTTAGTGTTCAAGGACCAGGCTGTTACCAGGTCACAGAAAAATATGGGTGGCCTGCTGCCTTTCACGTCAATGAGGTCTAAATACCAGAGCAATTCTATTTTGGAATTTGACTGTAATTTTCAATTCCCTTGATCCATTTCAAGGAATAAAACTACAAAATTTGAAGTAAAAATGGAGTGGGCAGGAAATCATTCTGAGACGTAGACAAGAATGTCCAACTTTCTGTCTTCAGTTTCACCGCTTGGATTTCATGCATAGAATGTGAAAGTGATGGAGACAGTAGGGAGCTGCATTTGTAGAGGTGATATTAACATACAAAATTAATAATGACAGCACAAGGTAGAGAAGGTGAATTTGGGGAGCAGGATGTTAAGGCTGACCATTTGGAGGTATGTGGGCATACAGCCTCGTTTCTAGAAGAGACAATATGTTCAGATCATTAGAGTTGGATTCTTGATCTGTCATGTTAGAGATGTGAGTCTAAACAAGTTATTGTGTGTTACTAAGTGCAAGCCCTTATCTGTAATATGAGAATTAATTACGGTGTCAGTGCAAGGCCTAGGGTATGGGAAAATACTTGCCCCACATGCATGAGGACCTTATTTAGCGCCTTATTAAGTGCATCAAAATATAGCTTAAATAGCACTTGATCCGAATTTCAGTAATGTCAATATGACCAACATAAACAAGTTTACCCTTAAAGCTCACAGAGCTGTAAGTCTGATGGATCTGCCCATGCTTAAGGCAAATGAGAGATCGTGTCTCATACAAAAGCCGGGCAATGCACCAGAGGATCTACACTGCAGTTCTCCTCTGAATCTACACTGGTGTTTGTCCCCACATGTTCACCTATAAATACACACACACACAAACAAACAAACACACACACACACACACACACACACACACACACAGAGAGAGAGAGAGAGAGAGAGAGAGAGAGAGAGAGAGAGTTGCATGCTCATACAGGAACAAACACACACACACACACACGGAGGGAAGGAGGAAAAGAGGGAATTGGAGAGAAAGGGTTGATAGTGTATTACTGTGATCTTTATGACTGTAAGAACGTCCTTGAAGCTAGATGATCTATTTTATAAAGCAGTTCATTGAATTCAGTTTGGCAGACTGAAAGTCCATGATGGAAAGTGTTTGATTTTTGGTGCCATCATGGAGATGCTTGCCAGGGAATGGGGATCACATGCAAAGGTAGCCTGTTAAAGAATGATGGAAGGGTTAGAGTCGCTCTTTCCCAACATCTCATTCCACTGAGAGCAAATTCAAGGCTAAGATGAGCTTCCTTAATCTCTAAAGAAAATGCCTTCTGTATCACATCTGCTTTCCAAAGGGACCACATCTTGTAATTATCGTTGTGAGAACATTTTCAATGTATGGGCTTCTGGACAGCAAAAATTACATCTGCTCAGTGTAGTAGAAGGAGCAGAGGGCTGTGTCCCACCACTTGGCTAGCTTATACCTGAAATAACCACATGGAAATTATATTAATTAAACACTGCCTGGCCCATTAGTTCTAGCCTCTTCTTGACCAACTCTCACATCCTGATCTAACCCATTTCTACCAATCTGTGTTCACACCAGCTCAGGACATGCTTCAGAGAAAGGTCAAGCAAGAGAAAGGGCGTTTCACACTGCTGTCCTCCTCAGTCACTTGTGACTTATTTTTGAAAACAGAGTTTCTGAACTTGGAAACTCTCATTTGGCTAGACTGTCAAGTGAGCCCCAGTGACCCATCCATCCCATCCTATTTAGCACTGGGGTTGCAGGTCTGTGCCAACCTGTTTATTCTCTTAAAGGGATGCTGAGGAGCAAATTCACATCCTCACATTTGTGTGGTGAGTACTCTAATGACTGAGAAGTCCAGCAGAGGGCCTCTTTGAAGTAACACTAGCAAAGAATGGTAGATTTAAGAGAATAGGGGTCAGAAGTCAAGAAAAATGAGTCTCATTCTCTTTTGCATTTCTCATATATGTTGTATGAGTTTAAATAACAGGGCAAGCATAAAAACAGAATAATTTAAGAGAAGCAGAAGACTCTTGCACTGTTGTTGTTGTTGAATAGTTTGGGGCAGTGTCTTCAAGAACAGGATGACTTTAAAATACAGAGCCTCCTACCTCAGTCTCCCTGGTGCTGGGATCACAGGCCTGAGCCATCACCAGGTAGGTTTTTATTACATAATTAGTTATATTCTCTGCAAATAATGCATAAAGCCTTTGATCTTAGATTTTCATTATTTCCTTCTCATTAAATCTCCAAAACCAGCAGCACTCTATTAAGCCACTTCACCTCACCGCCAAGGCTGAACAAAAAGTCGTAACTCAAATGAAACTAAATTGTCAAAAAGTGAGCTTCATGAAATTCAGATAAATTTCAACTCTATTTGCTGTTCCTTTGGATTTCATTTTGAAACTACACAAACTTACACTTTGTGGCTTCTCATTTGCAAAGCTTCCTGTCAGACACAGTTGTGTTCTAGGGACATGGATTGCTATTCCAGGAAGTTCCTGCTGCCCTCACTCAGCCCTCTGAGATCATAGGTCCCTCTTTAGACTTAGCTGAAAAGAGAAGGCTCTAGCCCAAGGGAAAATCCCCAAAATAAACACTAAGTGAGGCACTGCAATGACTTGGTGCAGGGGTCATATGTGGCAGAGAACTAAGGCTCGATCTGCTGAGGCAACTGTTGGGCAGAGGCAGCTGCTGACAAGCTAAGAAGGCCAGGGCCTAGCGTGTCTGAGGCTCTGAACATTGAGCAGGAATCAGTGATGATCAATTGTACAGGCATATATACTAATAAAGCACCAAGAATATTAACAAAAACTTGAAATCAGTTCTACTAGAGGAGCGATTGAAACAGCTTTGTATTGCTCTGATAGAGAATAATGCACACTTTGTTTCTCTGTTCCTGGAGAAAACAGCCCAAAGCTTGCAGTGAATTCTGAAACCGTGTATTACAGACTCCTGTGAATACCCACCTTTTCTGTCCAAGAACACCTATAAAATCTAATGATACACTAACGTGTATGCCAATCTGTCTATTAGCTACATGTTCATATATACATTTTTTGCTTTGTGTGTGTGTTTTCATGTATGTGTGTTCCTATGTACGTGTTCAGGAACATGTGATAGATCATGTTGAGCTCAGAGGATAACTTTTGGTGACAGTCTTTGTTTTGTATATCTTGCTGTCTACTGCAGGCACCGGTCTTGCTGGCCCTTGAGCTTCTATGGACTCACATATCTCTAGCTTCTACCTTGATGTAAGAGTGTTAGGATTATAGATATATACTATGGTGCCTGTTAGCTACATTTTTGATTATATTTACATGAACACAGTAAATTAGCTAACCATTAAATGTGTTAGATACTGACCAGTAAGATGGCTCAGCAGATAATGATGCCTGTACCTAAGCTTGGTGATCCAGTATTTTGTCTACAGGATCTGCACAGTGGAAGGAAAATTCTCACTCTCTGAAGTTGTTCTAGGATCTGCATACACACTCATGCTAAGACATGCACTCATACGCACATATGAGCACACACACATATACATGCATATAATAGCCAAGACTTTGAAAATAAATTTTTCTTTATCATGAGTTTTGAAAGGTATATACCCTAGAGTCAGTTTTGTGATATACAGAAATTAATATGTACAGAATTTTCATATATCTGTAATTAAGATATTCAGATTAATCCTAATCTATATCAACAATTATTTATTATGTTAATTATTTAGACTAAGTGTATGACTTTTCTTTTTCTATCATAGATGTGGAACTGAAGTCATTGATTATTAAATCCTCAGTCTTCCTAAACAAATATTCATATGAATATGTGAGCTCCAAGTCTGCAACTTTTTCAAATGTAAGTTAAAATTGTGTGTGTATACATGTACACAATCTTGTGTGCATGTGCAAATGCATGTGTATGAGTATGTCAGAAGCCAGTATCCAGTGTCTTCCTGAATTGTTCACCACCTGGCTTTTGTAGGCAAAATTTCTCAATGAATCTCAAACTCACTGATTGCCTAGAGTCTGATCAGCAAGCCTCAGGGATCTGGTTACATTTACTTGCCGGTTTAGGAACTACACACAAGTGCTTTTGTGCCCACCATTTTTCACATGGATACTGGGTTCGCACACTTGTCTGATAGGCATTTAATGACTGGAATATCTCCTCAGACCTGCTGTATGGAAACATCAACAATATGTTGTACAAATATCTCATGTTAGCCAGGCAGTGGTGATGCTCACCTTTAATCGCAGCACCCAGAAGGCAGAAGCAGGATCTCTGTGAGTTCAAGGCCAGCTTTGTATACAAGTGCTAGTTACAGAATAGCTAGGACTGTTACATAGAGATCCTGTCCGAAAAAAACCAAAGCAAAGCAGAAAACAATTTCTGTGTTGCAGCAGGGTGAGTTCTATAGGACATCACTATGGAAGTGATATTCTAGTATTCTGCAAAGGTTTCAATAGATTGCTCTGTTATCTCCACATTTTTCTAGGCCTTGAACTAAGAAGTATGTATGAGTATTGTGTTGTAAATTATCTTTTTCTAATGGAGGCTCCAATAACATCACCGGAAACATGATCCCAGTATACACTGAGTAAGCAACAATGCTTATAGACCAAATTAAAATGACTGAACCACATGACTTAATGAATCATTTTAAAACCCAGCTGAACTACATGACTTAGTGAGTCATTTTAAAATCAAGGGTGAAGACCCTCGAATGGGATGCAAATGCAGTGAGAATCTTGGACCACACAGTGTTTATATTCCAACTATCACCATGTTGATCTTACAACTGATAGAATAGAAATAAGGACAGTTTAAGAGACAAGAAGGCCCCATACATGGAAAGATCCCTTGTTGATAATCTCCTTGCTTGATTGGGAGTTCCAGGGACAATAAGTTTGACAAAGCTCTAACTTGACACTTAGTCTATAAATATTTTTGAGATTTGTTTGTAGTTCCTTAATAATGAATATATCTGTTAGAATAGGTGTCCCTAGCATGTGGCTAAATTAAAATCCATGAAAACTAAGTACCCAATCCAGTAAAGTGTTTTGCAAACAGTTAGTCATTACAGGATATGACTATCACATACATACTTGTTTCATAACAATCTGTTTTCTATCCCTTTTGATATCAAAATGTATACGCTCTTCTACCTTGATACATCCATATTTACCATGTCACACAAATTCTGTCTACCTTTAAATGAAGTATTGCTTGATTACTACATAAAATATTTTCAAGTTTTGTGTGTGTGTGTGTGTGTGTGTGTGTGTTTGACAACCTAAGAACTAGCTCAAAACATTCCAGTCATGAAGGAAGACAAAGCAGGATGGTTGATGGTTTGACTCCAAGTCAACTAGGACAATCACTTTGTCCTGTAGTAGTGCTGAGCTCAGTGATCCCAGGGAAGGAATTTTCACAACTGTATGATGATACCAGCACAGGCTTCTCTAACCTCATGCTGCCCTGAATACTATTTGATTAGTGAGTGCCAGTGGGCATCATCATTGTGTGCCTAAGTCTGTGCAGCCCAGTTACTAGTATGCTGCTAAACTCCCATTCCTCATGTAGTGTGAGCCTCTGCATGGTTCATGTCTCTGCTATTACTTTTAGATGTTCTTTCTTTGTGCTCTTTAATTCCTTGACATGTTAACTGTTTCTCAATCTCGTTGGGTGGAATAGAAATGTCATTTACTTCACATGGCCTATGTTTATTCAGTAAGAAATATAACATGTTTATAACATTGTTGCACGGTTATTCGTTTCTTTCATCTATCTATCTTTGTATCTATGTATCTATCTATCTATCTATCTGTCTGTCTGTCTGTCTATCTATCTATCTATCTAACTATCATCTATGTATCACCTATCATTTGTTTATTATATATCACTTATCTACCATCTATCCTTTTCTCTATATCATCTATTTATCTCACTGTCCATATCTGTCATCTATCCGTCACCCATCAAATTTTTATCTATCAACTACCATTGATCTCGCTTATATCTACCTTTCATCTGTCCATAATTTACTATTTATGTACAATTTAAAAACTTTCTTGCATATGTCTATGGTCTATCTATCATTTATAATTTATCATCTCTTACCTACCTACCTAACTATAATTTATTATCTATAATACATTTGTATACCACATATCTCTATGTCATTCCTCATCTGTGCACATGTGTTTATGTGTGTATGCATCATCTACCAGCTATCTGTCTATCATCAATCTACCCATCATCTGTTACTCACTTATTATGAACTTCCCTGACTTTTTACATTCTCCCGTATATCTGCCATGCTGTTTGCTTGCAGTCATGCTCCCTGCCATGGCGACACATGGATTCTCACACTATGGAACCATTTGCATACAATTAAATGCTTTCTTTTGTAAGTTGTCATGATGATCTTTCACAGCAAAAGAAAATTAACTAAGACACCATGATTCTGTGACTCTAACTAGTTCTGACTTGACAATTTTCATCAGAATGCTGGTGTCAAGTGTTATTGCCTTGCGTTGTATTCCCCCAGAATTTGACAATGATATTTTTATAAATTGTCTCTATGTCCATTTACACATTCTGGCTTTCTGCAAGTGACTTAAATTAGATAAAAATGATTCATATTTTTATTTCATCTGTAATGAGACTTTAATCATTTCAGTATCAATTTGGAACTTGTGCAAATCAAAACTGCTTTCAACTGACATTGAATCCTACACGTCAATACTGTAGAAACACATGTCTGTGCAATGAGTTCCCTAATAACAGCAAAAAAACAAAAATGCTATAGGAATCTGTGCTGCACTGTGAAAGATGGGGGAGTGAATAATGGCACATAACTCTGGAAAACTTAGAGGAATTTTTGAAATGAGCCATAAGAGAATTTGACATGCAAATTGGAGGAAGGGTTTTCCTGTGAGAAGAGAATAAATAAATGCATAATATTTTTCAGGTGTTTTCAAAGGGAAAGTGATAGGTGGAGGAACATTTTACACAAAGAATAATCATTATCCTGCCACATTGCATGAGATTTTTTTATTCCTTTATTATACAAATGCATTTTCATTATATGTATTCAGAATACATTTATAATGAACATGTATGAGTTTCAATGTTGTTTTCTTCTTTAGTCTATTTAGACCATTAAGGCTTTAATTAAATTATATGTTTAAGAAGTCTTATCTAAGGAAAAAGTACAATTACAATCTAAAATTTCAAGAAAGCACAAAATTTCAGGTTATTTCTTTCCTTTAGAATTGAAAACTCATTGCATGGACATGTGCTTCTATTGTGTGCATTTGTCTGTAACCATGGGCCTTTCCTTGAATACCTTCATATCTTTGTATATTTTTTTGTACTGACTTGGTTTGAAGCACCTCCAAACTCTGCCTTTAAAGACAGCCTTGGGAGCACACACCTTATACCTCGGTATTTAGGACACTAAGGCAAGCAGATCTCTATGAGTTTGAAGCCAGCATAGTCTACATAGTGAGCTACAAGACAGTCAGGGCTATATAGGGCAATCTTGCCTCAAAAACACAAACAAAAAAATTTAACAACAAAGCAAAAATATTAGTGAATAAGGAAAAATAGAAAAATCTTCATAAATATATTGGCTTAGTCACTGTTTATTGCTGTGAACAGAAACCATTGGTCATTTCAATTCCAATAGAAGGAATAGAAGGAAGCATTTAATTGGAGGCTTGGTTACAGTTTTAGATGTTAGTCCATTCTCATCATGGTAGGGAACATGCCAGTACCCAAACAGGCATGGTGATGGGAAGAGCAGCTGAAAGTTCTACATCCTCATACACAGGCAGCAGAAAAGATAGAAACTGGGTCCGGTATGGGTTTTTGGAACCTTAAGCTCACCCCAGTAACACTCTCCTCCAACAAGGTCGTACCTGCTCCTACAAGACAACACCTCCTAATTCTTCTAATCTTTCCAAATATGTTACCTTCTGATGTCCAAGTATTCAAATATATGAGCTTAAGCAGGTCATTCTTATTCAAACTACCACGTTTATCATCTATATTTTTCTCAGTAATCACGTTGATGAACTGGTTTTTCCAGCCTGTCCAAATGAGGTAATCACTTCATCATTCATACCATCTCTTCACACATTTTTCCAACAATTTTTCATTGCGGAACAGAAGCTTTGCTTTCATTTATCACTGTCTGACACTGTTGTTCTTATCATTGCTTTTGTTCATGGATTGTGAATTTGCTGTTGAGTCTAAACTCACTGCCAGTTGTACTTATTTGGTGTTCGTGCTTTTATCTGCTACTTGACATTCTCGCTATGATGTAGTTATATGAAAGTAAATAGCCATCCAGTAATGGCATTGCTAGTTCTACTTTGAACACAGAGTTATCTATCAAACTAAGAACAAGAAGAGTAATTTAATTTTGCCTTCATTTATTCATTCTCTGAAACTCTTCTTGTGCAGATTAGTGTTTCTGACTTTTATCCTTTTTCTCCTCTCTGAAGAAATTTTTGTTTTTCTTCAGAGCATGATGCTGAGGGCTGTTTGTCCTTAGTACTTCCTAACTTTTGAAGAATAAGGAAAAGTCTAAAATTCTACTAACATTCCTGAGAATGAATCCGCAACTTCTATAATATTCTTAGGAGATATTTAATGTGTATGTGAAGATACATTGCTTTATAAATTAGGATATTGAGAACCAATTTGGTTCAGGCAAATACAATGTGTAATTTTTACATTTACAAGTCTAGCAGGAAGACCTCTACAATCTTTGGCAGATAACATTCTGAATGGTGGCACCATGAATGTGATGTTAAAGCTGTTTGGTCACTCTTCACTTTTGTGAAGGCCTAAAGAGTATGGAAAGGGCAGCCATTATTTGTTGTTAGAGGCTGCTTGTTGGTTCTCAGCTGCTCAGCCCCGAAATAATCACACAGAAACTGTATTAAGTAAATCACTGCTTGTCCCATTAGCTTCAACTTCTTATTGGTTAACTCTAACATATTAATTTAAACCATTTCTATTAATCTGTGTATTGCAACGTGGCTGTGGCTTACCGGATAAAGTTCTGCCCAGCTCCAGCAGGGCTATATGGCTTCTTTCTGACTCTGTGTCCTTTCTTCCAGCATTCAGTTTAGTTTTCCCTGCTTAGCTCTGTTCCCCTATAGCTCTGCTATAGGCCCAAAGCAGTTCCTTTATTAACCAATGATACAGCATTCAGAGGGGAATCCCTTTTATGTTTAAATAAAAAGGAAAGTTTATAATTTTAACATAGTAAAATTACATATAACAAAACAGGTATCAAACAAGAATTACAGTTACAATAAACTCTATTGTTTACCACAACTAAGGATAACTATGGCAACACCTGCTTTGGGTATCAGCCTCTCAAGATGGTTCCAACTTGATTAGCTGAAATGGTGCATTTTTTTTTACAACATTCTGGCCAGAACTCCAAATAGGAACCTCAGAGAAACCCTACTGAATACTTAGAGATTATTCACAATTATACCAGAAAGTAATGCTGGAACTTAACCATTATTTTACTTTCATGGGATCCCATAGAAAGAACATAGCCCCCATGACAACTGGAAGTAATTCTAGAAGACAATGTCCCCTCTCCCTTGTCCTCAGGGTTAGGGACATCATTTAGGGGTTGATTATAATTGTTATACGGTTGGGGATTGGGAGAAAATTAGGTAAACTCAGGAATCTCTTTTTAACAAAAAAGGAAATTGGATGGAATAAAGGATTAATGTGACCTTACTCATATTAATAATACTAGTGAGTAATGGAGTGAATACTTGTGAAGTATTATTTATACTCAATTTAGATTAGTATAAATTCTTATATATTTATACAAACTTAAATTATATTGAATATGCTCTTATTTTCATCCACCATATTTATATACCTAGGCAAAGTTATTTTGTCATATTGTATGCATGCGTTCTTCTACCTCTGTTTAAGACATTTTATATTTTGATACAATTTTAGGATATACTTATCATATTGCAATATACATTTATAACTCTGATCAAGATACTTACACATTGTTTACATTTAGACATCACTGTCCTTATTTGTTGCACAGTTGTTTAAGATTGTTTAATATGCTAATATGAAGTCTTAATTTTTAAGTTATATAGGTATTAAGATTTATAGGTCAATAGTCATCCATGTTTGTCATACTCATAATTATACTAATCATGCTTTTTAGATACATAGATACTGTATTCTGCATATATAGGTATTCTTCAGCCACTTCAGAGAACCATAAAACATGACATTTAAATAATAGGGTTCAGTTGATGTGAGACATGATTGCTCCTTGCAGCATTGATTTATTTCTGAGAGAATGTTGAGCACCAAAGACACTCCACTTGGAGCTTGTTTTGGTTTTAGCAAAACTGGCCTTTGGACAAGGAACTGCCCATGCATTGACCACTGACAAAATGCATAATGTCTGGACAGTTAACAGGATACAATAAAATAGACTGTCAAATTTTGCCAAGACAGGGTAAGACAGTTTTGAAAAATTTCCTGCCTCTGAAAATAGTCTGTCGGTTACCCTAGACCTTAGCCAAAGTTGGTTCCTCAAACGTTGCAAATGAGACTTTGGTGACTGCCCAGGTAGCCAGTTATCTCTGTCATTTGTTGTACATTTTGGAAGTTGCTCAATTGTACTTCCTGTTTACTCAAGTAATATTATTTCTCTTTTCGGGTCTTCTTTGGGGTTAAAGACTAGATAGTTGTAGTTACTGTCATCTCATGACTTGGCAAAATTATTTATTATACAAGACTTAAACTCATTAGATAGGATAATTATTGAAACATTTATAGCATGTTTCTTGCTTGATATTGTTTATGCTGGTTGTAATTCTAATTTTTAAACCTGATATTTGTTCTTATTGTATATTATTTTTGTATTAGGCTTAGAACTTTCTTATTTAAACAAAAGGGGGAGGTGCTGCAGGAATTCCTTCACCAGTAGACTTTAAGTTACCCTCCCACTTGGACATGGTCTCTTATAGAATATATGCCCATGTAAAACACACATCTGACCTCTCTTCCCGCTGCAGGATTCGGTTGTTGTTCCCCATTCGAGTAGAGGACAGTAATCTGTGAGTTTACCCCTAAATAAATAACCCTCTATTATACTCATTTCTGAGCTAGTGTGGGATTTCTTTTAAGCGTCCTTCTTCAATATTGATCTTGTCCTGGTTACCTAAATGTGTGATAGTCCTGGGAAATAGTAGTGACTGGGTTAGATTTAACCAACCATTTGAACCATATAAGAATTATGTAAATAATGACTATGAAACCATAAAGATCTCCTTATATAATACAAATATGGGTTCATATTGTGAGCCAGTGATCAACCTATTTTATTTTATAGACAGAAAAATGCTAATTACTTAAAGTTCTCTAGTCATCAAACTTTTATTACTACTTCTGAAATATTTTTTGTAGAATGACAGTAATCAACACAGAAACTAAAGACTCTGCTATATTTTAAACACTTATGAAAGACATGATTGGCAGCAATTGCAACAACTAAGAGTGATACTCTGTCTCAAAATATAGGTGGTGCATCTTATAAGCAGCCTGGAGAAAGTTCATGGTTCGACTATTTGTTAAGGGAGGGATCTCCTTTCTTACATCCTCAATCAATTAATCATATTCTTCCAGATATTAAGGAAGCATGGATGTACCAGACAACAACAACAAAAAATCAGATTTTAACTAGGATAGACTCTTACACTCCAATGACAGTGGACAAAATCTATTTAAAAGATGCAATTAAAATGTGTAATATATTTACAACGTGATAAGCCTAATGATAGAAGGATGACATAAGAGAGATAGGAAGTGTTGCACGTGAGATTCTTTTGTGTAAGTGGTCATGTGTGTGTTTGTGTATAGTAAATGTGTATAACTAATTATGTGATATATGTATGTGCAAATTTCAACACGGGTATTTATGCATGTGTTTACATTCATGTGGAAACTAGAATTCATTGTCAGATGTCTCTTTATAGCTCATACATTATCTTATTTGAGACAAGATCTCTTCCTAAGCCCAGAACTGATCAATTGCTTGGACTTACTACCTAGCAAACTCCGGGAATCCAGCTTTCTTCACTTTTTCAATTCTAGGATTATAGATGTAAGAGACAATTCTTAGTTCTTAGATAGGTACTGGGGATTTGAATTTAGGTTCTTATGCTTGTGGATGGCATATTTATGGTGACATTTTACAAACTAAATACTCTCCCTATTCCAAGATTGTATTTTAAATAAGTTACTGAATAAAACTTTTCGTGGGAGGCTGAAATGAGCATAACCTTTACGGATGTTGGCTCGCTGCTCTTGTGAAGACCTGGGAGAACTCAGGATGATAGTGAAAAGCAAGATTTTTAAGGAAGGAGCACAGAGCTTTATGAGAAAGAAGGGGTATGACAGAGTAGTGCCAAGAGCATGAAAGACACAGGGGCTGTCACTTCCTTCACTATTGTCCTGAGAAATGGCGGCAAGGGCATCTTTCCCAGTGCTTTGACTGAATTAGTTGACTTTTAAATAACATGAGAACTAATGATCTGAAACCAGAGTTGATCTACACTAAAAGGTATTTCACAGTGAGGGAGGATGATGAAACAAAAGGTTGTATTTGGTTGAGCACAGTACTTCCATAAGCTGTGATAGACTTATACAGAAGATGGGAGAACAAGGAGAAGGCATACAAATGTATATATTGCCAACTTAATTGGTCTAATAGACTCCGAAATTTATGACAACAGAGCAAAGGCATAATGGCAGGAACAGCTAAAATTCACAGCTTGATCATAAGCAGGAGAGACAGAGCTAACTGGAAATGGTGCTAACTTGTGAAACTTCAAAGTCTACCATCAGTGGCAAAACTGTTTCAGCAAAGCCACATCTCCAAATCCTTCCCAGTCCCACTAACTGATGACCAAACATTGAAACATATGAGATTATGGGGGGCATTCTTATTGAAAATACTACAATGTGCAGTGACAGGACCACAAGTAGACAAAGAGCAGGGTAAAAGCAAAAAATAAATATTACTTCTATGCATGATTAGAATTAACTTAGAATGAATATCTTATTAGACTCTAGAGAGTATATCTTATATTAACTGATCAGATGATAAATCTTAAAATGTAGTAAAATTATCAGAGAAATTAAAATATTGAATAAGAATACATATTTGCATGAACGTTAAGATAGTAAAGTAGAAACAGAAGAATAAAAATAATAAGAAAAAGCATGACATATAAAAGTCTAAGAATAAACTGATAGGCATAATGTTAGTATTTTATTGATAACATTGAAATAGATTAAACTATCTAATAAAAGTAATAAACAGCAAGACTGAATTGAAACCCAGAATCTAACTATATGTTATTAAATAGAAACTTGAGAGTCACCTAAATTGAAAGAAAAAGGACTTAAAATAATATGTTTTGAAAATGAAATACAATGACAAGAAATTTGGAGAAGCTGTGTTGTAAAAACACTTTAGAACAAAAACATTACTGGATAAAAGGGAATATTTTATAAGGGCTTAATATATTAGGTATGCAAGATAATTATAAATATATATGTATCTAGTAATGGTACAAAATACTGAAAGCAAATATTGTGTGAAATGAAAAAAATAAGTTCAATGATAGTAACTAATGACTTTGTATAAGTAACTGTATGTGTGCACATATATGTGTTAGTGTGTCTGTGGGTGTGTATGGAAGCCCAAGGATAACCTTGGTTGTTTTCCTGAGATGCTGTCCATCTTTTTCATTTTTGAGACAGGGTCTCTCACTCCCTCTTACGGAGGCACTTTCTTAAATGAAGATCCCAGAGTTCTTTAACTATTAAGAAAGAGCCTCCATATAAGATCAGGCTGCAGGCAAGCCTATAACAACACTTTCTTAATTACCAATTTAAGTGTGAAGACCTACCCTATTGTGAGTAGTGCAAGCTTGCACTTATGATCCTGAGTTCTTAACAAAAGCAGACTGAGAAAGTCATGATGAGAAAGTTAGTACACCACACCTCTCCACGGCCTGTGCTTCCGTGCCTGTCTACAGGTTCCTGCTCTGTTTGAGTCCTGAATTAACTTCTTCTATGATAAACAGTAATATGGAAGTATAAGCCAAAAAACCCATGTCACAACATGGCTCAGGAACTAAACTGTTTTTAGGAGATTGCTGAGTGCTGTTGAGAGCACTCAAAAAAAAAAAAACAAACAAAAACAAACAAACAAAAACAAAACAAAAAAACAGGGGTCCTGTGGTTTCAGTTCCCTCAAAACAATGAATTGTTCTTGGACTTTGTTTTCATGTTCCTCCCAGGTGTAGCAGACAGTACTGAGCTTACTTCAGATTATTCATTCTTGCTTGCTGATGTTATTTAATTAAATTTTAAAATGGCATTTATATGTCTCTCATGGGAAAACATCATTTTGTCCTGTGAGGATATTCCCTGTGATGGTATACAGCTTGAATTCATGAAAACTTTACTCGTGTGATCTTTCTTAACCTTCAGAATATAAATTCTCTGATGTTGACATAAAAATAGCCAGTTTAAAATGGATGGAACTTAAAAACAGTATTTTGAGTGAGGGAACCCGGACCCAGAAAGAGAAAGAAGGTATGTACTCACTCATATATGGCTATTAGACATAAAACAAAGGATAATCAGCCTACAGTCCACACCCCAGAGAAGATAGGTAGCAAAGAGAACCATGGATCCCACTGGGAAGGAGAAATAGACAAGATTTTCTGAGTACATTGGAAGCATGGGGGAGAGGGAAGGGGGTGGAAGGGGAGGACAGAGGAAAGAAGGGGGAGGAGAGCAAGAGTGAATGGGATGGTGGAGTTGGGGAAAGGCCAGAGAGGGAGAATAAGGATTCTGTCCAGTTAAACAGGATTCCAATTGGGTACACAGAGATGTAAAAATCAGTATTTCTCGGGAGGGGGGAGGGGCATCTCTCAGGTTTCTGTTTATCAAAAAGCAGATCTCTTAAGGCAGGTTCCTGTTTACAAAGATCCTCCTAACCGCACCCACAAAGGTCTAGACTGACCAGCATCTAACTCCTGGTCAAGCCTGAGTCAGCTCAAAAATTCACCCTGATATCTGTCGTATTTAACCTGCTTGCTTTTCTGCAGAGATGACCTTGGCAGTCTGATTTCCTAACAAACCTTTATTTCTTCTGATTGATGAGTACAATTGGGTAGTTCCACTGTGCCCATGAGTGTAGTTTTATTCTAAAGCTGATGATGACTGTGTCTTTTTCCCAAACAGTTTAATCACACGTCTTCAACAGTTGGCTGGCATTAAAAGAATCCTTGTGAAAAGGAATGGATCACCTCAAGTCGTAAAGTTTGAGGACTGTAGTCAGAGTGGTAGTGATGAAAGACAAAAGTGTGAAGAGGTTGGGATTGAAAGACCTACATAAAGTGTCACAAGGTGAGGAGATCTGTGCAATGTTGATCCTTGGTGGGCAAACCACCATTAAAAGAAAAAATATTGCAGTCTTTCCTAGTTGGACTTTGGTGAAATCATATTTTGTTCTTGCTACCCATCTAGGGTCAATTGTTCAGTGCTCCTCTCCAGGAAAACCTAAGTAAGACAAGACCATATTGCAAAAACCTGGTCTCGGTACATGTATTGTTATAGTTAGAATTTTTTTTTTGCTTGGTTTTCTTTTTTTTTAAAGAGTGATCCATCATTCTGAACAAAATACAAGGCATAGTGATTATAAAGTTCTCCCAAATAAATAGGACACACTCACTAAAAGGAACACATTGCAGTCAGACATTCTAATGCAAACATGTTTCAGAAACATGCCAAGTAACCAGAACAAGGCACAATTCAGAGTATATTGTTTTAGAATGTGCAAAGGGTGACTGTGTGAATACCAAACACGTTGTTAAATATAATTATGGAGTATATGCCTGTTCTTTTAGTAATAAGACAAATTACTTATTTTTAAATTATTTTCAATAAAGTTTGTAATTTGCAAAGGAAAGTTAAAATGAATTGAAAAGAATGAATGAATGAATGAATGAATGAATGAATGAATGGGGAAATCACAGATAGGATGTGCTCTCTTTGAACAGAAAACATGTGGAATAAAGAAATCCAGAGTAATTCCTTAAAAAAGTTTGTGTGATGGGCAGAGAGAAGGAAGAAGGCTTAGGAAAAGAATACTTATGAAGTATCCTTCAAAGCAAATATCCCAGAGTAGAGCAGGTAGGGTGCACCAATTTAAAATAAAACAGAGAATAACAAAAAAATTAATGAATGGCAATAGCAAACTAAACAAGAGACCATCAGAGACAGACACTTAAAACACGGGCTAGGTTGAAAGACAACAGGCCAGTATATGTTTACCCACCACATCCTGCTTGCTTTCCATGTAACCATTGGATTTTGCCTATGATATGGGAGTCACCTCTGTGTGCTATGATTACGATTAATGAATAAAGAAACTACCTTGGCCTGATGATAGGGCAGAACTTAGGTAGGCGGGGGGTGTGGGGGGGGACTGACCTGAATGCTGGGAGAAGAGAGGCAGAGAAAGAGAGAGAGATGCTATGGAGCCGCCTCCAGAGACAGGCATGCCGGAACTTTGCTGGTAGGCTACGACCTCGTGATGATATACAGATGAATAGAAATGTGTTAAATTAATATTTAAGAATTAGTCAATAAGGAACTAAAACTAATGGGTCAAGCAGTGATTTACTTAAGACAGTATCTGTGTGGTTATTTCAGGGCTAAGCTAGCTGAGTGGCTGGGATGAAAAAGCAGACTTCCTCCTACATACCTACATAAAAATATGTAGAAGCACCGAAAGTTTCTCCGAATGTACATTTTATAGATAAGTGTAACGTTTGTATGGCTTTGTAGATTGTTATGGAAAGAGCACGACAGCATTGATGTACAGGAATATTCATTTGCTGTCTGATTTATTGCTTGGAGCTTAAAATTGGCCCTTCACTTATCAGAGTAACACAAAAAAATATTAAAACTATGTATATAAAATAATTTTCCTGAAATAAAGAATGAAGTTATGTGATTTGTGAAAAATGGATGCCACTAGAGATATTCATATTAAGTAAATTAAGACAATCTTAGAAAGACAACTATTGTACGTTTTTTTTCTTTTATAGCACTGCAAAATCATGCGTATATGTCATTAAACTAAAAATGAAACTGTCTAAGGGAACAAAAGAATTAAAAAGAGCTGGGTAGAAGGAAGGTTTCAGGGAACACAGTTGATAGGCAGTGCTTGCTTGTATAAAATATGTCTGTATAAAATGCATACAGTGAAATTTTTAAAATAATTTATAGTGAGAACAAATACAAATACTGAATATGTGTTCCTATGTGTATATCTAACTTGAGCTTAATAATATTTCGTTGTTCATGAGATCAAATCACATGGGAATTTTGCACTAAGTTTTGTGTTTAAATGAAAAGAGTTTTCAAATGTCATGATCAATGTTTGATCATTATCATAAATCTGCTTATTAACATAAATTCTGTTTATTATAAATAAACTCTGTCCTAAGGAAGAGTCATGGTTTTGCTCCTCTTTCTAACCCTGCTTTTTCAATATTTCCCTTTAAGTGTCCGAATTAATGCCACATTGTCTGTATTCATGATTGCTTCTTTCATGTTCAAGTGACTCCTACCCAATGAGGCCATGATTGTTAGAGACTGACCCAGGCTACAAAGCCCCTCAGCGTGGCTCTCCTGGTGCCTCATTCTGACGTACAGTGGAACTCTGTTGCACATAGATGGTTAATATTGATGGTCAACTTATTGCTGTGTTAAGACATGCCTAGAAAGCTAGCACAGCACACTTGTTCTTTGCTTTTGTGAGGTGTGTTTGTTAGTGATAGGAGAAGGAGCTAAAGAGGTAAGGCCTGCCCCAGATCTGAGTGGTCCTGCCCAGCGTGCTCATGTTCGTTTAGAGCAAAAGGTAGAGAAGTGGGGAAGCTGGAAGTAGTGCTTGAGTATGCTTCCTCTCAGCTCTACTCATGTACATTAGATACCAGTTTCTTCTGCATTTGAACATGGGCTCACACCAGCAACTCTCCCATGAGCTTCCAGACCATCAGCCTATGACAGCGACTCTATAACGAGCCCCTTTCACTCTGAGACTCCCATCTTCTATACTGAATACGACTGGTTTCCTACTCTTCAGTTCACAGACAGGCTTGATTGGATGAATCAGCCTCATAATGCGAGCTGTTTTTATAAAGTTCTGTGTGCACATTCATGTGTATGTATGTGTGTGTGTGTGTGTGTATTTGTGTGTGTATGATTTTTTCTACTGAATCTGGCTGTAGAAAAGTACTCATTACCACAAGGCAGGGACACAACTATAGCTAGTGTTGATGATTGATGATGTGGTGGTTTAAAAGACAGTGTGCCTCATAGGCTCACAGATTTGTATGACTAAGCATTTGACTAAGCAAAGATTTGAATACTTAGTCCTGCAAAACTATTTGAAAGGATCAGGAGGTTTGGCTTTGGTGGAAGAAGGATATCATTGAGGGTTTGACTTTGACATTTTCAAAATCCCAAGGCAGTCAATCAAAGTGGCTCTTTGATTTTGCTCTCTAGGGATCTTGATGTGAAACTGTCAGCTGCTTCTCTAGAACAATGCCAGCCCATGTGCAGAACAACATCTGCCCGTGTGCAGAAAAATGTCTGCCCGTGTGCTGAAGGAATGTGCCCATGTGCAGAACGATGTCTGCCTGTGTGCTGATTGTTCCCTGCCAGTGATGATAATGGACTAAACCTCTGAAATTGGAGGTACCCAAGTAAATCCTTTCCTTTCAAAGAGTTGTTGTTTGAGGCTAACCTGGTCTACAAAGAAATATCCAGGACAGGCTCCAAAGCTATGCAGAGAAATCCTGTCTGAAAAAAAAAATAAAATAAAAACAAAAACAAAGCAGAGTGTCCATGGCCATGGTGTTTCATTGTAGCAATAGAAATCCTATCTAAGTAGAGAACAAGAACAAAATGAAGCCAGATCCAGGACTCAAGGCTGGTTCATGGCTACCTTGGATAAAAGAGGACTGCAAGCACTTTTTTTTTTTTCAAGAATGGACCAACTTTTTTTAGAAGACACTTGTCTGATCTACAATCTGTCATGTACTTTCCCCACTTTCCACTTCTCTCTCCTCGTTTGGTTGCCACTGCCATTCATGATTTCTCCAAGAAAATAAAACTAGGAATTTTCTACAAAGGTATTAAAGAGACCCCACTCATTAATGAAGGTGCATGACTACGTTGACCTTTAGCACACACTGTTATTTTAGAAATGTCTGGCCCCACTGTGAGCATCTGTGGGGCCCATTGACAACATGCTTCCATGTTGGCATAAATAAATGAGGGTTGAATTGTATTAATACATGTTTCATAAATGTGTTGAAATATCACATTAAGTTATGTTAGTATGTACATGTAACACATGGTATCTAAAAATAGAGTTAAATAATATTTGTTTGTTTGTGGAAACATTTTGACATGTGGCCCTAGCTAGCTTTGAACTAATCATGTTATGTATGATGATGTTGAACTTAACTTTGTGTTTCCTCCTCCCAGATGCTGGCTTAGAATTGTGTGCCACCATACCCAAGGAATACTCATACTGTACAAGCACCCTATCAACAGAGTTACATTTTCAACCTTAACTTTGGCCTTTATCAGCAGTAACATAAATCACAAGCTGTTGCCAAAGCCATCTGCCCACCATATATAGATATTCAATTATCTAACATCTTGTTCTACCCTGAGAAGCATTCAAGTTATGTGAAACCAGAATGAGTTCTGGGGTAGATAAATGTTTTTGAACAGAGAGCAACATCATGAAGAGTAAAAGAGCGAGAAATACTAGAGAGAAGTTTTTAAGAAACCGCAGTGGTCTCCTCGGGGAAAATTGAAAGTACCGGTTGGACGCGTGGCTCTTATTTTTCCCGTGCTTTGTTTCTGATGGCCTGCACTCCATTTATAACTGCTTGAGTTTTGATTCAATTAGATTTGACAAGATTGATGTCCCAGGGATGCAGAGAGGCCTGCTTGTGACTCTATACTGCTGCTGGGCCATAAAGTATAAAGATCACTAATAAAAAATAAAAGACCTAGAGGAAAATGTCATTCCATGTCAGTGGTTTCAGGACAGGTTGGAAAACAGCAATGATCTTGTTTACATGACTTTCTGCCCATGTTCACATTGATAGCGTGGGGAAGTAGAGGGAAGGGGGAAGGACGCAAAGCAGAAATGAGGAGAAAAGAGAGAAGGAGATGGGTGAAGAAAGGAAAGGGAGAGTAGATGGAAAATGAGAATCGATAAGGAGATGGAGGGAGGTGGGAGGCAGATACCCTACTAAGACAAGGAGACAATATGGAATAAAGCTTATTAAAACTTTTCTGGACATACTATACTCTAGACCATATGTTATTTTTTCAAATTTATAAATTTTAAGATACTTATTATTAAGTATCTAAGCTATCCTTAAACTTATGTAGCTGACATGACCTTGATCTTCTGTTTCTCCTGTTTCTACATATGTAAGTGGGGATAAAATCCTGCGTCTCATACATTACAGAGGAACACTTTTGTCAATGGAGCTCCGTACTGAGTTCCTCTATTTGCAACAAGAAACTTATTTTCCTATGTAATCTCTTATCTTTTGTTGATGAGAGGAGATATATGCTATAAAATTTAGCAATGAGCCAACTTTTTGGGAGGAGAAGAGGACACTGAGGTCTATATGTCAAAGGGGAAGAAAGTTAAAAACAATAGCCAAGATCCTTCCAATACCACACACACACACACACACACACACACACACACACACACTCACACTCACACTCACACACACACTACTACATTCCTCATATTTTCAAACAAAAAGTCCATTCAAATTAGTGAAGGTACTAGAAAGTAAGAGAGTCAGTCTCCCAACAGTCTTCAGGATTCTATATTCTAAGCTATCAGATTTTACTTGATTTTTATTTCCAGTGCAATCTGGGCTACCTGGTGAGATTTGAGAACTAATTCTTTTAAAAAGAATTTCTAGTAAATGTGCAGCAATAAGATTGAGGGGAATCAATATTTGAGTAATCGATAGTTATCTGACAGATGAGAGCTATTTTATTTATTTCTTTGTTGGAGAATTCTGCTAAGCTTAAAAGAATAAACAGCACCAATCCTGGAAAGAATCCAGCTGTCAAATTGTCCATTTAGGGAAGGGCAGATAAACAAAGCATGGCACATTCAGACACTGTTCACTGTTGAAATGTGAAAATTGGGGTTAGGGAGACTCAGTTCCAGACTCAGTACCCATGCTGAGATGCTCACACCCACCAGCTGTATAGTAGCTGATATCCGTCTCTGGTTCCTCCATTGGACTTTGAGGCAGGGTGTGGTGTGCACATGTACAGATACATACACACAGAAACACACTCACCACACACACAATTAACAATTAAATGTTTTATAAAATAGTGAACTCTACCACAATGTTAGATGTTATGTTAAGTAAACGAATTTAAAAGAAGAGACAAATATTGTCTAATTCCAATTGTATAGGGTATTTCTGTATTCGGAGTAGTCAAAACCTTACAGATGTCAAATTGTGTGTGGGTAGTTAGTGAAGGTTTGTTGGGATGGAGGCAATGAAGAGTTATGATTTAACACAGGCTCACTGTTATTAGATGAGGATAAGTATTATTGTGGCAATGCACAGTAGTGATGTCTTTGGGACACTAGGACTATGTCTGACACCACTGGAACAGGCTGAATATGGGAAAGGGAGAGATGTCTCAGGAGGTATGAACAGGTTCCGCTTTTGCAAATGACCCGAGTTTGTTTCTAACAGCCACCTGTAACTCTAGCTCAAGTGGTTTAATTGTCTTTTCTGGTACCTGTCTACACGTGGGACACACATTTAAAACAGATGAAATATTAAATATTATAGTTATTGTTTTATAGCTGTTAAAAATGTTGAACTGTTTTCCATAGTTACAAAACAAAAAGAACATTGAATTGGTGTCAGATAAACAGATTCATTAGTTTCAGCGCAATCACTGACAGTTCTGTGGCCCTTAGGAAACCTCTCAAACTCTAATGGCCCTTTTTCCATATAAAATATGAACCTGAAAAGCAGTCTGTCTAAGTTGTGTGAAGAACTAAGGAGGATCTTCTGCACACAATGCCAAGTAAAGCTCCTCACTTGCCCAGATTTGATTAATCATTAAAAAGCAAAGGGACGGGGATGGAGAGATGACTCAGCGGTTAAGAGCAATGCCTACTCTTCCAAAGGTCCTGAGTTCAATTCCTGGCAACCACATGGTGACTCACAACCATCTGTAATGAGGTCTGGTGCCCTCTTCTGGCCTGCAGACATACACAGAGACAGAATGTTGTATACATATAAATAAATGAATAACTAACTAACTAAATAAATAAATATTTTTTTTTAAAAAAAAGCAAAGGGACTATGGTGGTTAAAAGAAAATGTCTCCCATAGGCTCACAGGGAGTGGTAACACTAGGAGATGTGACCTTGCTGGATTAAGTGTTGCTTTGTTGGAGGAAGGACGTTTCATTGTCACTTCCAGTAGTCCCAGATGTAAGACTCTCGGCTACCATGTCTGTCTGCACAACACCATGCTTCACACTATGACAAATGCACTAAACATCTGAACTGCCAGCCAGCCCCAATGAAATGGTTTCCTTTATAAAAGTTGCATCTCTTCACATCAATACAAACCTAAACTAAGACAAAGACTGTATGAATTAAAAGCCAAAAGACAGCTGGTGAGCTGGCTTAGCAGGTAGAGTCACTTGTCACCAAGCCTAATGACTTAAGTTTGGTCCCTACGAACCACATGGTGAAAGGGGGGTAATTGACTTCCTTGCATTGTCCATTGAATTATGACCCATGGTATGTGTGTGTGTATAAAAACACATCAAATAAGGTAATAAATAAAAATTTAAAGTTGTTTAAAGACAAAATATGCCATATTCCGACTCAAAGTTGGAAGTGATTCAAGCAGATGTTAATGATGATCATATACACTGCACAAAATAGGATGAAAGATGCCTACATTATGAATGACAAGACGGATTATTTTAAATTATGTCCCATCACACACCTCAGCTTTATTATATTGCCTGTAGAGGCAAGCTTATCCTTTTGTAAACATGGAGTTACAGTCTAGGGTTCTGGGTCCTTTCCTCTGTTGATAAAATGAGTAAAAGTCAGGGAAAGTTCAAGGCAAACAAAAAATAAGGTTTATTTGCAAACTGTATAAACTCTTTGGATATAGTAAGCATCAGAGTTGGGAGTTCACTGGTGTCAAGGGAGTTTCAGGTTTGTCTTGATTTTAACTATTCCCTCCCAGTTACCCTTTTCCTCTACTCTATTGATCCTAAAGTGCATAAGTACACTTTCCAACAAGGCCTTAAGTCTCCTACTTCTGCCACATGTGCCTGATATGGTGCCCTGTCTTTGTACACAAGCTTGGAAACAGCCATAATAGGAACTCTACCTTAAGACATCAGTACAGAAGTGCCTTACTATTATGAACTGAAGAATGAACAAATTAAAGTAACTGAATATTATATTTTCAAGGCTTTTAGCCTACTCTGACCTCATATCTAAAACAAGCAACTTTAAAACTGAAGAACTTAACAGAGAATTCACAACAGATGAACTTCGAATGGCCAGAAGACACTTAAGGTCATGCTCAACCTCCTTAGCGATCAGGGAAATGCAAATCAAAACCACTCTGAGATACCATCTTACACCTGTCAGAATAGCTAAAGTCAAAAACACCAATGATATCCTATGCTGGAGAGGATGTGGGGTGAGGGGAACACTCATCCATTGTTGGTGGGAATGCAAACTCGTGCAGCCACTGTGGAAATCAGTGTGGCGGTTTCTCAGGAAACTGGGAGTCAACCTCCCTCAGGACCCAGCAATTCCACTCTTGGGAATATACCCTAAAGATTCCCGATCATACTACAAAAGCATTTGTTCTACTATGTTCATAGCAGCACTATTTGTAATAGCCAGAACCTGGAAACAGCCTAGGTGCCCCTCAATAGAAGAATGGTTAAAAAAGGTGTGGAACATATACACATTAGAGTTTTACTCAGCGGTAAAAAACAATGACATCTTGAATTTTGCATGCAAATGGATGGAAATAGAAAACGCTTTACTGAGTGAGGTAAGCCAGACCCAAAAAGAGGAACACGGTATGTATTCACTCATAAGTGGATTCTAACCATAATTAAAGGTCTTTGAGCCTATTATTCGTGATCCTAGAGAAGCTAAATAAGAAGATGAACCTGATGAAGATTATTTAGCTATCCACCAGGAGGTAGGAAATAGACAAGAGTCCCAGGTAACCTCGGGTGCATGGGGGGGAGGGAGGGTCGATGGAAGGGGAGAAGGTTAGAGAGAAGGGAGTAGGGGAAGAAAGGGGAAAGCTTGGTGGCCTGGGATGGGGGGGGAGGGAGGAAGGATGAACAAGGGATCACGGAAGATTATATTTCAACTAAGGGACCCATTTTAGGGTTTACAGGAGACTTGAGTATATATGGGATCCCAGGTCCAAGGAGAGATCCCCAGATTGCTCTCTGGACAGAGGAGTGGGTGCCTGAATCGGCCGTGGCCCATGTCCATACTGATGTCTATTTTGCTTATCACCATAGATCCTGCATCTGACGAAGGATGGCGATACAGTAGGAAACCCACATTGCAGCACGGGACTGAGCCCCCCGAGGTCCAAATGAGGAGCAGAAGGAGGAAGAACATGAAAAACGAAGTCAGTACTGCGAGGGATGCCATCACCCACTGATACAAGGGAACGGATCTGATGAGAGTTTACCAAGGCCAGTTGGACTGGGACTGAAAGAGGACGTGATCTAACCAGACTCTCCGAATTTGGCCGGATTCTCTGACTGTGGCTGACCCGAAGTCTTTCTGAAAAGCCATTGACTATGACACTGGGACCTGTTTCCTCTACATATAATGGATTTTGGGGATCCAGTCTGTTTGGACACTCACCTTCCTGGACCTGGAGGGAGGGGGAAGGAACTGGAACTTCCCACAGGGCAGGAAACCCTGACCGCCCTGGGGGACGAAGAGGGAGGAGGAGGGGGAGTAGGGGGAGTGGGAGGGTGTTGGGAGGGGGGGTGGAAATGGAAACTTTTATAATTTAATAAAATTTACTAAAAAAAAAAAAGAAATTACAGTTGAAAACATGAATTAAGAATTCTTTGGAGAAAAAAAAATGAACAATGGGATGTTTAAAATATATTCAAATTTATGAGGTTGGAAAAAAAAAAAAAAAAAATAAAACTGAAGATGTATTTTATGTATTTTCAGAGGATTTGGTCCATCAATAAAGGGTGTGAATGGAAGAGCTAGGAAGCAGAATGTTAAAAATGTGAGAGGAGGTGAGACACAGTCCTTAAGAACCTCATTCTGGTGACTTACTTCCCCTAGCTTGGCCTCACCTCTTTGTCTTTTACCACTTGCTGGTAATGGCATCATATGAATTCATGAAGATTAATCTAGATTGGGGATTTAACTTAGTGGTAACATACTTCCATAATGCATACTGCTCCCTCAGGTCAATCCCTAGCGTCACAAAAATGACGTGGATAGAGGAGGCTAGCTAGGGAGCTAAAGATATGTTCATTGTTGTTCAGTATGGATCAGAGAATGATCTATGAGAGCCATAATTTGAGTTCTGAATGAGTAAGTTTATGAAACATATAGGAAACCCAAGTGAAAGATCAATAACAAGTGATGTATAGATGATTTAACAAATACATAGACAGATACAGTTGAGTGTATAGACAGCAAACAGCATCAAATATTGTGATAAAAAAAACCAGCAGAAATCAATGGGCAAACCCCACTGAGGCTATCATCTGGAGTTTATTCTAGGGGAAGTTTCAGGACAGAGCAGTCTCCTGTCCAATGAGACTTCAAAGTGAAGGAACTTTTAACAACGGGTGGAAGTGACTCCATAAAATCTGGTGCTCACAATATCGAGGAGAGGCTGACTGGAGAAGTTGAGGTGGTCAACTAGACTTCTCAATTGATCTTTCTTTCTCCCTATGGTTCAGTTTCCTATGGCTGACCTCCCACTTCCTCTTTCTTCCTCTGTATCTTGGAATCCAGTAGCACTCACTAATAGAAATGGTTCATCTTCTGACTGTTTTTAAGTACACAATAGGTTGTCTTTCCTCGAATTATTTTATTACTTCCTTCCCTCTGTCACAGAATGAGGGATATGGGACATATGATTCCCAGACAAGGGGTTGTTAGAGGACAATAGAGACAAACATGCTTTGATCCAAAATGGGGGCCAGGTGGCAGTGTCACTTTATGAGCTAGCTTCTTGGTGAGCTTAAATGACATAAGACAGTTTAACAATTAAATGGATTTTAAATTTGTGATTTAATCCTCTCTGAAAATGTCAACACAGACATACACCAAGACATGACCTCTAAATTCCCTAAGTGCTTCTGAGTCCATTCAAGTTGACAATAGTGATTGTCACAAATATTGTTTTTACTTGAATGACATGAAGACTTCAGAAGAACTTCCCTTAAATTAGGTGACTGACATTTCAAATAACCATTCTTTCAAATGCTTTTCTTACGTGGTGTTTAGTCAAATATTTTGCCCTTTTCTTTGGCTATTGGAAAGGTCAGGGTTGTACTTTAGATTCTGCATTGACTTACACTAGGGAGAACTTTCTTCGAATCAATTCTAGTATTTCATTTTTGTTTGTCACTGGTATTATATCATTTTTCATTTATACACACACACACACACACACACACACACACATATATATATATATATGTATATATATACCCACAGTGAATTCCAAATTTTTAGTAGTTATATACATTCTTATGTATTTTGAAACAATCTCATTTTTCTTGTAGTAACAAATATTTTCATATTTCTGCACACATACGTCATGAGACATATGAAGACTACATTAAAACAAAAGCAAAATAGAATCAGGACCATTGCATTGAGACGACCTCTTTTCACATTGCCTGGATCAGAGAAGCACCATAAGGAGGGAATGAGCAAAGCATCATTTTGAAGAATATGGAGATTAAGCTTTAATGTTTCTGTTGCTGTAATTTCTCAGAGTCAGCCTTACTGATAGGATGGATGCTCCCTAATTCATCTTACTCTGAAGCAAGAAAGTACACGATTATAAGTAAATAATGCAGATAGACATTGCTCAAATGAAGACATATAAATGACTAATCATATCTGGAACGATGCTAAATATAAGGGAAATTCAAGTTAAAGTCATAGTTAGGTTAAGTTCTTATGCCTGATAAGATGGTTGCTATGAAAAAACAAGGGGCCGGCTTGTTGGGGTTTCTGTCCCACCCATTACCCCACAGCCAGCAATTCCCAAAGAAAATAACATAGAATTTACATTAGGTTATAAACTGATTGGTCCATTAGCTCAGGTTACTTATTAGTTCTTATAACTTATATTAATCCATTATCATTATCTATGTTAGCCATATGACTTGGTACCTTTTTCAGCTGTCAGCTTACATGTTGCCTCTTCGGTGGTCTGGGCAGGAATAACAGAGCAAACTTTCTGTTTCCCAGAATTCTCCTGTTCTCATTACATCACCTCTACTTCCTGTCTGATTTTCCCGCCTATACTTCCTGCCTGGCCAATCAGCGTTTTATGAAAATACATGACTGACAGAATACAGACAATTCTCCTGCACCAAACTTCAATGTTACTGTTGCTGTAATTTCTCAGAGTCAGCCTTACTGATAGGATGGATGCTCCCTAATTCACCTTACTCTGAATCAAGAAAGTACACGATTATAAGTAAATAATGCAGATAGACATTGCTCAAATGAAGACATATAAATGACTAATCTATCTGGAATGATGCTAAATATAAGGGAAATTCAAGTTAAAGTCATAGTTAGGTTAAGTTCTTATGCCTGATAAGATAGTTGCTATCAAAAAGATAAAAGATGAACAGGGAAGATGGCTCCATTAGCAAAAGATTTGCAGCCCAAACATAATGACCAAAGTTCAGATCCCAGTCACCTGAAGAATAAAAACTTTAGGCTTGCTAGCATTCACCTATAATCTTAACCCTGGGAAGTGGAGACAGGAGAACTACTGGGTCTTGTGGGCCAACCAGTCTAGCCAAATTAGTGAAGTCCAGGTTAAGTGAGAGACTCTATGTCAACAATTAAACTAGAAAGTGGAAAAGAATTAAAAGATGATCCAACTATTCCCCTAAATACAAAGTAAAGGAAATTGGCATGTTTAAAAGACAATTCCATGTCAGTGACGATTGAGATATTTGCCAGGATACAGAAGTTATCTGTGTGTCTATCAACAGTTCAGTGGGCAAAGAAGAAGTAAAACACACAATAGAATGGACTTCGTATGATATTATTATTGTCATTGATTTTATAACTGTCATTGGTGAAAATGGAGTGAGCCTAGAAGAAACCATAATATGAAATAAGACAGACACAGAAACAGATTCCACTTATATATGTGGACTATAAAACAGTAAAACTCAATAGGAGTAGACAACAGAGCAGGGCATGCAGTCACACACCTATAATTCTAGCATTAAGAAGACTTTAACTAAGAGAATATTTATTTCTGACTTAGGTTGAGATGTGATTTTTAAAGTAGAAAATAAACAGGTTGGAGGTGGTGGATAGTGGATGAGAAAAGTCTGGTCAAAACCACAAACCTCCCATCAGGAAAAATTAGATTTGGGGAGCTGTGGTACACAAAATTCTATGGGAAACCAGGTTATAGACAAGTTAACTGAATTGATTTAAAATTTATTTAAAATCAGGCACCCTGGTGCACACTTTTAGTCCCAACACTTGGGACGCAGATGCAGGCAGATATCTTTGAGTTTGAGGCCAGCCTGGTCTACATAGTGAGTTTCAGAATAGTCCAAGTTACATGGATAGATCCTGTCTCAAAAATATTTCAAAAAATTAAAACAATGTATATTCTTTTGTGTCTGTGTGTGGGTATGTTCATATGAGTGTGGGTGCCCATGGAGCCAGAAGAGTACATCAGATCCCATGGAGCTGGAGTTCCAGATAGTTGGGAGCCACCTGTCTAAGTGGTAGGAACCACATTCTGGTCTTTTGCAAAATTTGTGACTGTTCTTAACTGCTGGGTCATCTCTTCAGCACCATTAGCTTGTGCAAATTAAAAGTTATGCCTTTATTAGACATTATGGGTTTTAAAGGAAATACATACAATCATTATCAAACAAAACAAAAGGATCCAACTTGTCAGGAGCATTTACAGTGGTTTGTCCCTGGGGGCAGTGATCTCCAGAGGAGACTGTCTTCGGCAGTGCTTTTTAGTCTCCGTGGATCAGCTACAGGCAGCTCACTTCTGTGTCTCTCTGATTATTTTTAACCCAGAGAAGAAAAGAATGGATGAAGACAGTAGTTACCCATGCACTTATAGTCCTTGTCAAGAAATTCCTGTTGCTTGCAGAAATTTTGAGAAAATAACATTTATTTATCATCTCTTACCCTGCAGTTACAGTAAGTTATCCTTGTTTCAAATTACATATATATGTAATATATATATATACATATATAATTTGTTTGTAGATATTCCATATATGTTTATGCAGTAGAATTGGAAAAATAGAAATTTTATCTCAAATTAGGATTAGGGTATTATTATCTGTTTGAATAGAAAACATCTAGGAAAGGTAAAAAATAGTAAGATAAAATTTTGTGACACTATTGATAACAAAAATTAAAAGGAATTCTTTCATGAATAAACTTATTATAACTAAGCTCATGTAGACTCATATTCATTGTTATGGTGTCTGCATGCATAAGATGTTTCAATGACAAATTACCCCATCTGTAAACTACAGATGTTTCAAACCAGCACGGAGCAGGCAGCTATAATTTAAACATTTATTATTCAGTATCTGAGTTACCCATGAAATCTGCTGGTGTTGTAGCTGGTAATTTAGGACTTCAGTAGATTATTTTTATAATAGCTAATATAGTGCAAGTGCTTTATAAACAGTGTTATAAAGATAATGATAAGGAAAATACACAGAGTGAATTCAGACATAATAACCAGCCTCTCTCATGTCCCTTCCCTTCCTTCTCCCAAAGTCATCTCCACCTCCAGTCATTACCACCTCTCCTTTCATGTGTTCTGTTGTCCCCAACATCTTCCTTACAGCTTCTTTTCCCCATACTTTGATTCCTTTTAAGCTTTTTGGCCTCTACTCTCACTACCACCAAAATATACATACACATTGGTACTTAGAAACTAAGTACTCGAATGAGACAGAGCATGAGCTATTTGTCCAGATGCACTTTGATTACCTAACTTATTATTATTTTTTTCCAGTATTATCCACTTTCCTACAGATTTTGTAATTTTATTTTTCTTAATGGATGTATAAAATTCCACTGTGTATGTGCAGCAAATTTCCCTTATCTATTCATCTGTTGATAGACATCCAGCTCTTTGCGATTGTGAACAGTGCAGCAATAATGTGATGAACAAGTATGCTTCTAGTAGGATATGTAGTTTTTTACTATATACCCAGGAACAATTTCAGAACATTTATTGCAAGAATATATGAAAGAAGTTAAAGAAGTGTAATTTATGTTATGATAGAAAATATACATGAAGACATTATTTGTTAAGGAACAAGGCAATTTCATTAATCAGACATTTTCACTGTAAAAATCAACATAAAGAAAACAGCATCTTTCTTATTTTGAACCATATAGCAAGTTCACTGCAAAAATAGCTGATTACATATTTTCATGATATTTATCAATGACTCAATGATTTAGTTTAATTGCATAAATCAAGAGAAATCAACATTATTGGGAACTAATCAAAGGTCATGAATTGTATTGAGTGATACCATTTCATCTAGTGTTTTATTTGTACTAGGCACATGCTACAGATTCTATTAATCTCAGATTCTCAGAAGACTGAACAAAGTAGCAAAGGTATTTCCAATTAAATCAGATTATAATATGTGATGTGGTTAAATAGGTGTTTGGTTGAACTTTTCCACACCCAGTGGACCCCAAAGCCTTCTTTCTACAATGTGTCAGAATGTCATGAAGTAAAAACTGCATTTTGATAGTTATAATGTATTTTCATGTTTTGAGGTATCAGTGATATAATATCTGATATCAAATATTTTTTCAGTGGTCCCAAATTCTCTTCAGAAGTTTTATGAATTCATGACAATTGCTGTGAATAACCATGTTCAATATTTATTACACTTAGGTTTGATGCATGACAACTGATCAGTTTTAGAACTTTCCAAAGAAATGCTGTCAAAAATACTGTGGGGAAGAGTTATCCCTTCTCCTCCTCAGGTTATATAACTGGTCCTATCAAACACCAAGCAGGAGTCACTGCTTTGACTGATGCCAAAGCTGACAATTCTCATGACCTAATAATTTCTGGAGAATGAGCAAAGGGGCCCTGTCTGTCACACAGACCAGGCTGAGGATGCTGCTTGGCTTTTTGTGCTGTAGGAAACTGTCTTTTCCCTTGTTCTATTTATTCTTAAATTTTTAAATATTTATTTAGAGAGTGTGTGTGTGTGGTGCTTGGTGGCAAGAATCCTTATTTTCTGAGTCATCTTGTTACTTCAACTATATTTATTATCAGATTCCTTCCTCAACTTTTTGAATATTGGGATAATTTACACTTTGATCCTCAGTTTCCTTTAACATAAAGCAAAATATCAACTAGGTGGAGTGATTTTGAAAAACATAGATAGTACAAAATATGTTCCCAACACATTTTAGTCTTCATTTATTGTTTGTCATGTTCCTTTCTAAATGTTCGCTAATACCTCCAGCTTTCCCAGTGGAGTTTGAATAGTAAAGGTTCTTTCAGGCCCATGTGTTTGAACACTGGTCTCCAGCTGGTGGAGCTGTTTAGGAAGACTCTTGATTCTTCGTGAGGTCAAGCCTTGCTAGTGGAAATGGGTTAGTAAGGGTGGAAGTTTAGATATTATATCTCCCCCGTACATCTTCATTTTCTAATTGCTAAGTGCAGATGCAGAGTGACCAGAAGCCTACTGATCCTGCCATCATGCCTTTCCACCAAGACAGATGGTATTCCCTTGAAGTGGGAGCTGAAATAAACCCTTGTTCCTTTATGATATTTTGTCATGACAACAAGAATGACTAATCCATTCCACTTACACCACCTTATAGCGGGGCTAGATAGAACACAATCCTCTTTACAGGCAAATTGAATGGATTGTTTTAAAGTCAGGAGTTTATGTAGTCGAGACTGGCCTTGAACTCACTGTGCTGCCAAGGATGAAAGACCTTCCAATCCTACTTCCACATTGTTAGTGCTGAGATCTTGACAGTTTGCTGCCACCCCTGTCTTAGGCAGTGTCAGGAATCAGTATGAGGGCTTTATACTGTGACATATGTGACATGACAGTCCTGAGTGGAATTTTAAAATGTTAAATGTGGAACGGTGAAAATGAGTGGATGGGGTCCGGAGAAATGGCTCAGTACTTAAGAACATTTGTTCTTGCAGAGGTCCCAGGTTGGCTTCCTACAACCTATTGGCAGCTCACAACTGTTCAGGATTTTAGTTGCAGGGTATCCAACACCCTTTTCTGACCTCTGTAGGAATTATGCTGCATGTGTGGCACAGATTTTATATATATATGTATACAGGTGAAAACACTTATAAATAAAGTTCAACTGTTTTTATACAAAGAAATATATTTTACATTATTCAGGTTTATGCTATTCTTACATTGTTTCACTATTTGCATATGAACAGCATCTTTCTGGTAAAAGTAAAAATGAGCCTGTACTTATTTCTATCACTGCCAAGACAGGATTCAGATAGACGGTACCTCCAAAGTCATCCAGAAAAGTAGAAGTCAACATGCCTGTGGTGTTTCTCCAATGACATACTGAGTTGAATCTGCCTGAAAATCTGGTTTCAGGTTTTCCTTGTTCAAAAATACAGGCCATTATAATGGTACTGTTGAGTGCAGTTACTGCCTGGTCATAGGTCATTAAAGAATGTCAGTGTTAGACTATGGTGGTTGATGAGGTTTCTCAGAGGCCATGAGAGCAGCTCTAAATATAGCTACTGGAATCACACTGGGGTAAGTGTCAGGGGACATAGTTTTGGAAACAGACCTTGAACACATTCAGAGGGGCCAAAAATAGTGCTAGTCGGAGCAGAGCCTTCCCATACCTGAATGAGATAGCATCTCCCCAATAGTCCAGTTGCCTCACTGCCCACTTCCACCCTCCCCACCCCTGCCCCAGGATTGTCAGCAGGCTGATTATTTCTGAATTCACTCTCACTGTAGTGTTTCTGTGTGTTGTATGATAATTATTGTTAGTTCTTAACAAACAATATTTGATATTTTTCAAGGCAGGTGTGGGTGACATTAGATTATACACATGGCCCCAGGAACTACTTTGGTTAAGTTTACTCTTGCTCTGGACTCTGGCTACCTCTGTCAATTCCCCACTTTTGAGAGTGTGTATGTTGATGTGCAACCCAACAATAAATCCAGCAGTCATTGGGAAGGGACCTCAGGTCCATGTGTTCAGTCTTCACAGGAACTCTGCTGACTTACACAAAATACCTTTTCTTAAGATTTTCCTAAGTGAAAATACTCATTTTCAAAAAGATATTTAGAGGCTAGAGATAAGGTTCAGTGTGTGAGACCACCTGCTGTGTAAGCGTGGGTGCATGAGTATAAATCCCCCTTATGTGTGCATGTGCACGAGCTCAGAAAACACACACAGACACACATACACTCGCGCGCACACACACACACACACACCCCACACACCATGCATGGCTGTTCCCAAACCTGTCACTCAAGTGTCGTGGAGGGCAGGAGGATTGCTGGAACTTGTTGGCTACTATTTGAGCTCCAATCTCCTGTCTTTTTTTTTCTGTGTTCTTAGTCTTTATTTTATTCATTTTAAATACCAACTACTGTTCACTTTCCCTCCTCCCATCCCACTGTCCTACACCTCCCTACCACCCCACCTCGTTGACTTCCCATATGAGGCCTTACCCTTTCTGAACATACACTGTTGTAAAAGAAGAGAACTAAGAAGAGTAGTGCAGGACACATTATATCCTTATCTGGCCTCTCTCTATGCATGCACAGTCATACCTGAACACATATGTATACATAATACACACACGCACAGACACACAAACATGCGCATTTATAAACTAACTAAACTAGGTTGAGCCTTTACCCATTAGGTATGAAAGACATATATCTGTGATAATTTACTCTATATAACAAAGATGTGCAAAATTGTCTTAATAAAGAAAGGCAGTTTTACAATCCAATTACATTATAGTAGAAACATCTGATATTACAAGTTAGCAATCAATGGGAAATCAAATATATAAATATTTTTTAAAATCACAAGAGGCTGTACTGCATGCTTGGAATTTGCATTGAAATTAGAATAAAATTACTTGGACAGCTTCTTTGCAATAAAGTAGATCATAGACACTGCAGGTATAAATTTTCTTACAAGACAAATACATACAAAATAATTTTACATGTAATATTAAAATAATAAATACATGGAGATATGCAGAAAGTGTGCCTTTATTTTATGCCAGTACTCTTAATTGTTGTCATTGTTAAAGTTTGTTTTCTCATCAAATCTAAGACTCTAGCACAGCTTTGATGACAAATGAGTATGTGGTGTTTAAACTGCAGTTATTTCCATGTTAACCTGACATTTTGCACAAAAGCTACATGGTGTCTTGCAATCCAAAATAAAGAGAATAGTTACCTTACAAAAAAAAAAAAAACCTGACCTTCTTTACAACTTCAGTCCCAGCTCTTAATTATTCAACTTCAATAGACTCATTGATGCCTCTGACCTCAGAACTCTTACTCTTAAAATGATTATTACCCTGTTCTTATAAGATTGTGAGACTCCAATGTAGGCCATGCATATAAAATAAAGTAATGTAGATCCAGGTCTACAACAGAGGTAAGATTGGCCTTTCTTCTAAGGCTTCTGAAATAAACAGATAGCAGTGTCACCCCAGGCCATAAACGTCTAAGTTGCACAGCCCAGACATCTCATACTATAATCTGCCAAATGGGAAAGTATCTTTCATAATTTATGGATCTTTTCAGTCTTTGACTCCCATTTCCTGGGGGAAATAAAATGGTCTCTAAGATCCAACCTCTTTTACAAGACAATTTCTTATCACTCCTTTAGGCAAGGGCTCATTCTTTCTTTAATATTCCCATTTTATGATGAATATGATGCTATGATTAGTTTTATTTCTTTCTGTCTCATGCTATTAGCATATTTTTAAAATATGTATTTTTTTTAAATCATATATCAGTCCCTGGGAAGTAGGGCTTGTGGGTACTACTAGAGATATAGTATAGTATTCTAGTACTCATTTCCTGAATTTTCTCAAATCTATTCTTTATTTTTATTAATTACTATTATAACATCATCACCATCTTCATCATCTTCATTATGATGAATCAGAGTCTCACCATGTAGCCCAGCAGATGTGGAACTCACTATGTAGACCAGGCTGTCTTTGAACTCACAGAAATCCATCTGCCTGTTTCCTATGTTCTGGGATTAAAATCAAGATCTACCAAGCTGACTCCTCTAACTCATTCCAATAAGGGCAGTATAGATTACTTCAATGGATACAAATCCATACTTTCTACAAAACAGGAAATGTTTTCTTAGCCACAAGATAAAATCAGAATATTACTTTCATGAAAACAGAGAGGTACTCCCTATAACTAAATACCCTTTGGGAAGAATTTGTATTTGGGCGATTTCTCTTAATTTTTAAAGACCTTTTTATGACTCATGAATCATTTGCTTATAAATTTGAGCAATATAGATCCTGCTCTCAAAAGTAGTTAAACTTTAGCAAATTTCATCCTGATGTAATAAAGGACTATGGCAGTTTGTAACTTAAGAAAGACTCAACCTCATGAAGCTCCAATAAAGTTCTTATGCTGCCCAGCATGATGCACTCTTTCAGATCTGCAACCAGGAGGTAGAAGCATAAGGATTAGAAGTTCAAGGCCGTATTCAGATACATACGGTGTTTGAGACCAACCTAGGACACATGAAATAGTTTATCAAGAAATAAATCCCAAAAGAAGCAAGCAAACAAAAACAAAACCTGAAACAAAGCATGCAAGAAATCTTTGCACAATCACTATTTTTCTTTTCTTTCATTGTAAGGAATTATTCTGATGTGCAAATCAAGACTGAAAGTCTCCATCTTGAATGTCCTTATTTCTTGATATTGTTCATCTTAGGATACTTTTATAAATTAAATTAAATCAGGGAGAGTTATTAAGTAGCAATACTCTCTTAGTTAAATATGCTATTCAAAAGGCAAGTTTCTTAAGTCAGAGGAAATAAATAACCCCAAAGTTCTGCAATTTGTAAGATTCACAAAAGATTCTTTCTTCCACCAGGTTATATAAGCAACTAAGTTAGCAGAATGTAAAAGAATTCCTTCTACCTGCCATGCTGCTTGTAAAAAGTGCAGAGAACTCTAGGCTCACAGCATTTGAGTTGCCACCCATACCAGGAAGTGCGTTTTGGAGATGCAACCAACTTCAAGTCATCCAGGTTCCTATAAGGAACCCTAAGAAACTCACTGGTGTCCTGTGAGACTTTTGTGTGATTACTTTGGTCTGTCTTGAATGTCCTTAATGGCAAGTAGACATGAGGAAACTAAATGGAGGAAAACAGGAGGAAACTAAATGGAGGTGACTTAACCAACATGCTAATGTTAAGACATTTTATTAGGAGTCATCTAGCCAAGAGTCTAGAAATTGTTCAGGAAATGTCACTTTTCCTAGGAGGGGGTCATACTAACTCTGTGGAATCTTCTATCACGTGGTTATATGCTTCACCATTATTATTCATGTTGAATAAAGGTTTGCCTATGTAATTGTTTTGGCAACAAGTTATGCCAACATGGACAACTGCATCCACATAAAACCTGAGAGAGCTTGGGAAGTAATTCCAGATAAAAAAAGAAAAGAGTTACACATGACTTCTTGGTAGCAGCATTTTTTCAGGTGGACTCTGTTTGCTAAAGGCAAATGTGTCTCATTTAAGAGAGGCTTCCTGATTCACCTTTAGCTGCAAAAACCTTACAGCCCTTTTAAGAGGCTCTGCCACAAAGCACTTAAATAGTGATTATGAATAGGCAACAGCATGCTTCTTGGTGGTAACAGACCTTGAAACTCTGAAGCATTGTGGCAATAAACATGGCTATGGCTGGTACTAATGGGTCTAGACTCTCAAAAATCTAAGAAATACGATGAATCCAGCTTTCAAAGCCATTGCTTAATCCTAGCCATATCGCTTAACAAATTAAAGACTCATGCCAGAAAAAGAAAGATATACAGTAAAGATAGATTCAGACAAAAAAACCCTCTCAATGGTTTACAGTATGTTTTAAAAATATATGTAGGCTTGGGAGAGAAAAGAAACAGGACAAAGTCCTTTTTTAAAAAGGAAGAGAGTAGTTGGGTGTGGTGGCACACACCTTTAATCCCAGCACTTGGGAGGCAGAGGCAGATGGATCTCTGTGAGTTCAAGGATAACCTGCTCGAAAGAGTTCCAGGAGAGCCAAAAATATACAGAGAACTCTGTCTCTATAAAGCAAAAATTAAAAATAAAAATAAAAGAAATAGAGTTTAAAATAAAGCTTCTAAAAGGTACCAAGCCATGTGGCTGACACAGACAAGAATTATGAGTTAATGTAGGATATTAGAGTTAATCAGAAGTCTGAGTTAATAGGCCAACCAGTTTATGATTAATGTGGACCTCTGTGTGCTTCTTTGGGACTGAACTGCTGCAGAACTGGGCAGGACAGAAATTTCTGTCAGCAAGAATTATTACAAGTTGTATCCAATATTGATAGCTTAAAGACCATCTCAATCTTTTGAGGAAAAGTTGCCAATTTGCATTGTATTCCGAACTGTATTAAGCTGAGTTTTCCTCAGAAGATAGCTATCTTTTCCTGAATGAAACATTACTATGTCATTTTGTGTTTGTTTAAGGTGTTATTTAAACTAATTCTGATAATTGTTGTGTTATGTCTTATTCATAGTCAAATGAACATGCTAGCACATATACATAAGGACATGTACAACATGGTGCAGGAAGAGTGAAATGCATGTATAAATCACATGTGTCTGTCAGTTACGAACCTGCATCAGGCCCTGGTACACTCCATCCCATACACTCTGCAGTTACAGAAGACAGAGGGTTGTATTTTTCTCTTATTGTAGAATTTTGCTAGTGATAAGCAGGGACACCATTTTTTATTTCATTAGACTATCTTATTTTTTTAATTGATGTATAATATTTATGCACACATATAGGGTATATTTCACCAGTTTAGTATATCACAAAGTGTGCAATGATGAAATCAGAGAATTTGCATTTCCAAACCCTCAAACATGTTTCTTATTTTTTTCTAAATTGAGTGTTACACATTTTTAAAGACATTACTGTTGTTTGATGCTATTTCCTTCTTCATGTTGAGGAACTGTGTTGGTCTAAAGTGGGTGTTTCAATTGCTCCTCTAAGAACAGATATCCCCTATTGTAGACTTGAGTACCATGATGAACTCATTTTATAAGTCTGCTTTATCTATTTCTTAATATATTTGGATAACAACACATATACACAAACATTTTGCTATATTTGTGTATTATATATAATCACATAATGAAATAGCTCCTACCACTTATAAATTTGCATTATGGTCTAGAGGAATAAAAATGACAACTCATAAAACATATATTGTAGCAATTTCTCTCTCTAGCTACCTTTTGGTTTTTAATGCTATATAACAATGTCAATCATTTAACTTACTCCTCCAATGTCTTTATCTCTCCTGCTGATAGTTTCATGTCAGGGATTACGTTTCCCTAAATAGTCAAAGTAAGCGAATCGGTATAAAATGGGAAGAGAAAATAACTAATTAAAAAACTTAATACAAACGTGCTGTGGCTTTTAGTTAGCATTGTACTTAGAGCTAAGGATCTACAGGAAAGATAGTCAAAGACATGTTTCTGTCAGAAATTAAGATTCCGTGGTATGTTTTTGCTCCCAAAGTTTTCAGAGTATGGATTGTCTTCAGGGAACAGTGTTGCTGTATGTGGAGAGCTTGTGCCTGCTGACAACTTGAATTCATGACAGAGAATGTGGTACCCAATGACTTAAAAAGTTACTTCTATGTTTGTGTGTTTCTTTCAGTGTAAGGCATGTGTATTGGTGCTTGTGAATGTCATACGAGTATGTCAAATCCCATGTCATTGAAGAGATGGAGTGATATGTCAGTGATTGAGAACTTACTATTCTTGGAAAGGACTCAAGTAAAGTTCCAAGCACCCATGTGACAATTCAAAGCTGAACTGCCAGTTCTAGGTTATCTGACTTCCTTTTCTGACTTCTATGCACACTATGCATGTGCACATACATACATTGGGGCAAACACTCAAGCTTTCAAAGTAAAAATAAAAAGAGAACTCAAATAAAGCAAGCAGGGAGACATTCTGCATAAATGATCTCTCTGAGGCTGTGAGATGACTCAAGACAATTGGCACTTTTTTTTTTGCCTAGATAATGGCACCTCCACCTCCTAGCATGTGCACAACTTATGACATCTCTCTTTTTCCCTGTAATGATTTTTATTTATACCTTCTCCAAGGTGAACTTATTCCCAGAAGTTCAGAAGTTTATCTGATCATAATTACCATGTCTGAGTCCAACTGCTTTTTGAATACTCTGTGTGTTATGCTCTGTGTGTAATACTCTGACGGATTAATCAGTCAGAGGTTCTCTGCGATATTATTTGGTTGTGAACCACACAGAACATAATCATTACTAAGAGCATGTGAGCATGGGAGAGGGGTAATTCTGTCCCCAGAGCTTGAGAAGAAATGAAAATGGCAGTAAATGGACTGAGCCATAGCATCCACACCTCCTATTTTATGTCTTTCTCAGTGAAGACTTTGGAGGTAAACTCCAGTTTCAGCAGAATTACCTTTTAGGTAGATTTTAAACTGTTAAAATTAGTCTTATTTTCTCATGTTGACCCTGATTGATGGATAATTATTAATGTATTGATAAAATTATTAAAGTAGCTCCAGGAAGACGATCTTCTCAGAAAACCTAGCATAAAGTTTGTTCAAGACATTGTCATCACTTGCCTTACAGTGACCTGTGTGACACCCTGAGTTCCACCTTTTTAACATTGAAATTGTCCCAATTTCTGGCATTTGAGTACATAAGCTGCAAGATTTCATGCCTTATTGGAGCAAAGAACAGCAGTGGGAATAGAAGGGAATAGAATTTTGCTATTTCTGGAGCCACGTTCACATTCAGTGCACTTCCTCACATTTACTTTCAGAAATCTGCACATTTTCCTGAGGGGCAGGTAAGTGTTTTTATCCCAATTTTACAGATGAAAAACTTGAAACCCAAGGTTAAGTGACTCGCTTGCAGCAGCACTGGGAGCCAATGTCAAGATCAGACTTCTAACATCAACGTTTGATTGCTCAGGTCACTCAGCCACAACTCTAACTATAACACAAATGTTTGGAAAATAGTATTAACTGTTCTTGAGAATGTGAACAAACTGAATTGTTCTGGGTCAGAAGAGTCTTTTAAGAAACGCATAGATCTGAAGTGTTCTGGGTCAGAAAAACCTTTCAGGGGGAAAACACACAGAAAGATGAAGTAAGGATGATGGTGATTGATGTTTTATTTAATGGGAATGACAACTATTTTAAGTAATTAATGTTCTTTAGCCTTAATACATGAGCATTGTATCTATCTCACTCTCATTGCTCCCTCCTCCTTCAAATTCCTTCTGTGTCATCTCTATCTCCCAAATTTCTGATAACTTTACTACTTATTGACACAAACACACACGTCTTTCTCTCTCTCTCTCTCTCTCTCTCTCTCTCTCTCTCTCTCTCTCTCTCACACACACACACACACACACACACACACACACACATACAGAGAGAGAAAGAGAGAGAGAGAGAGAGAGAGAGAGAGAAGTGGGGGGAGAGAAGGGCGCCTCCTGAATCTATTTAGCATTGTACATGAGTCTAGGGATGATGACTTGGAACTGGACAGCATATTCAGCAACTCATTTCTGGAGGAAATTGGTTCTTTCATTTTTAGCAGTCTTTGACCTATAGCTCTACATCTAGGTATGGGACCATGTGGAAATTCCCCTATCCACATTAGTATGCCATTTGCTGCTGTAATGACAAAAAGCTTTTTAGGTAATAAAACTGTTGTGAGTGGTTGGCTTCATTTTGCTGTCACAACAAGCACTATCTAGCAACAAGCAATCTGGGTCTCTGGCTTTTATAATCATTGCAGGTACATGAGTTTGGATTGGGCACTATACAATCCCTTGTCCTATGTGTGAAGAACTAATGGTGGATCTTCATAACAGGCTCTATCTGGTGCAAAAAAAATCTTCTTTGAAGAGGCTGGTAGCTACTTATATATGGGTATATTTATGATGTAATTAGATATTATGTGTAGTGGTTTCTGTTTTCAGGTCTGAGACATTACTAGCAATTTTCTGTGTTGTTGGTCAGGTTTAAAGTACCAGAATTCTCCAATGGAAAGGGCTTTAATTCTAATTCTGTTTGTTAATGCCAAGACAAAAATGCAGTTATTGCACCATTGTGATACCTAGCAACTCCAGTCATTCTTGTGGTTTACAGGCGTTTGTCTGTGTATATACAGATTGTTTCTTTCCCTTGGCAACTAGCATCATGCCTTCTAATACTACAAAGGCCAGTTCAGGAAAGGGGATTTGAGGAGATAGATATAAACAATGGAAATGGAATAGTCATTATATATATATATATATATATATATATATATATATATATATATATGAATTTTGTACATTCAGAAGTTACTTTTGAGCTGAAAAATGGCTCCATGGATAAACTGTTTGTTCCCATAAGCATGAGGAACAAAGTTTCGATTCCAGGAAACTATGTAAAAGCAAGGAAGACATGGCAACCCACCTATAATCCCAGACCTTGGAAGAAAAAAACAGTGTAATTTTATGGCTAATTGGATATCTAGACTAACCCTAATCAGAAAGTTTTGGGTTCATTGAGAGACCCTGTTATAGCTAAAGAGATGGAGTAAGAAACCTCATACCAGCCTCTAACCTCCACATGCAAAGATGGTCTTTAAAAAACATCTAGCACTCTTTTATGATAAAAGATAAAACAGAACTGAAGGATGCATACTTCAACCTGATAATGGTTATGTAGGACAAACCTACAGCCAACATCACCCAAACATCATAAACATAGGAAAAATTTAAAGCAATCACAAAAAAAATCAGAACAGGGCATCCCCATTCTTTTAAAATATGCAAGTGCTCGCTCGCTCTCTGGGAGAAGACAATTAGAGGTCTACTGTAAGACGTCAGACTATCCCTGAGGCAGATTATATGATGTTATGTATAAAAGATCTCAAAAATTCCATCAGAAAAATTCTAGAAATTACCAAAACCTTCTTTCAGTAAAGTGGCAGTGTTGCACAGCTTCTAACTGATCTTGTTAATAAAATCCCAGAACCAGATATCAGGATAAATGCTGAAAGATCAGAGAGACAAAGGTGCAAGACACTGCCAAATTTTACCTTGCTAACTCCTCAGCTGAAAAAGAGCCTGAGCTCCCGACTCCTCCCTCATTGTATTCCTCTCTCCACACAGCAAGACCACTTCCTCTCTGTCTGTACAGACTTCTAGACTTCTATAGTTAACTGGTGGCTAACTCTGCCTTCTGATATTCAGGCAAGCCTTATTTGTAGGGCACAAACAAAATATCACATTTCTCCTTTCTGTCTAAAATAAAAGAAGTTATAACTAATATAAGAAAACTATATACAATAAGCACAATAACTATATATAATATACACAGGCAGTACATACATCAACAATGTCTAGTCTATTAGCAGTTGTCAAATTCAGAGAATATGCTCCATATCTATTCTATCTTAATGAGCCCAAAAGGTAATACCTAATTCATTTTCTATTCTATCTTGCATTGACAAAACTATATACAACCTTGTACATTTTATACCTCATTAAAGAATAACTTTTCTGAATATGTTAATGAGGAAAACTATAACCATAGATACAAAGTCTTCACCTCCATCACAGACCTAAGAAAGAAATAATATTACTTGAATAACCAAAAAGTACAAACAAGTGACTTCCAAAAAATGTGAGATATGATATAAACAACTGGCTTCCTGGACAGCTATCCAAGTTCCTCTGTAATATTGGGGTATCCATCTTTGCCTTTAAGTCTATCATATCAGAGTGAATTTTTGTTGAGTCATAATATTCTGAAACAAAGCTCAGGAATCACCTTCTTTGGTGCCTTGTTTGCACAATTGGGACAGCATATTGTCAACAGTTGAGGCAAGAGCACTTTCTTGTGTTGTGGCTTGTTTTGCCACAAAGAAAGTAAGCTCCACATGGAGTGTCTTTGATGCCTGTCATCTTCTCTGAAGTAGATTAGTGCTGCTGGAGCAGAAAAAGTTCACTGTCATAAGAAAATAAAAGGACCCAAGCTATTAAAAAATATTAAATGCCATATTCTATAGATTTCTGAAGTGTTTGTAGATGACCTGTCTATCTTAAATATATCTCTTATCTTTAGAACATACCTAAAATGACTACAAGTTGGGTTGTAATGACTAATCACTAACTTAAATTTCTTTAGGAACTAGAAATTTGCATTGCATTGTTAAATGAACTATATAGATACAAAACTTTGAGTAAGATTAGAAATACTCCAGATGGTGGTGGCACAAACATTTAATCCCAGCACTCAGGAGGCAGAGATAGGCGGATCTCTGTGAATTTGTGGCCAGTCTGGGCTATAAGAGTTAGTCCCAAGACAAGCACCAAAACTACACAGAGAAACTCTGTCTCGAAAAACCAAAAAAAAAAAAGAATAGAAATACATGTACATGTGTTCTAACAAAATTAATCTAAAGTTTGTATCAATATGCACAGATGCAAATCAATGTTAAATATTTAAAACTAGTAATTTATTTTTTAGTTTAAAAGCAGGTTCAATGATCTACCTTTTTAGCCTATATCTCTATCCCTTCTTTTTCTTTTCAGAGAAGATTCAATAATCTACTTTTATATCCTATCTTAACTATATTTCCCTTTTTTCTTTTCAAAACAAGAACTCTGAACCTAAATTCCTTTTTTCACTTTTTTTCCCCCTGACCATTACTAACAATAACTTGTAACCAACTACCTAAATGATGACAAATATCCATCGAAAAACCAAAAGCTGCCAACAACACCTTTTGGGAATGTGGGATCATGTTCTTAAAATTCTTCCTGATATTTAGGGGTGACAGCATCTTGAGGGGATACAGGAAAGGAAAATTTGGGTTTATTGTCAAGTCCTGGGATAGGCAGCTGTGTTACTTGTGCATTCTCTGCATAATGGAAAAGTGCAGAGCTTGGCTCAAGTAGTCTGAGGCTGGGGCATTTCATCTGGCAAACACAAAATGGTCCTGAGCACTGTGTAGTCCAAAGCCAATGTTTTTATTAAAAAATTTCTGCCTCCTCCCTACCTCCAATTTCCCTCCCACTCCCTCCATCCCCCTCCCCCTCCCTTTCCAGTCCAAAGAGCAGTCAGGGTTCCCTGCCCTGTGGGAAGTCCAAGGTCCTCCCCCCTCCATCCAGGTCTAGGTAGGTGAGCATCCAAACAGACTAAGCTCCCACAAAGCCAGTACATGCAGTAGGATCAAAACCCAGTGCCAACGTCCTTGGCTTCTCAGTCAGCCCTCATTGTCCACCACGTTCAGAGGATAATGGAAGTAGACTAGATTGCCAGACAAAAAAATGGGGTGGGGTGATGGTAAGGATACATGCGGTGAGAAAAGTGAGGAGGGGAGGATGGGGAGATGTGGAGGGCCGGACCACATTCTCCATTGCTTCTAGGAACAAAGGTAGAGATTGACCTCTGTGACCCCAAGGTGTGGTGGCACACGCCTTTAATCTCAGCGCACGTGCTTTGTAACTCTCTACCGCTGCGTCCCTGCCTACTCCCGAGGTTTCACCTGGGACTGGGAGCAGTCAGCCAATCCGGGAATGACACGTCCAGGGCAGGGTCTGTTTCCTTTATAAGGGATGGGTTCCATCTTATCTGGGTCCCCACGGCCGTGTTGGCTTATGCTCTGCTCCCAAGAGACATAAAGCTATTCTGCAGAAGGATCCTAGTGTTCCGTGTGGTTCTTGCTGGCGAGACGGTAGCGCGGGACAGGGAGACCCTGGGGGAATGGGATGGTTGGGATGGAGGAAGGGTGGATATCGGAGCAGGAAAGAAGATATCTTAATTAATGGAGCCATTTTAGGGTTGGCAAGAGACTTGACTCTAGAGGGGTTCTTAGGTGTCCATGGAGATGTCCCCAGCTTGTTCCTTGGGCAACTGAAGAGAGGGAGCCTGAAGTGCCCCTATCCTATAGCCACAAAGCCAATTTTTAAACAGAAGTTTTCATCCTAGTGGCATTATCAAAGTTTTTTGGAACCATCATTGTGGGGCCTGTTAGGCATGGTCACAGTTCACTGCAGAACACTTAAGCATTTTAAATGCTACATGAAGCAGATCTCAAAGAGGTTAATGGATCAATATTTGTTATGCACATTCAGAATACAAAAACTTAATTCCTAGTTACCTGATAGAGACTCAAACGTGAAATCTGGTATAGGAATCTAGAAGAAACCTCTTTTTAGAATTAATTAGTACTCTAAAAGACTATTAATATCATGACAAAATGTTTGAAATATATGCGTACATATACATATGTAAGTATATATATAATATATATGTACACACATATAGGTATATGTGTGTACATATAAAACATATAAATTATATATATTTTTATAAATGTGTGTATATATATATTAATCTTCTAAGTTTTGAAACAATAGTTATACCTTAAGAAAAGCTTTAAAGAGTCAAAATAAAAACAAAGGATTATCAGAGTAGTAGCAATATTATAGTCCCTTAATTTTGGATTTTCTTCGTGTAATATCAGGTGATTTGTCTGACATGAGACAGAGAATTTGGATTTTAATTTAGCAAGCATGCTTGGGTTTAGAGAAGGAGAGAGCCACACTCCAACTACCATGTCAGTTTTAATTTTTGTCTGGACTGGGACTACAAAAAGACTATTTGCATTATAATTATATTTCTGCAGAGAAAAGCATAAACAAACATTTGGAAAGATTTATGAATTTTATCCAATTAGACAATGTGACATACCAATAGACTAATTTTTCCTTTTCCTTGGGACATTTTTTTTTTCTGGATGATTTGTCCTTTTGTCCTTTTTCTTCATATGTCTCACTTATCCTGTGGTCTTCAGATTCCTTAGCTGAATGCCTCCATTCTCCTGAAAAGAAAAGCAAAACCCTGCCCCAACCCTGACTATGAAGAGGTTAACTTTTAGTAAGTTATATCAGATCAAATGAGAATCATTTGTTAGTCATATAAGTTACTTCAGATTGAAGAGTCTGGTTTATTAGCTATCATCTCTGGTTTATTAGCTATCATCTCTTCAAATCAAGAGGTCTCTCTGGTTCAAATTGAACCGTTATCTGTTTTGATTGTATCCATAGCTTTTCTTCTCCCATGAAAACAAAAGCAAAACCCCTTCCCCAATATAACACATACTCTGGTTCCCATTCAAAAGTTAACACATCTTTAAAGTATACAGGCTGATTTAATTCCATAGTTTTTCCTTCTATCCAATGTCTTTCCACATCTATTGTTCCTTTCTCATTGGCATTTAGAAAATCCAAAGTTAATAAAGCATTATGCCATCATTTCTTGGGGTCTTTGTCACCCCTGTTTATTTGCCATATCATTTAGCGTATTGATTTGATCTTCTTTTCACTACTTGCCCTGTAGGATTGTGTGATATATTGGTAATATGCTTTATATTGTAATTAGCAAAAATGTTTCTGTTTTCTAGAGACATGTGCTCGAGAACTGTCAGTCTTAATTTGTACAGGTTTACACCTGATGACCATAACTTCTTGCAAATGCATAACTACTGAATCAGCCTTTTCTGAATTCAAAGCATTTACTGATTAAATTCCTGATTAGGTATCAATGGTATATTGTATATATTTTAATTTTCCAATTCTACAAAATGGAACACATTAATCAGCCAGATTGAGTACCCATTGGGTTACTTGCTGCAGGTAGTGGCGTTTGGTTATATAAAGAACAAGTAGAATATTTCCTTATAATTTTCTTGGCTTCTTGCCAGGTGATAGAAAAACTTTTCTTAAACCTTTGCAATTAACATGATAATTTTTAAGAAATTTTGAGATCTCCAGCATATTTCCTATCAATAGCTGATACCTCATTACCTTTTGCTAAAGGGCCTGACAGACATGTATGGGGTCAGATGTGTATTATATATATGGCATGATTCCTATGACTGATTATTTCCTTTAACTGAATAAATAATAAAGTCAATTCTGTACCATCTGGTATAAATTCAACAGTTTAAGTTTGCAAAACAACTCATTTTTCATATTTAAGATCAGTCACTATATTTAGAGTTTCCAAAAATTTCATTAATACCATAAGAATACCATGTAATTCTTAGTTTTGTACAGAGTCATAAGGGCTTTGAGTCACTCTACTTAAATTTCCTAATTTATGAACTGCCCTGCCTTTCCTAATTCATTTGCATCAGTATAGAATGTAGATACTGGTTTTTCCCCTACAATATGAGTAAGAATCCAATTAATTCTCTGTATAAATTGATTTCTTTTGCTTTGGGGATATTTGTTAATCTCTTCCAAAAGTTACTTCAAGTCCTGTGCCAAGGTTCATTTCTGCCAATAATTTGTCACTTTCAATATTAATATAAGATACTACAACTTCTACTGGGTTTATTCTTGCTAATTGTCAAACACTAAATTTTTCTTTTAGAATCAACTCAGAGGCAGTTTCCACATAAACTTTTAATTTTTGTAATTCTGGTTATGTGGTTAATAAACCAATTATAAGATAATACCTTCCTTCTGCATTCATGTTACTGTAGGAAAATGTGTAAAATAACCAAAATTCAATCAAGCTTTGGATACAAACTATCCACATGTTCATCCTATAATTTTTTCCACCAAAGTCATTCTCTTTCAGCTTCAGCATATTATTCTCTTGGCCAATTTAAGTTCTTGTCACCAACTAAAGTTTTAAACAAATTACTCGGTTCATCATTTCATCATTTTTTTTTTTACGACAGTTGTGGACTGTACATAGAAAATATCTTCTAGCAATTTTGGAAAGTCATTAAAAGTCTGCAATTGAACTCTCCTAATTTGTACCTTTTGGGGTCTATTTTTAAGACCTATTTCATATTCTAAATAATTAATAGAATTTCCTCTTTTTATTTTTTTCAGTAGCAATTTGTGATTTCCAGCAAGGTAAAATTTTTATTTACTTCTTAAAACATTCTTTCTAAAGTATCTACATTTGAATCATCTAGTAATATGTCATCTATGTAATGCTAAACTAAAGATTGAGAAAATTGTTGTATCATTTCAAATGATTATGTTTTACAAAATAATGGCACAGGGTGGGGCTATTTAACATTTCCTGTGGTAGAATCTTTCATTGATATGTTTTAACAGACTGAGAATTATTGTAAGGAAGCATCAAGAAGACAAACTTTTCTCTTTTTCATTCTTGTACCAGTATAGTAAAGAAACAGTCTTTTAAATCAATAAGATAAAAGGTCATTGTTTAGGCAATAGAGAAGGTAAAAAAATTACAGACTGTAGAGAGCCCTTTGGGTGAATCACTTTATTAATAGCTCTTAGTCTGTCACCATTCTCTGTTTTCCAAATATCTTTTTAATAATAAATACAATACAGTTCCAAGGGTTAGTGGATTCTTTAATACACCAAGCATTTAACTACTTCTATACCAGCTATTCTAAAGCCTACAGTGTGTTGTTAAAGGCCATTGCTCAACCCATACAGGTCGGTCAACCATTTTAAAGATCAGCAGCTGTTATGCCCTGTTCTTTCAAAACCTGAGTGGTCAGTGATTGCTTTTCATAAAACCTTCTAATATTTATCCCAGAAACATACATTAGCTTATGGTTTGTTTCTAAGATTGAGGGAATGTACATCTCTCTCTTTTAACTAATTCTTTCCTTTAAGAATTTTCAACTGTTAGCTGGGCAGTGGTGGCTCACACCTTTAATCCCAGCAATCCAGAGGCAGAGGTGGGCAGATCCCTGTGAGTTCGAGATCAGCCTGATCTAAAAGAGCTAGTTCCAGGATAGGCTCCAAAAGCGATGGAGAAACTTTGTCGTAAAAAAAAAATAAAACAAAACAAAAAAAATTTCCAATTGTCTCACCAGTTCTGCCAACAATGATGATGAAAATTGAGGTATAACATGTCTGAGTGGAGAACACAAGTGGTGAACAGATTTGCTGAGGAAAACTGCAGCTACTAGCGTATAACTGTGAGCTGAGAGTGACAACCTGAGGAGATGGGGTCTAGGGGAAGCCTGCAGCCCATGGAGGAAAGTAATCCAGCTGTCTGATAAAGGCATGTGGGAATGTGCAGATTAAGGACATGTGGTGGGAACTGCCTGAAGGCAGAACCAACTGGTCTAGGGCTCCTGGGGAGCTTGGAGTTCAGATGTTTCTGGAGTTTGGGTGGTAACTGGAGACAGTTGTAGAGAGTCTGTAACAGGAAAATCCCAACATGCTCAGAGACTCAGGAAAAAAGAATAAAGAAAAGAATAGAAAAACCTAGATGTCAGGGCTGTTGCCTCTGGCAAAAGCCCCCACATGCAGGTCCAGCATGCATCAGCGGCTAAAAGACAAATCACAGGCAAGTGGCTTTTTGAGAAATTTGTACCTTAAAGTTGGGCATCAATTGTTGCAAGAGTTTTAATTGATCTTAATAGAAACCTAGAGCCAGATATTGGGGTAAATGCTAAAAAGTCAGAGAGACAAAGAAGTAAGCCACAGTTAACTCTTACCTTACAACCTCCTCAGCTGAAAAAGGGCCTGGGCTCCTGTCTTCTCCTGCCTTATATTCCTCTCTCTGCCCAGCCATATCACTTCCTCTCTGTATGTTCAGACCTCCAGACCTCCACATTTAGCTTGTGTCTAGTTCCACCCTCTGATCTTTAGGGAAAACTTTATTTGTAGGCAATGGACAAAATATCACTACATGACAGGATAAAAAAATAATGAAGTTGCAAAAATCAGTAACCATCCTGTATAACAATGATAAGCTTGCTGAAAAAGGGATTGTGGAAACTCTCCCACTCACAATAGCCTAAAAGAGAAACAAAATTTCCAGAAATAAATCTAATCAAGGAGGGAAAAAACCTCTCTACAACGAAGATCTACAATATCTAAAAAAAAGTGATTGAGGAACATATTAGAAGGTGGAAAGATGGTTCATAACCATGAATTGATAGAAATAATATAGTGAAGCTTACTGTCCTCCCAAAAGGAATTTCTAGTTAAAATCCCCATGATATTCTTCACAGAAATAAAAAAAAAACCAAAATCTTAAATTCATGTTGAGTCACATATATAAATGCTATATACCTAAATCATCTTTATGATCTGTGGTGGTAATGCATGTATCTGATCAATTGTAGAATATAAAAAAACAGCACAAACATATCAGTTTCTCTTATATATCTTCACAATAAATTGTCTAAGAGGAAATGAATGCAAGACCATCTATACTAGCATTAAAGAGAATACAATACAAACAAACTAACTTTGGAGAAAATTAATCAAGGAGAAAAGAAGCATGCATTCTAAATAACACAGAATATCACTGGAAAAAATCAGAGGATCAGATAAATGATTTCTATGGCATATTGACATACAGAACAAAGCTTCATGGATAAGAGGTACTTGTCTATCAATGATCAAATCATAGATCTTTAAGGTTTGGAAATTTGCAATGTGTTAGGGGTTTGAGTTGCATATTTTATTATTTTATATGATTCCTTAAAGGAACTATTACAAGCATGGGCTGCTCTTCCCATTTTTATGAAAGAATAATGCCAGTGGATATGATCAAAATGCATGTTCTTTACCAGCAATAACTGTGGGTCATATTTATAGATGATCTGATTTCTTAATTAGAATAAGGATTTACTTATAATTTGTGACAACAAGTGCTTTCTACGTAAGCCTTCAAACATGGCTAAAGCTCAGATAAACTCTGGTTGTTCTTATAAATTCTTTTTATCAGAGAAGCCATGTTCACATTACAGCTTTGGATTTACAGGCACAGATATTATTAATAGTGTAGAATCTAGAAAAATCATCTATGCTTTCAAAGCCCAGCTATGCCAGAGAGAATTGTGGTGTCCTTACAGGGTTTCCCTCATATACACATTCTTTACCTTGTCCATTATTAAGACTGCTGGGCAAAGAGGATTGGACCTATGAAAGTCCATTCTCCACTTGTATATCTCTAAGAACATTTAGATTACTAAATTAGAACAATTTTTTCTATGTTATGGTGCTTAGAGAAAATTGGTTCACAATGTTTCCTGCCTGGTTCATTTTGAAAATTCTAAAGGAAAATCAGAAAGTATTTTAATTTTCTAACATAGAACATTTGAGTTGAGTTCTAACTAAATTGGGAATGGTTTTAAAATCCATTTAAAATTATAGACCCATTTCTTGCTCATTTATACTGTAGCTAGGATTTGCTCTGTGTTTCTTATACGCTAGGTATCCTTAATATTATACAATGCTAATTAAACCAGAAAATTGTGTTATTGCATCTGTTTTTCTTACAAACCACTGTAATCTGTGCAAGTGAATTAAGTATGATTAAGTATCATCTATGATGATTAAGTAGCTTTATCTGAAATAAAAGACATTGCTTTGTGGTGTGTGTGTGTGTGTCCATGCATTCACATATGTAGAATTGTTCATAAAGGCTAGAGGCCCATATTAGGTATCTGATTATCTCCCCACCTTCTGTTAGGTGGCACCCTCATTGTATCTGATGCTTACCTCTTCAGCTAGACTGACTGCTAGCAAGCCCTGGCAACCTGGCTTTTTGCCTATTCAGCACTTTGATTGTAGATCCTACTGATGGACACAGTTTCTTAAGTCAGGGATAAATTTCAGGTTCTCTAACTTGTGTGGCCAGCATTTTGCCCAATGAGCCATTCCCCTAGCTCTAATGAAAAGCCAGTGACTTTAAATAATATTAAGTAATATAAGTGCATTATATAGCTTAATACACTTTCAAAGACAAAATTGAAATGTACAATTTTTTGCCACCAAGAAAAATCTCACTTATTAAAACATAATACTGATCCATCCTTGTGTAATAGACCAATGGTAATTAATAAGTGGCATTTACTATGTGCTAGTTTTTATTTAATTCATAGCAAATATATTTAAATATATCTTATCTCTTACAGGATTGTAAAATTGCTCACACATTGCTTTTATTTGCATTTCCTTTTTATTGTGTTGTGTGTCTGTGTATGAGTTCACAGCATGACTACTCCATGGGATGGCTAAAGGGAAGGTTCTTATTGTAGTTATGAGAGAGTGAACAGTCAGTGGCATCTGAGACAGTCCAGAGCAGAGAGAGGAAAAAGTAGACCGAGCATGGACAGCAGACTGGACTTGGTCAGGTCTATCTGCATGATTGGACAGAGTAGCAGGGGAAACGAATAGAGAAAATAGTGAGAGACGCAAAAGCAGAGCAGGGCAGAGGGAGAGTAACAAAGCCAAAACAGCAGGGTTGGAAGCAGAATGGGCAGCTGGGGTCATGGGTTAGTTGGACTTGAAGCCCATGAGCTGGAGGGAGTTTAGTGTAGTGAAAGAGGTGAGAGGGACTAAGAATGTGTATGTGTGTGCTGGTACACATGGGCATGCATGCATACATGTCGAAGCCAGAGGTCAGGATTGGATGTTATCTTTATTTCCACTTTCTGTAATTTAATTTTTAAGCAAAATTTATTTGTGTGTGTGTGTGTGTGTGTGTGTGTGTGTGTGTGTGTATTAGTGATGTGTATGAGGGAAAATGCTCATGCCACAGAAAATGTGTAGAGGTCAGAAGACAACTCTGGAATATGAAAGAGAGAACACATGGGATCGAACTCAGGTTGTCAGGCTCTCTTGTTGAGTGGTAAGTACCATTCTCCACTGAGCTTTCTCCCTAGCCTTCTCCCTTATTTATTCCATTTTACTTTGTTTATTCATTTACTTTGGGACAAGGTCTCTGACTGAACTCAGAGTTCATTGACTGGCTATACGGACAGGCCAGCAAATCTCAGATGCCTCTTTTCTCTGCCTCCCGTCACTAAGCGATAAACCTGTGCTCCCAACATGACTCTTGTAAGGTGCAGGGACCCCACACTGAAATCTTCATTCTTATGTGACAGTCACTCTACTGAATGAGTCCCCTCTTTAGTCACTGACCCAACTTCTCAGATCAGGCTTGCAAGTCATGGGTGCACAGTAAAGCTAAAGTTACCCAGTATTAATTCAGTAAGTATCAGAGACCATTGCTCTAACCCAAAAGATGAAAATGTAAAACCTGGCCATTTGTAAATAGTATTGTTAGCCTTAGGAGGTCAAGCATTATGATATCAACATGTAGATAAAATTTTTAAAGGATGTTAAAGTTATTTTTTGACTGAAACAAAATTAAAATAAAAGACATAGTGATGTGAAGGTGTTTGTTAAAATTTGTCAACCCCACTGTCAGTCTCCTCTGAGGTTGAGCCCTAAGGTATTAAAGTCATTGCCAGTCACTGTGGGATCATTGACTTTCTTAACTTTGTAAAACTTTGGTTCCTACGCATCTTGGCCTTGACCTTGTCTGAGTCTGTGATCACCATATTGGGAATTACCTGCCAAAAGCACTGTTTTCTTCCATTGAGGACAGGAAGCATAGATTGAAGTGACAAGATTTCAAAGATAGAAAGGTTGATTAAAGGACTTCCTGTTCCACATAAAGGAGATGACTGGGATTAGTAGTAGGAAGTGACTGAGTGGAAAGCAAAGCAATAACCGAATAATACTCTTCGGAGAAGGTAGAATAAGGCCTACTAATGTAGGGCTTTAAGTAAATAGAATAAAAGATGGGGACATTTAAAAGTTGGTTTCCCCTGCATATACTGGACTTTTGGGATCCAGTCTCTTTGGATACTCACCTTCCTGGACTTGGAGGGAGGGGGGAGGAACTTGAACTTCCCACAGGGCAGGAAACCCTGACTGCTCTTAGGGATGGAGAGGGAGGAGGAGAGTGAGTGGGGGGAATAGGAGGGTGTTGGGAGGAGGGGCAGAAATGGAAACTTTTATAATTTAATAAACTTTGAAAAAAAACGTTGGTTTCAAGTCATTTTAGCGTAGTGAGGGAGAATTTGAAAGCATGATTGATGATGAGAAAAAAAATAGTTTATATAAAAATAGTACAAATATAAAAGTTCTGACTTCTGGAGACTGGGAAGATATCTCAATAGTTAGAGTACTGATGTACCACTAAAGAACAACAGCAGCAATCCAGGCCCAGTAAACAGCAAACCTCCACTGGTAAAGCCAACACAGATAGATTTCTGGGTCTTCCTTGCCTATCCTAGTCAAACTCCTGAGCTTCAGGTTCAGAGAGAGACCCTGGTTCAGAAGACAAGTAGAGAGGGATTGAAAAAAAAAAAAAACTAGCTGATCTGATGTTCGTCTCTGGCTTCTACTTTCACCAAAAGCATGTATGTGAGTACACAACACACACACACACACACACACACACACACACACACATTCTGACTTCAGAGAGTTCACAGGCTTTGAAGAAGACATATAAACAGGAAGGAAAGTAATATGAAATAATAATATTATTTCATACAGATAGGTAAAGAGGAGCCTGTCACCTCTCTCCCTGTTCAGTTTCCCACAGGAACTATCATCCTTAATCGGAGTTTATATTAGTAGGCTAATGCACAGTTAACCAGGATTATATCATAATCTTTCACCTGGGAGTTTGGGTCAGGAGCACAGCAGGCATAACCTCTGGCTATACAGCACTCAAGCATGAGCAGCTCCGTGAGATGAAGGGACCAAGAGAGCCGACTTTCCCTTAAGGAAAAATGGGAAGAAGAGGAGAGTGGACCCACAGAGAAAAACTAAACCTAACATCATTTGACAGAGAATAGAAATGTACTGGAATGAAAGAGGCAGAAGATGGACCAACTCTTGGAAGCTTTTCTCAGTGGCTCCTCTAGACTCCATTAATCCTTCTATTCTTGATTTCTTTTAGATAACTTTGAATGTTAAATCAGATTTCCTAACTGTACTGAAAACTCTTTTCTCTTCATAGCTAAGGGCCTCAGACCAAGACAATTATTGAAAAAAAAAATCTTAGAAATAACCCAAAGAGAAATCTGGCACAGAAATTACTGTTCAGGAAAGACAGACTGAAAGTGAGTCCTAAAGAACCAGCATCTATTTGGTAAAATCTTTTACTACCTGGCTGTGATTCCCTATTATATTGCTTACTGGAATACCAAAAAAATCTAACAGTATTAAAAGCAGTACTCCTGGACAGACGAAGAGAAGACACCATGATTTTCCTAGTTCCTTACTGCATAAAAGGTCACTCGAGTTGAGGTAGAGAGTGATTGGAAAAGATACTGATACTGATATCTGATCTCAGCATGCACACATGCATATGAGTGCTTATATATACAGGCAAAAACACAGCAATACATGAACAAGCACACATGTATATGTACAGACAAACAGGTACACACACAAGCACTAAAATTAAATGCAGGCTGTCATATTATAAACAAAAATAATCCACCTGGTTCTTGTGATAAATATCAGAGCTAGAATAGAAATTTGCAAATTCAAAGGGTGGCTCCCAGGATGTAGAGCCACCACCAGCACTGTTCTGGAGTGTCTGTTGTGTCTCCCATAGAGTTTTCCACAACAATAAATCGTTTTGCAATGTGCTAATATCTCTTCACGTGAAATTATAGGCCAAGCCAAGCACCTTCACACAGTTCCGAGCTCTCACCTCTGTGTGTTAAAATTTTAGAATAGACAGGAATGTCCAGTGTCAAAAAATAAACTTGGATGCTGTTGTAAGAAGACTGCTTGTTTGTTCCTAGTCGCTCGGACTCCTAAAATAATTAAACAGAAACTGTATTAATTACAACAATGCTTGGCCTATTAGCTTATGCATATTTCTAGTTCACTCTTATCTTGCAAATTAACCCATTTTATTATTTTATATTTTACCATGAGGCTCCTGGCCTATCATCAAGATTCTGGTTGGCAGCTTGTGTCTTTCTCCTCTGGGGACTCCATGGCATCTCCCTGACTCTGTCTTCTTTCTTCCAGGATTCAGTTTAGTTCCCCCCACAACACCCCACTTAGCTCTACTCTACCCTATCACAGGGCAAGGCAGATTATTTATTCATTAACCAATAAAACCAACACATATACAGAAGGAATTTCCATACCAGTATGGGAAGATAAAACTAAGGCAATTTGAGAGAGAATGTGTCAAATTAATCAATGTAAGGTCAGTCAGAAAGTGTGTGTCAATAAGGGGAATTTCTTCTTTTTTTTTGTGGCCATGCTTTCGTAGTCAAATTCTCCTAGAATGTCACTAATAAACAGGATAATTCTTTCAGAATATATTTTAGGATTATGCTACATCTCCCTCTGCCTCCCTCACATGCACAAACTCTACAATAACGGATTCTCCCTTTGCTCTCAAATACATGACTTCTTTTTCAAAGTACATAAATACAACCTGCTCAGTCGGTATAATGTTTTAAGACTGACCATTTGATATTGGACAACCAATTGGACACCTATTTGTTGTAGTTAACCAGCTCTTCTCTTGTGAAGACCATTCTGTTCACAGCATCCTTAGTTTCCTGCATTTCTTGGTCTATTGTTGATGACTGGTGAACTTCCTTCTATCTACATTAGCATGTCCTATGGTGTCATCCTTGCTCAGGTTGTATTAAGGCTATCCTGTTGGTTAAATTTTATGTGTGTAGCTTCTGATATTACTAGGAGACACAACTTCACAGCAAAATTCTTGTTCCTCTGATAATTACGATATTTCTGCTCCATCTTCTACAATGATCTTTGATCCTTAGGTGCTAGAATTGTGTTGTAGATGTATCAGTTGGAACTGGGATCCATAATTCTGCATTTTGATACGTTTTTGTGTACCTATAATGATCTCTGTCTGTTGAAAAGATAAGTTTCCTAAATGAAGTGTGAAAGCTACACATATCTGTGGGTATCAGGACAAATATATAGAGTTTAGTTAGTAATTATGCTGGTATAGTAGAGTGTTGGTTCTTTTTCAAGAACTCTGACTTCACTTGCACTGAGTAGTTGGCTAGGTTTTCAATGCTAGGCCTAGTTCCCATCTTGACAAGCAGATCTTAAGTCTGATCAGAGAGCTGTTGGTTACCACCAAAGTATACTGCACCCTTAGGGTCATTTTGGCATGGTGGTCATTGTTATAGTTCACAGGTGTCATAGCTGGGTTGAATCGCTGGTTGCTGCTCTCCTTTGGAGGCTTGGATGATGCTTCCTGGTATAAAGAAAGCTAGTTCTTGTAGGTTTAAACTCGACATGGTCAAATATACTGAAGCAAGTCCTGCAGATGAATAGCCCAAATTTTAAGTGTAATTACTGCATTGGATTTGTGATTTCTTTTTTTTTTTCCTTTGGAAACCTATACCAGAATTTCACCCCATGAATTCCCTCAAGTTACAGGCACACTGCACTGTTTGTGCTTTGCTTTATTATTCCATTGCACATTGGTGACAAGTTTACAGAAAACAGAGTTGTAGCAATCTTCTACCAAGAATTGCTACCATTTTTCTAGCACTTCATGTAACTTCACACTTTCTTTTAGCAATAAGACATTTAATTAAAATATGGTTTTTAACAATTTTTAAAATAATGCTGCTATCCATGCAATAGGCCACAATATGGTATAAATAGTATTTTTGAAAGACCCCAAATGTCAGGGGGGGGGGTCTCACTTGGAGCCCTCTGTCCAAGAACCAGTCCACTGGATGCAAGAGCAAGAGGCAGTTTAATGAATATACACAGGCACCTATGGATGCTACAGCAACCAAGATACTAAGCATGCCAGGCTGAAGGCACATTATGTATTTATAGGGATTTAAGAGTTACATAAGAGGCTGCATAGCAACAAGCATTTCATTGGTTCTCAAATTGGCGGGCTTAGCTCACCACGGGAATGGCCCCATGTCTATTCCCGAATTTCCCCGAAAAACCACAAAGCTAGATAGAGAATCCTGCAGCAAATTGACAGTTTTGATAGAATGCCTTGGAGGTGGTGTACTCCCTCTCCTCAGCCTAGTCAGTGAGTCTGCAACCCATAGATATCCTGTTTTAGCATTGACTGAGCTGGGGGGACTTTCCTTCTATGGTCCAGCTAAATTTCACAGAGTCATTAGCTGAGCCTGGGGGCTTTTTTCCTATGGCTCAGTTAAGTTTCAGCAGAGTTTAACATAGTATGTGGACATGGGGGTCTTTCAAGTATGGGGGGTCTTTATTTTAATATGTACTGGAAGCAAAATGTGTGACTTAGGAATTCGAAGATCATCAATGTTTAAAGCTTCTAGCAGAGCAAGCCAGAGTTTGATATCACATCAAAGCAGATAAAATATCATAGCAATCCCAGAACTCCTATGATTATATAAGATATAGAAGAGGAAGATTTGGACAGCTCACAGGACAGCTAACCCAGTGAGTGCAAAGCAAGACTGACAACAAGAGAAATCCTGCCTCAAAAGACAGTGGAAAGAGAGAGCTAATTTCCACAAGCCACGCACTGACTGCCACCAGCACACTTTCAGTCACACACACAATAAATAAATACAATTAAAAATTATAAAGAAATAATTAAGCACATGATCTTTTTATTGGTTAGGAATAAACACATACTGACTGTATTGTTTATGTCACATATTTTTTAGAGGATAAAGTGCCTTACACACTTTTAATAAACTCAAATAATATTTAACCCAAGTTATTGGTGAGGCCATTAGTGTATTGTTTATATGTTGAGTTGATTTCTATTCCAATTGGACATATGGCAATGTATACATATTGTAATAAACACTGAAGAAACACCCCCATCTAGAATTTTCTGAGTTCCTACACATTAGAACAGAAAATGAACTGTTGATAAATCTTTTATTTCTATCCATTTTTTCAATACCTATATACTTAAGTCAAAATATGTTTGAGCAATTTCTTCTAGTTTGGAGATTTTACTTTTATATCTTTTAAATTTACTTTGAGAGTCACAAATAAGAAACTTTAACACTATTTCATAGTCACAAAGTGAAAGAAGGCCACAGGCAAGTGGTTTGAAACTGAGACCCAGTCAGCACACTTAACTGACTAGGAACCTTGAGTACATGAACTTTTAGTTCTGTAACTAGGCATCAACAACACCTTTTCCATATGTGTTACTTCATCTTAATTTATATTGTGACCTTCATATTTTGAAAGTTTAGTAATTGCATAAGGGAAATCCTGTACCTTTTCTGTGATTCCTAAAACATACTATTTTCATTTCTCTCAAGCTAAACCTTAGGAATCAGGTAGCTAGGTCTTCTTATTTTCTAAATTAAGATAAACATTTGATCAAAACTAAATAAATAGATAAATAAATAGGCAGATAGCTAGCTAGCTGAATGGATATATATATATATATATATATAGATAGATAGATAGATAGATAGATATAGATAGATAGATAGATAGATAGATAGATAGATAGATAGATAGATAAATGAGAGAAAGATAAATAACCTGGGTTAAGACATTCTTCACTGCTTAGAAATGCTTGCTGCTTTTGCTAAGAACTTTTATACTTTTTTTCAGTACCCACATCACATAGTGTGTTGTATGGAGGCCTCTTTTTTTGTTCCTGGCTGTTCAGCCTTGAAATAATCACACAGAAACCATATTATTTGCAATACGGTTTGACTTAATAGCTTAAGCATATTTCTGGCTAAGTCATGCATCTTAATTTAATCCATTTCTAGTAATCTGTATGGCCACGGCTGTGGCTTACCAGGAAAAGTTCCTGCATCTGTCTCTGGGAGGGCTACATGGCTTCTCTTGATTCTACCTTCTTTCTCCCAGCATTCAGTTTAGTTTTCCCCACCTAGCTCTGCTCTACCCTGCTCTGCTGTAGGCTCAAAGCAGATTCTTTATTAACCAATGGTGTTTACAGAATACAGAGGTGAATCCCACATCAATGATGGCTCCAAAACACCTGTAAATCCAGCTTCAGGGATCTGACACAGCCCTCTGACTTCTATAGGCACCAAATAAACACATTGTACATATATGTACATGAAGTTGAATACTCATACACATAAAATTGAAATAGATATGCATTTAAAAATTTCTTTAGGAATCTATGACCATTATGAGGTTCATGTTTCTTGATTTATGACATGTGACCTTTGCTCTTGTATAATGTAGACTCACCCTTCAGTGTGAATAACAATGTGCCAAATGTGCACAATGCCACAATCAATTTATTACCAAAAGGTGGAAGGTATATGTGGACTTATTTTATATATTTTATTTAAAATGGATCCTACATAATTGCATCTACATAAATTTATGTTCTTGATAATTATTATATACTTAATAATAATCATTCCTCAGTTTAAGGAATAACATTTAGAAGATTTAAGTATCCAGGTCTCATAAGCCTTTTTTTCTGTGTAATGAATATGAACAATATTAAATTTTGTCTTAATTTTCTTCCTTTTAAAATACATTTTTGTTATATGTCCCTGAAATATATTACTTTATTTCTTTCATTAATCTTTAATGAGTATAATTAAATTATCTATCCATCTATCTGTTTTAATATTATATCTATTCAAAATAATCTTTAGTAAATTATTCATGCTGATATGTTCCTAGATTTATTTTTCTTTACTCCAGCACTATATTCAATCATAAAAAGTATAATTAATTCAGCTATTTTTCTATAGGAACAAATTTCTTGTTTTGAACATGCTATATACATATGTCTATATGTATTTTTCATGTGTATAATAATTTTCTAGATTATACACTTCAAAATAAAATTTCTGTGGCACAGATAAATTGTGAAAATTGATAGATCATCTTAAATAGTCGTTATTCCAAAGACTATATCCTTGGATCTAATAGGCCAGTGGAAAATCACCCTGCTCATGGCCTGACTCCAAGCTCTGAGACTTAGATATCCCTGCCTTGGTAACTCAGTATTAAGGGCCAAAGAATGTTTCAATGTTGGTAAACCAGAAAGACTTCCATGATGAATTTTTCTGCCAGCTCACTGCACATGTTCTGCTAGCTCACTGTGCATAGCTCCAAAGTCATTTAAAAAATCCCTCCCCTCCACCCAGTACTCTGTTGTCTCTGTTGCCCAACACCCATAGGTGACCACCCCAAAAAACTGTACCCATGGGGCTTCTTACAAGACAACTTAGTAAGTTGGATAGCATTTCTTCTTCCTGGAGTTATTGTTGGTTACATAACCTTGAGGAGGGGCAGTGTGAATCATGTGAAGTTCAGAAATTTTCTAAATCATGTAAGTTTTGTTCATTTCCTGAGCTTTGTATGTTTTATTCATAACTAGTATCTTAAGTTTCCCCATAAGAGAGGTATTTCAACATGGAGGAAGCTGGTACATAGCATATGGGAAGGAAAAATACACAATAAATGGAGATTAGTGATCCAATTTTATATGCATTATCTCACATGTGAAATAACATGGTGAATCTTCCTTCACATTATGAAAAACACAAATATACCAAATGCCACAAATGTTTAGAAACTAAGTCTGTTTGTGTGTGTGTGTGTGTGTGTGTGTGTGTATTGTAACATGAAGGGGTCTGCTTGTTGGAGTTTCTGTCCTGCCCGGTACCCCACAGCTGGCAAGCCCCAAAGAAAATCACACAGAGATCTCCATAAGATTATAAACTGATTGGCCCATTAGGTCAGGCTTCTTATTAGGTCTTGTAACTTATATTAACCCATTATTCTTATCAATGTTAGCCACATGGCTTGGTACCTTTCCCACAGGGCAGATTCTTTGGAGTCTGGGTAGGAGTGCAGAGGGAGCTTTATGCTTCCAGAATATTCTTGTTCTCATCTCCCCGCCTCTACTTCCTGTCTGGTTGACTCACCTATACTTTCTGCCTGGCTAATCAGTGTTTATTTAAAACCTGATTGACAGAATACAGACAATTCTCCTGCACCAGTTCCCCTTCATATTTTTTAAAACAAAAGAAAATATCCATAGTCCATTTTTTAGGAATGTGGGCATAGTTTTCCAGGTTACTTCCTGCTGGTTGGGGGTGCTGATAATCTTATGGGGACCTAAAGAAACTTTAGAGTTATCATCAGGTCCTGACTGGAGTATCCTGTGAGTCTTGATCATCTCAGGCAGCAGTCTTGAATCTGTTCTGTATGTAGAACTTAGACATCTAGGCCATCTGTTCCTACCAAAGATTTCCCAGGTGGTCTTCCTTGTTGAAACCTGAGTTTTCTTAACTCAGAATGAATCCACAGCCTCTCATTTCCTGTGGAAACAAAAGCAAAATCTCTTCTCCAGAGTAACATACATTTTGATTTCAATTTTGAAGTCAAGGTATTTTCAAAATACATATCTTGGATTAATTCAGCAGCATTTATAAACAAATATCTTTTAGCAGCTGTTGCTCCTTCCTCAGCATTCAAACAATTCAAAGAAAGCATAATAGATACAGTATTCAGATTCTCTGTGTATTTTCCATCTTTATATGGCTTTATTTTAACCTCTATTTCTTTTATTTTTACTTTTACTTTTTTGAGACAGGTTCTCTGTATATCTTTGTCTTGGAATGACTCTGTAGACCAGTCTGTCCTTGAATTCACAGAGATCCCTCTGTCTCTGCCTCCCCAGTGCTGGGATTAAAGGTGCGTGTTACCATACCTTGAAGTCACAGAGGTCAATCTACCTCTGCCCCTTGAAGTCACAGAGGTCAAACTACCTCTGCCTCCTAAATGTTGGGATTAAAGGTGTGTACCACCACATCCAACTACTCTCTTTCTTTTTTAAGAACTTTAATCTTTTTTTTCTTTTAAGCCTGCATATATTTTTAACACACTGTAAACCATTTAAAGGTTTTATTCATCTTTGACTTTCTCTTTACTGTATATCTCTCTTTTTCTGACTACAAGAGTCTTTATGGAGAGGATTAAAATCGTGGCTTTAATGGCTGGATTCAGCCCATTCCTTAGTTTTCCAGCCTCATGGCAGAGGTTCCAGCTGTAGCCATTTTTATTGCCACAACTCTATGGCTGGCATTTTAAGGTCCCTGCCATCAAGCAAGTTTCAGCAGTGTGCTTGCACACTCAAATTCTCTCTCGGTAGCTGATCTCCTGCCTAAAAGAGGCAGAGTTTTCACTGGCACGATGGCCCAGAAAGCTGGCATTTTAAGATGGGGCAGATTTTTCCTGCAACAGCTGAAAACCAAAGAGAATTCATTCATCTTTTCATCAACACCGTTTAAGTGTTTTATGGCAGGACCTCTTAAAAGAGCTGCAAGGTTTGGCAGCTAAAGCTGAGTCAGGAAGCCTCTCTTAAATGAGAGTGCTTGCCTCTAGCGAGCAGAGCCCACCCGAGAGAGTGCTGTTACCAAGAAACCATACACAATGTTGTCATTTTGTTCTAGAATTACTTCCCAAATTATCTCAGGCTTTATGTGGATGCAGTTGTCCACATTGGGTTGTGGTCGCACATGCACAGCAGGGAGCGGGGCTGTAGCTGTGGGGGTGAATTTGGGAGATGGAAAGGTGGGCTGCTAATGTGATGCAAGTGCTCAGGGCAGGAGGGGAGCTGAAGTGCACAACCACGGGTTGCACGGAGCAGGGGGCACACAAAGATGGAGGAATCTATGCCCAAATGAACCCAGCGTGTCTCCAACTGTCCAGAGCTGTAAAGGGCTCTAAAAACCCCATGTTGGGCACCATTGTATATATGTATGTGTGTGTGCATGTGTGTGTGTGTGAGAGAGAGAGAGAGACAGAGAGACAGAGAGACAGAGAGAGGGAGAGGGAGAGAGACAGAGAGAGAGAGAGAGAGAGAGAGAGAGAGAGAGAGAGAGACCTACTTTGGATAGTGAGTCACCTGGAGAGATGGCTATTGTTGACTTACAGAAAAAATTCAATAGAGAATGGACAGTTTACACCATGTCTTACTTCTTTTAAAAAGATGGTAATAGCATGTTACATTTAACCTCTTTCATTCTAGATCCCTGAGTGATTGCTGGGAACAAAGTGCTCAGGTAACCTAAACTAATTATGTGATGTTATCAAAAGCAGATTCTAATGCTTGTGAGATGGTTGGGGTAAAAGTGATTACTACCAAACCTAAAAAATGTGATTTTTTAATCTTCAAGACTCACATTATGGGAAAAGAGAACCAACTCCTGTATGTCATTTTCTGACTTCCACATTCATGTTGTGACACTTGCATGTCTATGCTCAAGCACAAAATAACATTTTTACATAATTTCTTTCCCCAAACAAATATCTTACTTCTGTATTAAAGTAATTAGATTTTAGATAGTCTTATATTGTAGATTTTATCTACAAAATCTGCAAAAGTGACAGTCATGCAAGCATGAGGACCTGTGGCAAGATCCCCAACACCTGTGTAAAACCTGAAGCCGAAAGTGTGTATCTGTAACCCCAGTGGTGGTAAGAAGTGACAGAAGGAGCATGGATCTCCATGTCCATCAGTGAAGGTCCCTGTCAGGAAATAAGCTAGACAGTGATTGAGGAAATCATACAATGACAACCTATGACCTTTACAGTCACACATATATGCATGCATTCAAACACACATGCACACACACAATACATCAATAGAAAATATAAACATATATCAGATAAGAAAGTTATATAAATGGTTCCAAAGACATAGAAGTCAGTCTAACAAATGAGATAACTGACTAACTTTTGGTGGTTTCATTAAATTTTTCTTTCAGAATTTTATCATTTTGGTCGTCCATGTCATTGTGCTTATGAAGGGGTTCACCCTTCCCCAGTGAGAAACTCTAAACACTGGAGGTCAAAAGAAAGACTTCATTTAACAACATGCTTGTGTAGCCTCTAGCTATTGCTTAAAGAGGCCCAGTCTTGATCAGAAATAATTCAGAGTTTCTATAGGGCTAGACATTGTTATAGTCTTGTGAAAGCCCCAGCGTAGAATTTCTCAACCTCATTCCCATCTCAAAGGAGATTTTTTTTCTGAATCCAAGCAAGTTTTATCAAAGCTGAAACTTGCAGTTTTTTAATTAGATGATTTTACCTGTTGCAAATAGAACTTGCTTTCTACGTGGATATCAATGGTAGTCACTTCTCAAGGAGAAGAACAAATGTTCCCCTTTACCAAAAAAGAATGAGGGACAAGTCGTAGTCAGTAGTTCAGTTTGGCTCTGCTATCTCAGGTAAAGGACAGGTTCTTATTCTGTTTTAATTTATATCCCAGTATTTCCCAAGTTAATTGTAATTAATGCTAAAGTCTGCTGCTTCCTATTCTCTGTCATCTTCTCTTACCCCTTCTCTCCCACTGGCCCCTTCCCCTCCTCATTTAATATTTTAGGTGTAGTATAAACACTTCATCACATATATGCAAATGATCAGAGAACACATGATAAGGTTTGCAAAACAGTAGTAATTATAAAATACAAAAGGAATTAAAATGAACCACCAAACAAAGCACACTAAAATACATAAGATGGCCAGCACAAAACAAACTCAACAAGATCCTTGGAGGTTTTTTGTTTCATATTGTCAATATATAAACCTGAATTTGTTTTTTGTTTTATTTTGTTTTGTTTTGTTTGTGGGTTGGTTTGTTTTTCCTTCCTTATGGGTCTTTGTATTTCTTTCATGGGTTTGGTATAGGTTTTTATGGGATTCCATTGTGTGCAAACCTGTCTGTTTCATGTTTCTGTATCTATGTGTTTTTCTTGTGCTTTTTCTTTGGCTCTCCCCATATCCTTTTACTTGTTTAATCACATTCTGATTTATTTGGTTTTATTTTATTTTTTTTATAAATCCTTAGATGTCTGTTTGTTTTCTAGTGAAAGACAGAAAGGGTCTGGCTTCAGATGGAAAGGGAGGCAGAGAGGAACTGGGGGGAAATGGGGAAGCAGAACTGAAATCATTGTATATTATGTGGAAAAATACATTTTCAATAAAAGAAAAATTGAAATGATTTTTCAAAGAACAAAATGGCTTGAGCATGGCAAACATGGCTCTGTCAGGATTTTTCCTTCATGTCCTTTTCTTCTAAAAGTGTTAGAATACATTCTGTAGTAGTTTGAATGGAATTGGCCCTCATAATCTCATAGGGAGTGGCACTATTAGGAGGTGAGGCTTTGCTGAAGAGTTTATGGTCTTGTTGGAGGAAGTGTACCATTGTAGAGGTAGACTTAGAGGTTTCCTGTGCTGAAAATACAGCCCTGTGGGTGAGTTGACCTTCATGGATGATGCAGCACTCTCAGTTCCAGAACCATAGTTTCCTGTATGCTACCATTTCCCCCACAGTCATGATAACGTACTGAATCTCTGAAACTGTACATGAGCCACCCCAATTAAATTCTTTAAATGTTTGCCTTGGTCATGATGTCTCTCACAGCAATAAAACCCTAAGATACATCCTAAAGCTAGTCCCCAAGGTCCATTTCCTTACTTGGCCATTTCCTCCTTCTGAAGCTGGCTATCAATGTCCAAATCTCAAAATATTGAAGCCCAGCAATCAAAAGCCCCCTTTGGCTTACCTAGTTTACATGCCCAGTTAAAATTAAACACCTCTTCCTAACACATGTTTCCCATTTTACCTTCATATATTTCCACTTTTTCTGTGGGCCATGTCTGTTTCCTCTCTATCCAGAAGCAGTTCTTTGTCCCCTGTTGCAGGACAAATACCTCGACCACTATCCCTTGTTCAATTCCCCATCTTCATCACTCTCTATTTCCTTTATTTCTCTCTTATTCCCTGTCCTCCATCTTTCTGGTGCAAATAAACCTCCTTTGTGCTGAAAATATGGCTGTGGGGTCCTGAGCAGATATGTATCCTTTCATTGCCATTGGGTGCTGAGGCAAAAAAAAAAGCAGATGAAATTCCATGCACTGCTGTAAAAATTAAAGTTTTGTAGACACTTTGGAAGACAGTGTGAGGATCATATTTTATTTATTTATTTATTTGTTTGTTTGTTTACATGTGTGAATGGTTTCCCTACAAGCATGTCTGTTCATTATGTGCAGGCTTTATGTACACAGAGATCAGAGTGCATTGGATGCACTGGAATTGGAGTTTTAGATAGAGATGAATCACAGTGTAGCTAAACTCTGCTCTACAGCAAGAGCAACATGCACTCTCAACATCTCTCCAGTGGAAGTTTTGCAGAAATTACATTTCAACCATAAAACCATATTTTCAGTGACCCTGGTTTTAGTCTTATGTCAAATAAAATTGAAAAGATGCATATCCTGAAATGCTTCAGCCTGAATGTTCATAGCAGCTCATTTGCTTTAGCTTCAAACTGGAAGCTTCCCAATATCCTTAAACATGTGAATGGAAGAACATACTGTTATATCAACAGCGTAGATCTATCCCAAATAATACAAAGGAAAGAATGAACAGTATATACAAAGACATACATGAAATTCAGAGGCACTACACTTTGCTAAAGGAGTTACTAAATTGTGAATGCTAGAATATATTTTTTTCTGGAAGTTATACAATGCAACAATTTAAAATGACTGTGTAAGGTACTGACCTGGCCATATCACAAAACACACAAGTCTACTAACTTTAGAGAGGAAGTGGAGTTGGAGAGGTGCTCAGTGGTTAAGTGCCTGTGTTATTGTTGCATAGGATCAGGATTTGGTGCCAACACCCTTATCAAGAAGCTCTTAAGAGCCTGTAATTCCAGAATTCCAGCTCTAGGGTATTTGATGCATTTCTCTAGCCTCTACAAACTCCCAACATAAACATGTCATGCACACACACACACACACACACACACACACACACACACACACACACAAAAGCATGCACGCAAATATACACATACCCTCATTCACAGAGAGAAAGGGAGGGAGGGAAGGAAAGAAGGAAGGAGGGAGGGAGGGAAGGAGAGAGAGAGGGAGAGGGAGAGAGAGAGAGAGAGAGAGAGAGGGTTTAGAAAAATCATACACACACACATACAGAGAGCGGAGAGTAGAGAAAGAGATTTTAGGAAAAGAAATGTTTTTTTAAAAATGACCTGGACTCTTAGTTGTGTAGGTTCTAGTCCGTAACCTAGACTTTTACCCGATTCCGAGATAGCACATCATGGTAAGGACATGAAGGAAAATGAAGTTCCTCACATCAGAGCCAAGAAGCAAACAAGAAGCAGGTAGGTGATGAACCCCATAACAACCTCAAACAGCCTAAAGCCCTCATGCTAGGCTTCACCTTAAGGTCCCAAACCTCCCATTAACATTACTCCAAGGAGCAAATCTTTACACATCAGCCTGAATTCTCAATTTGACATAATCTAAAATCATATGGGAAGAGAGTCTCATCAAGGACTGCCTAGATCAGATTGGCCAGTGTGTCTGTGGGGGATTGTCTTGACCATGTTCATTGAGGTTGGGATACCCTAGCGAGTGTGTGGCAACATTCTTTAGGTCCTGAACTCTTAAGAGTAGAGAAAGAAAGCTGTACACTAGTACGCAAACATTGAATTCTTCCTCTTTGCTTCCTGATGGTGCATGCAATGTGATCAGTTGTCTCAAGCTCATGATGAACTGTAACCTGAAACCATGAGATAGAAAAACAAATTTTTCTCTAATTTGCTTTTGCTGAAATATTTTATCACAGCAACAGAAATGAGCCTAAGACACTCATCACATTTTTTCTCTTTGGTTTTCCCCTTTAAATGTCTTTTAGACTTTTTTTGTATTTTATTTTATTTTTAATTTTTTTATTAATTTATGAAAGTTTCCACTTCCGCCCCTCCTCCTAATACCCTCCCATTCCCCCCACTCCCTCTCCTCCTTTGTCTCCAGCCCTAAGAGCAGTCAGTGTTTCCTGCCCTGTGGGAAGTTCAAGTTCCTCCCCCCTCCCTCCAGGTCTAGGAAGGTGAGCATCCAAACTGACTAGGATCCCAAAAATCCAGAACATTCAGAGGAAACAAATCCCAGTGCCATTATCAATGGCTTCTCAGACAGTCCCCGTGCCAGCCAAATTCAGAGAATCCGACCTCATTCAGAGAATCCGGTTTGATCACGTGCTCTTTAAGTCCCAGTCCAGCTGACCTTGGTGAACTCTCATTAGATCAGTCCCCTTATATCAGTGGGTGAACGCACTCCTCACGGTCCTGCCTTTCTTATTCATGTTCTCCCTCCTTCCGCTCCTCATTTAGACCTTGGGGGCTCAGTCCAGTGCTCCAATGTGGGTCTCTGTCTCAATCTCCATTCATCATTGGGTGAAGGTTCCCTCTGATCCTGCCTTCCTTGCTCATGTTCTCCCTCCTTCTGCTTCTCATTTGGACCTAGGGAGTTAAGTTCAGTGTTCCAATGTGTGTCTCTGTCTCTATCTCCATCCATCGCCAGACGAAGGTTCTATGGTGATAAGCAAAATATTCATCAGTATGGTTATGGGCCAAGGCCAGTTCAGGCACCCTCTCCTCTACTGTCCAGGGAACAATCTGGGGACCTCTCCTTGGGCCTGGGTACCGCTCTAGAATCAAGTCTCTTGTAAACCCTAAAATGGCTCCCTTAGTTGAGATATATACATCCCTGCTCCCATATCCATCCCTCCTCCCTCCCCCATCCCAATCCCCCAAGCTTTCCCCAATCCTCCCCTACTCCCTTCTCTCTAACTCTCTCCCTTTCCATCGACTCCCGCCCCCGTGCACCCAATGTTGCCTGGCACTCTTGTCTACTTCCAATATCCAGGAGGAAAACTACATGATTTTCTTCAGGTTCACCTTCTTATTTAGCTTCTCTAGGATCAAAGACCTTTAATTACGGTTAGAATCCACATATGAGTGAGTACATACCATATTCCTCTTTTTGGGTCTGGGTTACCTCACCCAGTAAAGCGTTTTCTATTTCCATCCATTTGCTTGCAAAATTCAAGATGTCATTGTTTTTTACCGCTGAGTAGAACTCTAATGTGTATATGTTCCACACCTTTTTTAACCATTCTTCTATTGAGGGGCACCTAGGTTGTTTCCAGGTTCTGGCTATTACAAATAGTGCTGCTATGAACATAGCTGAACAAATGCTTTTGTGGTATGATAGGGCATCTCTTAGGTATATTCCCAAGAGTGGAATTGCTGGGTCCTGAGGGAGGTTGACTCCCAGTTTCCTGAGAAACCGCCACACTGATTTCCACAGTGGCTGCACAAGTTTGCATTCCCACCAACAATGGATGAGTGTTCCCCTCACTCCTCATTCTGTCCAGCATAGGCTATCATTGGTGTTTTTGAGTTTAGCTAATCTGACCTGTGTAAAATGGTATCTCATAATTGTTTTGATTTGCATTTCCCTGATCGCTAAGGATGTTGAGCATGACCTTAAGTGTCTTTTGGCCATTCGAAGTTCTTCTGTTGTGAATTCTCTGTTCAGATCAGTACCCCATTTTTTAATTGGGTTAATTAGAGTTTTTTATATTTTTGCAATGACTTTTTTTTGAATATTTTCAGTACTTAATGTTTTCTATGATAATTATGTTTTAACTATTTTATAGTTATAAATGGCATATATTATATAGCTAGCTTTTTATGTGGTAATCCCCTGATGTAGACCAAAGCTGTTGATACTTTCATTTATTTTTTTCTCCTGTTTATCATGGTTTCAAAAAACATTTTTGTATCATGTCTCTATGCTCATACACTCTTGGCCATTTTTCAGTAGCAGTCCATTTGCTCTAGTGATCTAATGATGACATGTGCTATGGGGCACCGTTGCTTACTATTCACTTGTATAGCACAGTTTTAATATTAAATTAATAATGGTGGGCATATCCATTTGATAAGTTTTAATGGTAGGAAAATATCTTGGGACATTTTATACTTTTTGTAAGCTGTTGTTAACTCAGTATGTTTTGTGATGTTACTCTTCAGTATTAAAGTTTAACATATAAAGGACATTATGGAATGCTATTTTATAACTTTGATTATCTTTGACTTGTTGATAAGTCATTTCTATTCTTTCAGGATAATTTGTTTTAATGGAAGAGACGGTTATTATCTATCTGATATATTATACTTGACACCTAACAAAAAATCAGTGTGTCATCATCTCTTGAAGTATTACCAAACTTAGTTTTGGAACAAGGTTTATTCTTCAGTATTTCAAACATTTGTCCCATGCAAACACATCAAGTGAATTTGACCATGCTACTCCCAATTCAATATTAGTTGTTTAAGCCAAGCAATCATGTGTGTACGGAACACACCTTAATCGGGGTGTGTTCCAATATTCAGTAGAGGGCAGATGAAGTCAGGTTCCAGTGACACTGACAGATCACTTGGAGGTTGTTAATCTTTTCTTTGCATTGATCTCGAGTCTGACAGAACATGTTTCCTGCCATGTCTACTTCCAGGGAAAGGAATTATGTGGTACTAGGACAATTGGAAAGCAGAAAAATAGTATTCAATCTCTGTTCCTAAAGGGTATGAATCTGTTCCATGAAGTGGTATTTTCCCTGTTCTTCAAATGTGAAAAGACTGATATTATACACCAACTCAGTGTGTCTAGCTTTCCGTTGTTATGGTTCAACTTCATATATTTTCAAAACAAATATTAAATATCCAGTGCTTAGTTCAATAATACCTTTGAAAGCAGGTTGTTTTTGGTAATTTTTAAATATGTGCATGAGCTGTGTACACGTTGTGTGCATGTAGAAGTCAGAGGGAGACCTTGGGTGTTGGTCTCCATGTTTCACCATGCTTAACACAAGGTCTCATGTTCAGGCTTGCTGGTTCACAGGCTCCCAGATGTTCTCACACTTCACCTCCTCCCTCATCACGTAAGCACTGGGATTGTAGACATGCACTGCTCTGTCTGGCTTTCAGATACAAACCTAGGTCTACATGTGTGCGCAGCAAGTGTTCTATTCCCTAAACCATCTCTCCACTTTCCCTTTCTCTGTCTGCCTCCTCTGCCCTGTGAGTGTGTGCGTGTCTGAATGTGTGTGTGTGTGTGTGTGTGTGTATGTGTGTGTGTGTGTGTGTGTGTATGTGTGTGATGTAAGCTAACCGGAGCTATTTGTCCTCCTTTCTCCACTTCCCAATCTCTAAGATCAATCAGTGGCACTGTAAAGCACATCGCCTCCCCAACTCCTGCCAAAAGCATTAAGCATAGACTGTTGATCCACGTCATTTACTCACTCACAATTGTGTCTTTCTTCTCAGTGGGGTGGCCTGGAGTTCCCAAATCAATTATTACAACATACATGGGTTCTTTCTCAGACGTGTGGAAAGAAATAGAACATCATCTGCCAGAAGAACAAACATCTTCCAGACTGATGCTTCACAAGGTTGTGCCTGCCACAACTTCCACGCTACTATGTCAAACAAGAAGGCCTCTATTATTACAAGGTTTTGGTACATGTTTCATGATCTTGTGCTTGTCATTGTTGACTTTACTGTTCTAGATGGCCCCTGAGTCTAAGTCTGAAGAGCTTCTGGTGTTACACATGAAAAACGGCTGGGATGTGTCTTTTGGAGGAAATAGATGTGCCCACTCATTTTTGGGCAAGAAACAAATGGTTGTGGAAGGTAAGTTCCATGTGTTTTGATAACAGTACGAATTAAATAAAGTGTCTTTGCAAGAACAAGCTATAACTAAACACAGTTGTGTACTGACAGCTGATGAGGGCATTTCTCTGAGGAATGATTCATTGTTCATGAATACAGTGCTGACAGTGACTTCATAGAACACAACTACTGCAAATAATAAGAATTAGCTATGGCTCCTTTATTTCCTGCTAGTACGTATACTGCATGTAGGTAGTTACTTAGCCAAATATTCAGTATAAATTATCTAACTCATTTTTTCAAAATGCTCGGCACAATGACTCACTTTCTCAAAGTCCCACAACATGTTGTATCTGTATAATACAGCTGCAGTAAATATTTAATAGCTGGAAATTCAATGTAAGTGGATTCCTGAATAGATTCTATACTCCTTGACCTTTTGTAACCTTTATGGATTCATTTCCATGGTGAGGCTTGATCCCAGGCTTTGTGTACTTCAACTAAACACTCCACTACTGACCTATGTATATCTCTATCCTGATCCTGTTGACTGTCATTTTTTATTAATCTTATTTTAGTAAAGTTTTATCATTGTGTGTGTTATTATGTATGAATGAGCATGTATGTATATGTATTGTGTGTTCATGAATTGTGTGAATATATGTATATAAATTAAGTATGTGTGTGCATGTTTGTGTATATATGTGTATGTGATTGTGTGTGTTCATGTATGTGTGTAAATGTATATGTGTGAGTGTGTGTGTGTGTGTGTGTGTTTGTGTGTGTGCATTGTGCATATGTGTGCATGTGTGAAGCTCAGAGGTTTTGGGTTTCAGACAGTGTGTCTTGCTGCTTGCTGCTGCATGTGCCAGGCTAACTGGCCATAGCTTCTGAGATTCTTCTGTCTCCACCTCATATCTTGCTGAGAGATCACTGGGAAGACAGACACATGCTTCCATATTCAACTTTCATAAGTTCTAGAAATCTCAGTTTAGGTCCTCAATTCATGCAGTAAGTGATTTACTTACTGAGACATATCCCAAGTGCCCTTCTACTTTTTGGTTATCATGAGGACAAACAAAACAAAAACAAAAACAAAACAAAACAAAAAGCCAATGAGTAGCAGGATTGCTTTCCTCCTGAATGGAAGCCAAGGGTAGACTAATGATGGCTACACACAGGGTTGGTACTAAGACCCAGATCTGCAAGCTCAGTCACAGACTTCCTTTTATCAGGCATCTGTGTTGGAAGTGTAATTATTTAAGCAGTTCCAGCACAGCCAATCATGAGTCACGTGTTTAACTTTCATTTTATTCTAATTATAAATATCAAATAATTCTAAATTATTTTCTGTATATATTGTTACCGTACAGTGGCAAGACACAAAAACTGATACCACTGTGTTCCCCACACACTGCAGCGAACCTTTGGTATTCGGACAAACTGCGTTTCATGACCCTGGAGAGTTTCTTGAGGTCTCCTGACTAACTGCAAGAGAACATTAGTTTTTAAAAGTAAGGCACTGCACCATTTTGAAAACATCTTCTACATTCTAAGAGGCTAGGGATTTTGCTGGATCTCATAGCCAGAGTTTATGATACACTTTGAGGTCAGCTAAGATTTAGAACTACTATACTATACTCTGAACTCATCTTGTTTGTCTAACTTACCTTTAAGAGAACAAAGGAACAATCAACCTGACTTGACTTGGATTTCTAGATTTTTCAGTGTCTATAAGCTAAGCTAATACACAACTTTAATCTTAAATTATGTACTCTTCTATGGCTTTGATTCAGAAAGAAATACATGTATGTTTGCAAGTGCATTACAATAATATTTGCTGAAAATGCAAATTGGCTAAAAAAACTTATAAAATGAATATTCACCATAACTGTTGGACACAACATATAAATATTGGCTAACAGTATTGATGCATTTACGAATCAGTTGAGGTCAGTTGGGGTCAGGGACTTAGTCCCTTGTAAAACTGGTAACACTTTCCATAAAGTGTTTCTCGTAATTTCCCCATGTGATGATTTCTATTCTGTTCAACAAAAGCGAAAATATAGCCCTTTGTTAGGGACAGACACAGACATGGGAACAATCAAGAAAAGGCAATATTCAGTCATAGTCAGACACTTACAACAAACAGAGAACAATAAAAGAAGACACATGGACAGGGAAGTAGATATTTCAAATTTGGGTTCCTATTGGTTAAATAACACCAAGGAGAAGCACTTTGTGAATTTTCCTTAATGTGGCACCCACACATTGTTATGGTTAAGTTGATTATTAATGTGTCAAAACTGACATATTATGGTGCTCTGTGTGAGGAATCTCTGCTGTGTCAAATCTACACAAAAATCCCGATAGAATTCCATTCTACTATATCATCTGAAGGTATTATGTTTGTTACATATCTAACCTAACCTCAGCAAAGATCTAATATACCCTTAAAAGGTTTAAGTACCTTAGAAAAGTTTTCCAAGTGAGAATACAAAGCACATTGTCTCAGTTATGGTTTCTGTTGCTGTATAGAGACACCATGACCATGGCAACTCTTATGAGGAAAAACATTAAATGGGGTGGCTTACAGTTCATGACTTTAGTTTATTATTGTCATCACTGCAAGCAAGGTAGCATACATGCAGTTATGGTGCCTGGGAGGGAGCTGAGAGTTCTTTTATCTTGACTCACACACAATAGGAAATGGTCTGTCACACTGAATATGGCTTAAGTATATATGAGACCTCAAACCCTACCTCCACAGTGACACACTTCCTTCAGTAAGACTGGGACATGCCTCCTAAAGGTGCCACTTCATTTGAGGGCTATTTTCTTTCTAGCCACACCACAATTATTGAATAGCTAAGGTTTTATGTCATGCTATGAAGACATACAAAGATGTTTAATCTTCATACACACAAAGCAAAGAAAACTACGCTTATGAATCAGTACAATTTTGCTCATTTTACAATTAAATTAGATGGATTAAGAACTGAAGCAGCCAGGAGGTGGTGGTGCCCACCTTTAATCCCAGCACTCGGGAGGTACAGGCAGGTGGATCCCTTGAGATCGAGGCCAGCCTGATCTACAAGAGTGAGTCCCAGGACAAGCGACAAAGCTGCAGAGAAACCCTGTCTTGAAAAACCAAAAACCAAAAACAAAAACAAAAACAAAAAATAAAAGAACTAAATCAAAGTACTTAGGAGATGACTCAATGAATGAAGTGCTTTCTCAGCAAACATGAGGGCTTAGTCAATTTCCTGAGAACCCCAGTGAAGCTGGAGGTGCAGTATGTACACCTATAGTTCCGGAGCTCCTTAGAAAGATATGAGGTAGAGACTGAATAATTCTGCAAAGTTCATAATCCCGGTAACATGGTTTACCAGGAGATAATGACAATCGACTGTGTTAAATGAGGTGGGCAGAAGGACTGACACTTGAGGTTCCTCATTGATCACCACATACCTGCTGTTGCATCTACACACCTGCACTTATACATGGGAACACATATGGTACTAGGGTTTTGTGTGGGGCGTGGTTGTCTAGCAGTACCACCAAGTTCATTCTATGGGTGGACAAAGAATTGTATGCCTTCGAAAAAAATCCCATTTAATTGGGAGAGAGAAATGGGAGCTGAAGGGAGAAGGAGTCGCTGAATGTAGTAGCTGGAGATCTGAGATGGGGAGGCAGAAAAGCTGCAGCAGTCACCTGAGGGTGGAAGTAGCAGAGGTCCTGAGGGGACCGAGCAAAAATAAGCCTTACAGATCGTGAGGGCAACTGACACGGAGATGACAAGTGGATAAACAACATCTCCAGAGAGAAATGGAACATAAAATCAACCTTTTATTAGAACAGCTTCCATCAAGGGGATGGGGGAGAACAGAGATGGACATCCAAGGTAGGAGCATGTCTCAGACATTATAGTCTCCTCTGTCCCTCCTGGTTTTCTTCCCATGGATAGGACTCTTCCCCCAATCACAGAGGGGATAATAGTATGACACAACCCCTGAAGCCCAGGAAATGCTTTTTAAAGGGTCAAGTTTCTGTTTCACGTGTTTGCTAAATTTCCACTACCTCCCCTTCGCACACACACAAAATACATACACAGAAGTATATACATACACATGTATACATAAATACATGTTTCATAATCACACTGATACATTAATGCATAGATATGCATATTCATACTTTATACAAATAATTTTTGAATGCGCTAAGAGAAACACTAAAGGAAATTAACAGACCAAAAGTCCATGAGTATGCTGGAATTACTTAATATTGTTTTGCTAATTAATTGGAAATACAAAACTTATTAGAACAGTAATTACTTATTATAGTTCATTTCTTTGATTCAAGAGCCAGGAGCTATATATCCTGGCTTGGGGGCTCAGGAGGCTTCAGGCTTCAGTCACATTAAGTCTAACCAAGAATAGGGATAAAGGAGATGGCTTCTTCATGAGACTGTACACAGGAAATCTCAAGTCTTTTTCTACAAGGTTCGATCCACAGGTATGATTGATTGACTACGCTCACACTGACAGCTGGCTTATCTCAGAGTCGGCAATCTAAGAATCCATCATGAAATTTGCAGTGCTTGTTATGACCATTGTTGAAAATCATCCCCTCTTACCAAATATTCATTGATTCAACATAAATGGAAACACAGAGGAAAGGACCACTAGATACCAACACAAAAGAACATTTTTAAAAGTCCTAGTTGAAATTCTCATGCAATATCTCCACACAAAGCCACCTTAGAAAGTCTAGTCTATTTATGTTGTAATTTGTAACACACCTGCGCTATGAGACCTTTCCTGAAGACATGTGAATAAATATCTATTTATTCCAGATACGTCACTAATGAGAGACTGAGGAAATGATTCCGCCCAAGTCCAGCTATGGCCTGTGAGTTGACTAGAGTGCTTTACAGGAACATAGATGAGGAGTTACTCATTGGTGAAGAGGTGCCTCAGAAGCAGATGTGTCCCTGAAAACCCCACCCCAGCATGGTTGGTTAGTCATACATGCTGTCTCTTAACTTCCAGTCAGCTTAGCTGGGTGAAAAGGCTCCATTCCAGAATGTTGGTTTACTGCTTATATAAACTTGATGAGGGTTTTAGGACTCTTGTGGATTTCAGCAGCTTCCTCGGACTTCTAAGTTTCCTTTACTTCCTGGACTTTGAACAGATCTTAAGACCCTGCTCCCTTTCTCTAGGAATCCATGTTTCAATTTGAAGGAGATAAATGCACAACAACCTAGATTGTGGGTAGTTTGATGTCAGTGTAGGTTCCTAGATTGTTTCAAATGACCAAAAGATACTAGATATGAATTTCAGAAAGTAATTTTATTTTCCAACATGCTGGGGTCCACCCAAAAAGTTGGACCCCAGGAAAGAGTGAAAGAGTCCCTTTAAGCTTACTCAGGTGAACTCTAGCAGTAGTTAGGCATTCCTTGAAGTGCTTGGCCCTGACTGGTAGAGTAGTCATTTAGTGATTGACTCATAACATCTTGTCAGCAGTCTGTTTGCTGTGTTAGGGGTGTGTTCAATTGAAGATAGCAAGGATTGTTCCTTCTTGTGGCGGGGTAGAATTCTGATTTTCTACCAGGCTAAGCATACTTCTTGAGGGTCTGATTGAGGCCAGACACGAATTATCACAGGATGCTGGAATAATATGGGGTGAAGTCTTAGTAAACCAGCTTATTGAAAAGCAACTGTCCTTGGCGCCTTCATTCCACCATCCCCTCTGACTGAAAGGAAGCATACATCAATTTTTTGAACTTAATGGAGTTCTATGTCATTTGTAGGCAGCGGCCTATGTATTAAAAGATTAATTTAATTGGTCCAGTGCTGGTTTTTGTAGTTTGGAGGAGTGTGTTGATTATACATAGCCCAAAAGTCAGAGCTAGCAACGGGATCAATAGGGTCCTTGTCACTATGGTTATTAAGATGGTGGCACACAGGGCCCATGGGAACAAGGATTCATACCAATTAAAACTTTCCTTTCATTGCTAATCTCTATCTTTTAACTTTTTTATGTACCAGTAACAGATTCTTTATCACCCCAGAGTGATTAGGGTAAAAGCAACATTGTTTTCCTAGGCCCACTCATAATCCTCTCTGTGGTAAGAGGAGGAGGTCTAATTCCTGACAGTTCTGTAACACTTCTTTTGCTAAAGAACTGAAGGATGATTCTAGATAGAAAATAGATCTTTCTAACTTGGCTAGACCTTGATCGATCAGGACACCTTAAGTCTCATAATTTCCATGTTGTAACACAAGGGTCGTGCTGATTCTGGCTATCCCAACTATCTCTAGACTTACCAAAGTGGGACTCAGGCATGCCAGAGACTGCTATTGTCAAGTGGGAAAGTTGACTAGGTGGATCATTATGGTTTCATCCAAATAATAAGGAACTCAAGGAAAACTCTGAATGAGGACATGAAATTCCTAACTTTTTTTGTAGTGTCTGGTATGTACATATGACCTAAGTCCTGTGGAGTATGCCCACCAGGAGCCTTAGGGTGGCAGATGATGGGAGTGCTGGTAATAAAGTGGGTGCAGGTGCAGGGGAGCAAATCAGTCTTGAGGATGGATGTGTCATATGGCAGGATACAAAGCCCAGTCCTGTGGATTGATCCTAATGTAAGCTTGGGGTGGGTTCCTTATGGGCAGGCTGTGTGGGAAAAAGTTTCACTGTATGAAGAAATGACTGCTATGCCCTCATAGTAAGGAGGAGGTTTCTAAACATAACCAAAAGTTATACTAAGAATTATTTAGGTAATCATTTGTAGCCAATTGGAGAGCAAAAGCTTGCTTTTTGTTCCTTGAGGCTGGGAGAGTACCCTGGTGTGGTGGCATTATTAAGGCAATTGACTGTTCTGGGAAAGGATGGTCCCATGGGTTTAGTCAAGGAGTTTATAACTGGATTTGGGCCAAGTGGGACAGGTCAGTGTAAACTGAGTACAGATTGTTGAAGGGTGAATAAGACATCATAGCCATTTAACCAAAGTCTTAGCCCCAAAGTCTTTCCAGTTACCTAGTTAGTTTGTCTACCAGTCGCTATAATGGAGATCAGAATGTGGTTACAATTAGTCAATTCTGCATAGGTTTGGAGGTTTTTTCCCTATGGTTGGGGATTAGAATTCCTAGTGACTGAGATAATGTCTGGCTTGATAGTATCCCCAAAAGTGATAGTTTTGCATCTCCAATCTGCACAATAGAATTACCCTGGTTGTCTACAGGTTGGATGGTACAAGACAAGCAGAATTTGTTAGCCTGTAGGCAGGTCTTTAGGCATTTTCTATGAAACCCATAACCTGCAGAGCATTCATACTAAGACAAGGTCTTTCTGTCCAGGCCAGTGTCCCAGGCTATCCAGGCAAGATCACAGAGATCTGTGGAGAATGTGGGGAAATAATGCTCCAGGGTGCTTGAGGTATATGGCTGGAGATGATATGTCTGGTTGGTGGGGGCTGGGGGTTAATTCTGCCAGTAGAAAAGCAAGAGAAGCAAATTAGGGAAAGGGCTGGGTTCGTTTTCGTCTTAGCTTTAAGGGGTGTGTTGGGCATCAGCAGACCTTCAATGTAATGTCAGAATTGTTCACTCAGTAATCAGGAACAGGCTTGAGAAGGGAGTGGTGAATATATGTCTTGATCCTGTTGACTTTCACAGCAGTTGGAATGGTTAGGATCACTGTGTGTGGTCCCTTCCAATGTGGTTCAAGGGTCTCCTTGTGATGCCTTCTTAAACAGATGAGGTCTTCCAATTTACGGTTATGCCACTTGGCAGGTGGCAGCTCATAGATGTGTCTCAGGAGTGGGAAAACTTTGTCCTGGACTTTCTGGAGAGCATGGATGGACTTATATTTAGATATTGTAGCTATCACCTTTGAGGGGAGCCTGGAAACCAAGGAAGTAGGGTTGTAAAACCATGATTTCATAGGGTATTAACACACAGTAGTAAGCAGTGTTCTGCAGCTGGAACAGGGCAAAGAGTAGGAGAGCTGTCCAGTTATCACCATCTCCTAGGGTTAAATTAGTTAGTGTCTCTTCTAGGGTCTGATTCATTCTCTCTATCTGTCCTGAACTATGGAGAGGTATTTATAATGTAATTTCTAATTAGTCCCCAATGTTTTAACTATATCTTGTGTTACCTTAGAGATGAAAGTTGCTCCTTTGCCTGACCCTATGATGAAAGGAAGTCCATACCTTGGGACAAGTTCTTTGATTTTTTTTTTTTTGATCACCATGGATGCTGTCTCTTTTGTGGTGGGGAAGGCTTCTATTCAACCTGAAAATGTGTCTACAAAGACTAGGTGGTTAAATTCCTCTTTTTCTTTTGTCTTGAGAGGGCCTCTTCTTTTGTGGGTTAGTAGCCTGGCAAGGGAGGCATTGAGTCATGCAATAATTGACCAATTGGTTTATGCTGAAAATTTTAAATTTTGAGTGCTCCAGGAGTCCCTTTAATTTTCATTGGCCTAAATGTGCTCTGCTGTGTATTTGGTAGACCAAGGACTTGGCCTGTTCAGCTTCCAGAATGAATCTCTATCTGTTTTTAACCCATGTGTTGGGTCAAAGTGTGAAGTCTTTATTATCCTGGATGATAACCTGACATCTAGGGCAGTACAGGGTCTGGTATTGTCATCAGTAAACTGGTGGCAGCCAGGGTAGCCTCCTTGGCAGCCTGACCTGCTCTTCTATTGCCCTGACCTTCGTAAGAGTTTTCTTCTTAATGTCCTGGGCAATGGATGCTGGCCTATCTTTTTGGGAGCTAGAGGGTAAACAATAAATCTAAGAACTCTTGTTTATTTTTAAGAGTCTTTCCTTCACCTGTAAGCAAGCTTCTTATCTTGTAAATGATTCTGTTAACATGCGCCATTGCAAAAGCATAATGGCTGTCCATAGAAACACTGATAGTTTGTCTTTTCCTAATTCTAGGGTCTTAGTCAAAGCAATAAGCTCAGCCTTTCATGCTGTGGTGCCTGAGGGTTAGGTTGTGGCCCTGATAGTCTCTGAGGGGTGACTATTACCACCCCTGCTTACCTAGTTTCCTCCTGGATAGCACTGCTCTTGTCTATGAAGTATATAAGGTCTGGGTCCAGTCAAGGAATATCACTCACGTCCATTGAAATCTCATGTATTTGTTACAGGACGTCTGTGTAGTTGTGTATGATGTTCCAAATCAGATTAGATATCTAGATTGCTGGGTTGAGAGATATAGTTAGGAGGAACATAACACAAGGGGGATTGAGGAGCAAGGCCTGGTAGTTTGTCAATCAAGTGTGGGCCATCCACTGATTAGGAAGAATTTTGAGAACCTCCTCTATTGAGTGGGGAGTGGTTATATTTAGAAGTTGTCTCAGAGTTGATTTGTCAGCATCCTTGATGAAGAGGACTGAGGTTGTGATAATACAGAGGCAGTGAGGCCATCCAGAGGTAACAGTGTCCAGATGTTTGGATAAATAGGCCACAGGCCACATTGCAGGGTCTAAGATTTTGAGTCAGGACCCCTTTAACTAACCCTTTTTTTGTCTATGAATAGCTGAAAGAGCTTGTCTATGTCTGGCAAAGCTGGTGCAGGGCCTTTAGTAGAGCTTCTTTTATATCTCTAAAGGCCCTTTCTTGAGTCTCAGTCCGGAGGAAAATCACTCCTCAGTCCTGTGAGTGATCTCATATAGGAGTTTGACCATTTGAGCAATTCCCAGTATCCAGAGTTGGCAGAATCCAGCTATGCCTAGAAATTCTTAGACCTGCCTCCAGGTCTCAGGGGTTGAATACTCGGTAGATAGTCTGTTTCTGGGCATTTAATAATCATCTCTTACCTGCTTTTAGAATGTATTTCATGTATACTTATATACATGTATACTTTTTAGACACAGATCTGTATCTTTTTAGCTGAAACCTTATATCCCAGTTGATCTAAGGCTTGTAGAAGCCTTTAGTCATCTGGAAGCAAGATGTCTGGTTCTTAAAAGCAAGCAATCAAGAGGTCATCCACATATTGAAAGAGGCTTACCACAGGGTGTAAGGTCTGATAGTCCCTCAGGTCTCGATGGAGGGTTTCATAAAAAATGGTTAGGAAATTCTTGAATCATTGCTGTAAGCAGGTCCAGGTGAGCTGCCGACTGAAGCCTTGGTCTGAGTCATGCCATTCAAAGGCAAAGATGAGCTGGCTCTTAGCCTCCAGACTTAGACTGAAGAAGGTATCTTTAAAGTCTGAGTAAACTTGGAGGTCTGGAAAGAGGGAGCTCAAGAGGATAAGAGGGTTGGGAACAGTTGGATGAATATACGTACCACATTTATCAATGTCCCTTAGGTTGTACACTGGCTAACAATCATTGGTTCCTAGCTTTTTATTGACAGAAGTAGGATGTTCCATGATAACTTACAGGGCACAGAATTCCATGCTCTAGGAGTCAGTTGATATGTTTAGTGACGCCCAATTTTGTTTCTAGTGTCATGGGGTATTCACACATACTAGTTGGGTACTTGCCTTTAAGGCACCTACAACTGGGGCCTGCTGGATTATTAGCCCTGGGGGGGGGGGTTGATCTCTGTCTTTATTCGAAAAATTGAACATTGGGATTCCAGTATTAAATGTGACCCTTTTAAAGCAAATATCTATGCAAAAAAGCCTGAATTTTTCTTCTAGGTCTAGACATAAGGCAAAAACTTCAAGTTATGGGAAGAATATCACCCCCATCCCAGTGAGATAAATGTGAACCTTTGTTTAGGTCAGTAGGTCCTGCCCCAATAGCAGGGAGGGGCACTCAGGAATAGCCATAAAGAAATGGATACCTTTTCCTTTATTAAATCTATAGTTTGCTTGGTGGCTCATGGGTCCTTTGGTCCTATGGCCCCTTGTACCAGAGTTTGTTTGTCAAATAAAGGACCTAAAGGAATTTCATCATAAATCGATGTGCTCCACCACCCACCAGAAAACCACCTGGATGCCCCTCCAGCTAGAGAGTTACCCAAGTCTTGGGGGGGGGGGAGTGTTCTGCGCCCTGTCTGCCATAGTAGCTGGGTAGTTCTGCCAGTTCAAGAATTTTCTGTTTTTCTCAGGACCCATTTTCTCTTTGTTCTAAGGACATTGTCCCTTCCAATGACCCATCTCCCTACAGTAGGCACATTGTTCCTTCTTTAATCAGGATCTCTCTGGGGGTTCATCTCCCAAGGTTTTACTAGTCGGTCATGATTTTTGGCAGTATTTGGCTTCAGTGGGACCCTAGGCCTATCTCTTGCTAGAAGGATCCAAGTCAGTACCCTGGTTTGTCTATCCTCTCCCACTTCTCTACATTATAAACTTTAATGGTCATGGCTACAAACTCAGATATGGTTTTGCCTTCAAAGCCATAGAGACAATGGAGTTTCATTTTGATATCCAGGACTGCCTTGTTAACACAAGCAGTATTGCCTGCCATCTGGTGTTTGGATGCTTCTGTGTCCAGTGGAGTGTAGGTATGGTAGATGTCCATCATTCATTCAAGAAAGATACTTGGTGACTCTGTCTTCTCTTGCACTACCTGGCTTATTTTTGACAAATTTGTGAGTCATCTAATGGCCTCCTGAAGACCTCTCCATAAGAATCTGGTTATAGACCTTTAACCTCTCCCTACCTTCAGCGAATTTTAATCTCATCCCTCATGTGGTCATGTTGAAGGAAGTACTGTATTAATGAAGGCCTCATCACCCTTGGGACAGCCATCATTCCCTGGGACCAATTTAGGGCATTCATTCCTAGTCCTTTCTCTTTCCTCTGTAGTAAAAAGAATCTGAAGAAGTTAGTGATGACCATCCCAAGGAGGCTGATAGGTGAACAGAAGAGTGTCAAGAAGGGAGATTAGAGTCTGTGACTTTTCAGAAAAGGAGGGAGTCTGGAGTTTCCAGTTGTAAAGATCACTAGTATGGAACAGAAATTAAGTTAGATGGTTGTTCCCATATGCATCGGGCAATCCTGTGGCTCAGTGTGGGAGAGCAGCTACCTTTCCAGACCACATGTAGCTGGGGGTAGGGTCATGGGAACAGGGGGTCAATAGGGAGAGGGGCCAGATGAGGGCCTCTGGGAAAAGGCTGAGGGTGTTTGGGGGTTTGGGTGAGGGCATAGAGAGGGAGTCGTCAGGTGGAAGCTCGGGTTCTCTGATTTCCCTCCTAACTTCCCTCTGCTGTTGGTGATTGCAGGGGGAAGGAAGATCCTGCATTTCAGGGCTGGAGAAGGGGAGTAGAACTGAAGGTGCAAAAGGCTGCCATTCTGTCCCATCTGCCACTCATGGGTGAACTAGGAGAAGAGTGACTCAGCTTTCAATGGGGAAAAGAGAGTCTCCAACCATGTAGAGGAGTCAAACAGAAGGGATAGCAAGATCATGATGTAGGGAATTTGATTTGTAAGTCCAGGATGGGTGAAAACTATACTCCAGACCCTGAGAACAAGACTTGGGTTAAAAGATCCCTCTGGGGTTCAACCAACTTGAAAGGAGGACCATTCCAGTACACATAAATTCCTGAGCTGCCTCTGCTTAACTTTTGCTGGGAAAACCTCAGTGACATTCCAGAAGTCCTGGAAATGAGAAAGGACAAGGTGTAGGGATGCTTGAGTGTCAGAGGAGGACTGGCCCATATTGGAGACTGTTTCTACATTTATGGCAATGGAAAGACCAACAGCAAATTCTCCAACAAATAAATGAAGAGGCAAGTTGAAAAACCTGCATTTGAAATGAGAGGTAGGTGCCTGGTTGTCTGCCCTGGTGTAGAAAGGGTTTAAAACCACACCACAAGAGTGGTCAATGGAGGGTCAAGGTGTCTCTCTTCTTCTTCTGACTTGAAAACCAATAGCATGTCTTTATGGTCTCTGTAGAGCCCCAGTTTGTCTAGACATCAGAAACAAAAAGAATACTGATCAGTTAGAGGTTGGGGAGCATTCAGTTTCCAGAAAGCGCTAAATAGTGGGTCTTAGGTCTGGGGAGCAGTATCTTCGTGGGATCTCCAGAATGTAGGAAACTAGCTCACCCCAATTGACCAGAAGACTTCCGATATACAATTCCAGAAAGTAGCTGTATTCTAGAGACAGAAAAACCAGCAAGCCATGCTTCACCCCCACAAAATTGGCATAGAATCTGGAGAATAGTGAGACAGTCCTTTTTAAGCTTGCTCAGGGTAATTCCAGTTGCTTGAAGTGATTGGTTGTAGGCTCTTACTGGTACAGGAGTAATTTTATGATTGACTCAATTTCTTGGTCAGTTGATGATTTGACTGAAGATAGCATGGACAGTTTCTTCTTGTGGTCAGGTAAGACCCAGATTGAAAACAAGACTGGGAATACTTCCTGAGAGTCTCCTTGAGGCCAGAAATGACACAACGTAGGATGCTGGGATAATAGGGGCAGAGGTCTCAGCAAACTGGTCCCTTTATTTTTTTTTATTTTTTTAAATGAAAACATTTATTTATTTATTATTTGGGGCGACTTACTTACAGTTTAAGAGGTTCAGCATTATAATCATGGTGGGAAGCATGGGATCACGTAGCTAAACAGATTGCTGGAGAGGTTGTTGGGAATAATGTGGCTTACAGTTCCCAGGAAATCAACTGAAACATTGGGCAGTAACGTAAGCAAAGGAACCTCAAAGCCCAGCCCACAGTGACACACTTTCTCTAACAAGGATAGACTCACTGCAACAAAGTCACACCTTCTAATAGTGCCAGTCTCTAAGAGATTTTGTGGGTCAAATGCATTTATACTACAACAGAGTGTCACTAATGAAACAAGATGCTTTTAAGAATAAGCCCCAACCTCAACAATAAACGGTCCAAACAACAAAACTCAAAGGCATCTTTGGTGGCTCTTTATCTCATTATGTTAAGTCAGGGCTCTTTTTTATTTTCTTTATGGGTCCTACATATTACATTTTCAAATGAGGAGCAGAAGGAGGAAGAACATGAAAAAGGAAATCAGGACCACGAAGGGTGCGATCACCCACTGATACAAGGGGACTGATCTAAGGAGAGTTCACCAAGGCCAGTTGGACTGGGACTGAACGAGCACGTGATCCAACCAGATTCTCTGAATGTGGCCGGATTCTCTGAATGTGGCTGGCCTGGAGTCTTTCTGAAAAGCCATTGACAATGACACTGGGACTTGTTTCCTCTGTATATACTGGATTTAGGGGATCCAGTCTGTTTGGATACTCACCTTCCTGGACCTGGAGGGAGGGGGGAGGAACTTGAACTTCCCTCAGGGCAGGAAACCCTGACTGCTCTTAGGGATGGAGAGGGAGGAGGAAACTGGTCCCTTTAAAAAACAACTTTCCTTGGTTGCTTCAAGGAGAGAAATCAAATTTCAATGTTGTTGTTTATTTTGATATGAATCATTTATAATAATATTGTAACAAGCCATATTTGAAGTTTTGGCAGCTCAAAAATATGAGTCAGAGTTAGGAAAATGTATCCAGTTGCTGTGTAGTCATATCTTGTCTAGGTAGGGAGTGGTTAATATCTTGTCTAGGTAGGGAGTGGTTCCCTGAGAGAAAGCTTGATGTAGCTCCCCTCGCATATCATCTGCTATTCATCCATCCATCCTTGACTTTTTAGAGATGCCCAAATGAAAAAAAAAATTGAATCAAAATATATTCAGAGCAAGTAAGGTCTGAAAGTTTCATCTTTAGAATATAACTTCTGAGGGCAAAATGTTCCTTATACTTATTAAAAATAAAATCATGAAGAGGATGGCATGAATGAAAACTCATCTTCAGAATTAGCAGTATAACCAGAACAATCACCAAATCCAACAAATCGGGCAAGTTTAAATTTTTCTAAGGCTATCACTTACTCTTTATCTTCACAAAAGCCTGTCTGTGTGTTGTGTTATTGGTCCCACTGCATAGATTAGCAATCAGCTCCAACCATTGTTATCTAGTTGAAAGAAATATAAACCAGAACTATTCTACTATGTCAAAATGTTTCTCAAATATGTTTTTTAATGCCCTTCTGGTCAGGGTAATTTTCAAAAGCAGTTAACACATCTTTTTTCTTCATCAGATAGCCCAAATAACACTTTGATCATATGGCCTTACCAAGGAATAAAGTACTCCACATAAAAGAATTTTCCAGATGACTGAAACAAGAAGTACGCCAAATTTGTTTTAAGAGTTTTAGATAGAACTCTTTCCACTGCACATTTTACACTACCCTGCCTTTTGAATGAGTACATGAGACTCTAGATAATCTCACCTTGATAAGGCACAGACCACTGACATCTCACTTTTGCTCTGGACATTCATGCAGGGTTAGCCTTGAGTAGCTAAACTAGATAGGCCCACACATCACAATACCCTGGGGCTCTGTATCATTCTTTGAAAGATTCTATATCAAATAGAAAGAAGAACAAAACACTTCCTGCTGCCAAGTGAACTGATTATGCCTTGCTTAGCTTCTCAAATTTCATTTGTTTTTCTATTGTTACCTGTAGGATGTTAACATGTGATTGAGGCTTAAGCAACCACTAAATACGTTGGATTATATAAAATAGAGAGTATCACTACTAGGGATCTACAATATTGCCCATGAGACTCCTGTTGAAACCTTTCTTTACACTTATGGGAATGGTTTGCCTTTTGAGAATAGACAAAGAAAATTAAAGTTGCAAATTGCTTGCATGCTCAAAACTATGATGTTCGTTAATGAACATTTGCACCTCTCTTTAGAATCAGTGAAAAGTATCCAAAGAGTCGGGGGTCTGGATGGGGTCAAAGCTGTATCTGATTTCAAAACCTGTCACCATACAAATCTGTAATCTCTGCATCTAAGTGATGGATTGGGAGCAAGAGGTAAAGCTCAGTGAGTAAATTGCTTGCCTCCCAAACATGAAGACCCAAGTTCAATTGCCAGCTTTCACTTACAATGTTAGACATGGTAGTGCATATCTTCAGTTCCTACAGGGAAAAGGTGGAGTCACTTGGATTGCTGGGATTCACTGGCTGACCATTCTAGCCTGATTCTCAAGCCCCTGTCCCCATAATGAGACATTATTTCAAAATAAGTAAGCAAATGAAGTAGAATACAAGGAGTGACTCTTGAGAGTCAATCAACTCAGGAACATTATTGGTCCCTACATGTCCATGTTGACACATTTATCTGTACACACATGTGCAGCTCACATATAAAAAGCAGAAGATGGCATAGAATTATCATCTAGAAATAAAAGAAATTGAAGAGTCTGAATCCTAAGTTGTTTTAATTTTAAGGATCATCAGTGCAGTAGTAATTACTAAGCACTGAAAATATTTGTTAGCTTGAACTATTTTTAAAATATGATTTTTTAAAGAAAAAATGTTCTGGTCAACATCTCTGTTTTTATGCCAATACCAAGCTACTTTCATTAGTGTAGCTCTGTAATAGAGTTTGAAGTCAGGGATGGTAATGCCTCCGGAAGAACTTTTATTGGCTATCCTGGGTTTTTTTTTCCATATAAAGTTGTTTATTGTTCTCTCAAGGTCTGTGAAGAAGTTTGATGGGATTTTGATGGGGATTGCATTGAATCTATAGATTGCTTTTGGTAGAATTGCCATTTTTACTATGTTGATCGTCCCAATCCAAGAGCATGGGACATCCTTCCATTTTCTGGTATCCTCTTCAATTTCTTTCTTCAAAGACTTAAAGTTCTTGTCAAATAGATATTTCACTTCCTTGGTTAGAGTTATCCCAAGATACTTTATGCTATTTGTGGCTATCGTGAAAGGTGATGCTTCTCTGATTTCTTTCTTTGCTTCTTTATCCTTTGTGTATAGGAGGGCTCCTGATTTTTTTGAGTTGATCTTGTATCCTGCCACTTCACTGAAGTTATTTATCAGCTGTAAGAGTTCTTTGGTAGAGGTTTTGGGGTCACAATGTACACTCTCATATCAGCTGCAATTAATGAAAGTTTGAGTTCTTCCTTTCCGATTCAAATCCCCTTGATCTCCTGATGTTGTCTTATTGCAATTGCTAGAACTTCAAGAACTATGTTGAAGAGATATGGTGAGAGTGGACAGCCTTTTCTTGTTCCTGATTTTAGTGGGATGATTTTGAGTTTCTCTCCATTTAATTTGATATTAGCTGTTGGATTGCTATATATTGCTTTTATTATATTTAGGTATGAACCTTGTATCCCTAACCTCTCCAAAACCTTTATCATAAAGGGGTGTTGAATTTTGTCAAATGCTTTTTCCTCATCTAATGAAATGACCATATGGTTTTTTTCTTTCAGTTTATTTATATGATGGATTACATTGATAGATTTTCATATGTTGAACCAGCCCTGCATCTCAGTGATGAAGCCTACTTGATCGTAATGGATAATATTTTTAATGTGTTCTTGGATTCTGTTTGCTGGAATTTTATTGAGAATTTTTACATCGATGTTCATGAGTGAGATTGGTTTGTAATTCTCTTTCTTGGATGGGTCTTTGTGTGGTTTTGGAATCAGGGTGACTGTAGCTTCATAAAAAGAGTTTGGCAATGACTCTTCTGATTCTATTAAGTGAAACACATTAAGGAGTATAGGTATCAGCTCTTCTTGGAAGTTCTTATAAAATTCTGCATTAAAACCATCAGGTCCTGGGCTTTCTTTGATTGGGAGGGTTTTTTTTTAATGACATCTTCTATTTCCTCATGACTTATAGATCTATTTAAATTATTCACCTGATCTTGATTTAATTTTGGAAAATGATACTTATCTAAAAACAAATCTATTTCTTTTACATTTTCCAACATTGTGGCCTATAAGCTTTTGTAGTAAGACCTAATGATTCTCTAAATTTCCTCCATGTCTGTTGTTATGTTCCCCTTTTCATTTCTGATCTTGTTAATTTTCATGTTTACTCTCTGCCTTTTGATTAGTTTGGATAAAGGTTTGTCAATCTTGTTGAGTTTCTCAAAGAACCAGCTCTCTGTTTCATTGATTCTTTGGATTGTTTTCTGTATTTCTATTTTATTGATTTCAGCCCTCAGTTTGATTATTTCCAGTCTTCTACTCCTCCGGGTGAATCTGCTTCTTTTTTTTCTAGAGCTTTCAGCTGTGCTGTTAAGTCTCCAATGTGAGCTTTCTCCATTTTTCTTTTTCTTTCTTTTTTTTTTTAATGTGGGCACTTAGAGCTGTGAACTTTACTCTTAGCACTGCTTTCATAGCATCCCATAGGTTTGGGTATGTTGTGTCTTTATTTTCGTTGAATTCAAGGAAGACTTTAATTTCTCTCTTTATTTCTTCCTTGACCCAGGCGTGATTCAGTAGTTGACTGACTGTTCAGCTTCCATGAATTTGTAGGCTTTCTGGGGGTAGAATTGTTGTTGAATTCTAACTTTATTCCATGGTGATCTGATATGACACAGGAGGTTATTAATATTTTTTGTATCTGTGGAAGTTTACTTTGTTACTGAGTATGTGGTCAATTTTCGAGAAGGTTCCATAAGATGCTGAGAAGAAGATATGTTCTTTCCTATTTGGGTGGAATGTTCTATAGATGTCTGTTAAGTCCATTTGATTCATTACCTCCATTAATTCTCTTATTTCTCTGTTAGGTTTCTGTCTGATTGACCTGTCCATTGGTGAGAGAGGAGTGTTGAAATCTCCTACTATTAGTATGTGTGGTTTCATGTGTGACTTGAGTTCTAGTGGAATTTTTAAATAATTAAATAATTAATTTTAAAAAAAGAAAGTTAAAAAATGTTCTGGGGAAAGGGATTCTGTAACCTGCAATCTTTCTATATTTTAATACTGTACCAAATATAATCCATTCTAATATATTGTTATTTAACATGTAAATGCTATTGTTATTTATATGTATATATATAATTATAGTTTAAGAACAAAAAATTATTTATCACCTTTAAAGTTTGTCAGTAAGCTGACACTTTTTGTAGAAGAAAAATAAATTCAATAAATGTGCCTTTTGACAAGCTTGCATGATGTCTTTAATGTAAACATAAAAATAACATTTAGAGTAGAAAGTGTTAAACATGAGAGTGACACTGATAGGTGGAGTTTGATTAAATTTTTTCAGTGGACTGAAATATATGTTTTCTCTAATTCTGAAGAAAGAAAATAAAGCAATCTTATGAACAGACAAGATTATAGTGGGCTGCTTTGCTGGAGTAAAATTGTCCTTGGCTTAGAATTTAATGAAGTTGGTATGATAAGATGTTGCAAAATCAGTTTAATATTATAATTAATTAAGTTATCACCATGTGATGCGTTTGTGTTTTCCTCCCAATCTTCCTTTTTGTGGACAGAATTGAAGAAGGAATAGAAAAGTCTTCAATTTCCCTGATTGTTTTCAGGCAAGTTAGTGGATGTCTAGTAAATCCACAGAAATCTGCGTAGAGTCTCTCTGACTGAAGCTAAGTTGACAGTGTTCAGTGAGGGTGCGTGCAATAGAAAGTGCTTTCTAGGAAGAACAGAACTTGGGATACATTTGCATACTCTTCCCCAACACACGCTACTTGGGACAAGATCAGTAAGGCTCCATCTTGCTGCACAAATAGTGCAACCCTTAGAGTTGGCCGCAGATGGAACACAGCAAGATCATTTAAATAAGGCTAGTTACATCCTGCAAAGATGACTGATTTTCTGATAAACATGCATCATAAAAATGGAGTAACTTGACAAGCAACCTGGACTGATAAGAAAGTTATCAGCTAAGCAACTGAGAACTTCTAATCACATACCAGTTTTCCAGGCTGAAGTTCTGACTGTGAGAAGCCTCAGAGATGACTTTTTGGAAAGCAAACATTTGGCAGGCATTTAAGTTGAAGTAGCAGCCAAGGCATTGGACATGCATATTTGAACATGTGTAAAATCCATACCTAAGGACTGAAAAACAGATTTTTCAATTCTGGAGGGAAGAGATTTAACTACCTGTCCAGTAAGAGACCAGATGGTGTTTTCTGTAACTGGCAGACTAGGAACAACTGACTTTCTAAAACTAAAGAAAAAAATGAGAAAATTAACAATGGCAGGTTTATTCACACCATGAATATGTGTGTAATAAACACTGAGCATGGGGGATATGGAGAGGGTTCAGTAGATAAAAGGGCTTCCCTTGCAAACATGATGGCCTAAGTTCAATCTACCAAATCCATGTGCTCACATGTTTACTTGGGATTCCAGCAACTGGGTGGCAGAAACAACTGGATTTCTGGGACTCATTGGCCACCCAGCTTAGTCTAGCTTATGAGAGACCCTGTCTTGATAAACAGCCTTCTATCTAAGCCTAACCATAACACTCCTAACCATAACCCTCACTCACCTACTCTTACATACACACAAAATGAACACATAAACACACATACAAACTAAAGAAGCCAGAAGAAGACATTGAACATTGTACAGCATAGGAAATAAAACAAATCTGAACTAAATGAGATGTTATTCTGAGATTTAAAATAAACTGTGCAAAAGTCAGTTTCAACTCAGAAAAGCATCAGTACAGTCTGATGCACCTCATGGAAATTTCTAGGCTTTTACTGTATGTTGTGTGTCTGGAGGGAGTGAATATTTAAATTTAGAGTAATTTTTAGAGCTACTGATAGTACAGGTAAAAATTTATATTTTCATAACTGCAAAGTTTTTGGGTTCAATGAGGAGAGTTGTTCCTTTTCTGTATGAGCTTCTGCACGGAGGGAGCCTGGGCTGATTGGGATCAATATGCTTTACACAATTTTTACTCAGTTTCCTGCTATGAATAGCTGAATGGAATTTTTGTGGTATGAGGTTAAAAAAAATTCCCCTTGTAGCAAGTTTGGGTTTGCTTTTTCTGAACATTAGCAACCATAGTTAGCAAAGAAGCATTTATTGTAGGGGAGAGATGTCAATAGGACCCTGAATGTCAGTTCTGTGTCTGTTGGAAAATGAGACAAGAGCAATTTGGAGACTAAAAGGAAAAGGCCTTGTGAGCACCATTGTAAGTAACAGGAAACAATTGTAAAAACAAATAAACAAAAAAGGAACCACGGGCTACATGTATGAGCTAAGAAGTGTTGTCACTGAATCCACACCACTGAAATTAGAAGTGGTCAGACATGATTGAGTTATGGAGAATGCTACAGAGTCTACCCAACACCTGCACCAATAATGGCAACTGTGGAGTTGATGGATTTGTGTGTTCCCTGGATGTCCCACAGGCATTGAGTTCAACTCGCATCTTATCATTTATTTTTTAGTTATACTTGTGAATGTGTATGACTGAGTATGTATGTGTGTGTATGCATATGTGTGCTTGCTTATCTGGAGGCCAGAGGTCAATCTCAGTTGGCATGCTTCAAGTGCGGCTCCTCTTAGTTTTGAGAAAGGCTTGAGATTGCTAGCTTTGTGTTGTCAGTTATCAGAGTTACATGTTTTCTTTCTTTCTGTGATTTAGTCTTGGAAGGTCAGGCCATCTTAGGAGCTGTTCCACTTTCCATGTTCGTCAGGTGCTCCTCCAACTCACTGAGATTGTCTAAATTCTGAAGACTAGTTTTTATGTTCTGCTGCCATTTTTTGATTTTAATTACTTCAGTCAATATAATTATTATAAATTTTGTCATTGTTTACAAAGACCTCATCTCTTTTCTTGGTGTCCTCTTAGTTTCCTATGGACAGTTTTATTATTTGTTCTTTATCACTTTTTTCCATGTACTGTGTTTAATTTTGTTTATTCTTTTACTAGTTATCTTTTATATGCATTCAATATGGACTTTTCTTGTTATAATGTTAACAACTATGAATCTCATTCTTGGCTTTCTTTATACTTGATTCTATATATTTTTGGATTTTTTAGATACCATGTATTTTTACTTCATTTGTCTCAGATATTTTCTATCTCACCTTCAAATATGTTCTTTGCAACTTTCAACTTTCAATTAAGAACATGTTGCTTAATTTCTACACATTTGTGAATTTTCCATTTGCCCTTCTTGTCTCAACACCTAGTATCCTTCAATTATAATTGGTAATAAACTAGAAATATGATTTCAAAATTTCAGACAGTGTGAAAAGGAAGAATGTATTTTGGTTTGGGAAAGGAGATGACATAGATCTACCCTTTAAGAATGAGCATCTTTTTTTTTTCTGGAGGAAATGCCTCAAAACGACAGGAGCTATCGTGAGGTAGGAGAGTATTAGAAAGGAACATTCTATCAGAAAATATACATATTATCTTAAAGAGAGTAGAGCAGCTTTCTCTATAAAATGTGGAGACGAACTTTGTTGAAAAGGATACACTAAAAGAAAAGTAAGAAAGCTAGTTGCCATGCATAAAATAACAGTGGGGAGACTCAGAAGAAAAGGGGGCTTCTGATAAATTCTCTCAGCCAAGGGAAGTATCTAATTTTATATGCTTTCAAGAGGTGGCGGGGAGTTTGATATCATGTAATATAGTTCAACCTAGCACAGCTGACAAAGAGCATAGAGGAGCCTGTCGCTGGGAAGGACCATAAATCAGTAGCTAAAAACCACACTACAGACAGCACCTTAGCTCTCTGTCCCAGAGACAGCTGCAGACGGTAGGAACCTGGTTTCTTCAGGCTCTGACTAGCTTTCAGTGATCAGTGTTTTAATAGCAAGTGTTTAAATGGGAACGCCCATGATCTACAATCTTCTAAAATGTGTTCAGGTTTCTTTGGCCTCTTTGGCACTTTGGTTACCTTGAATGGGTAAAAACTCGACATAATGTGGTCATCTCATTGCCTTTTTGGAACAGTCATAGCCTCTGACTAAGAAAACCAATACAGATATAGTGATGTCTATTGTAACTGTAGTGCAGCTATTAATAGACTCTAGTGAGAAGGAAGGAAGTGTCACAGGGTTCTTTTTTTTTGTTTGTTTGTTTGTTTGTTTGGTTTTTCGAGAGAGAGTTTCTCTGTAGCTTTGGTGCCTGTCCTGGAACTAGCTCTTGTAGAGCAGGCTGGCCTCGAACTCACAAAGATCCACCCGCCTCTGCCTCCCAAGTGCTGGGATTAAAGGTGTGCGCCACCACCACCTGACTTGTCACAGGGTTCTTATCTGGGATTCCATTCACTGCAGCTTTCTGTCCTTCTCCCCAGCTACATGTGATCTTGGGAGACACCAGCATACAAGAACGTAATAGGCTAACTAAGAGGGTGACTCTCCAAGCTGAAGTATGACTTTGTGGTCACACAGCTTCTAGTGGATCATCCAACTTTCTGTAAGTAACCCCACACCCATGGTCTGTAAGTAAGTCCAACTTTGCCTGTTGTCTGAATCTCATCTTGGATGAACAAGATATATATGTGTTCACATTTTACCAGAGGTTGATACACAAGGTTGTTATATCAAGTCTTAGTTGTTTTGATAAAATATTCTGGCAAAACTTTTTAAGTAACACACAGTTCACATTTTTTTATTTAGTTCCAGATATATACAGTTCATTATGAAGAGAAAACATGGCTTTAAGAAAAGGGGGGGGGACGGCAGACACAGCAGCACAAACAATAGGCTAATTCATCATATTCTATCCACACTCTAGTGGCAGGAGTGAGAACAGGAAGCACAGCTGGGCTATAGGACCTCAAGCAAGGTCTACCTTCCTGACTCACCTCCATCAGCAAGGCTACCAGCTTTTTGAGGTTCTTCAACTATCTTAAACAAGACCTCCTGCCAGGGACTAAGTATTTGACCATGTGAGCCTATGGAGGACTTTTCATATTTATAACACATCATGCCCATTATTAAAGATATCACTAAAGGAACATAATTAACAATTTATTGTATCTGTTGTGGTGTTGATAATTTCACCTTCCCTCACTTTAACACTTCCTGATGGTTTCATTTTCAGGGGATGTCTTCTTTTTTTTCTCAGCATTTAATTGGGGCTGCTTAAAGTTTCAGAGATCTAGTCCATTACAATCATGGAGAACATGGCTGCGTGCAGGTGGACATGAGGCTGCAGGAGGAGATGAGAGTTCTACATCCCAACCCACAGGTAACAGGAAGGGAACTGTGTGCCACAGTGAGTGCAGTTTGAGAAAAAGAGACCTCAAATTCGACCACCACAGTGACATGCTTTCTCCATCAAGGCCACACCACCTAATAGTGCCACTCCTTTTGGAACCATTTACGTTCAAAAATTGTTTTTATTCATTTATACTGCCCTACTTCTACCATTTTATCCACTTCTAAAAGTTTATTTTATTTTATTTATTTTTATTAGATCACAGTTTATTTTTCATGCTTTCCATGTGTTTCTTGCAATTTAGAAGATTAATGGTATAATTTTAAATGTCTTATCTCTGAGATAGTAGAAATTATAATACTTCAAAATTTTTTTCAAATTAGGGGATAAAATCAGATGTACATAAAGTTAATTCTAAATAACAATAATATGATTAACATTGCTGCCTCTTTATGGTTGTCCTGGCCTACTGGGCTGGTCGGAATTATCACAGGGAGAGTTTATGGCTTTCTGTAGAATGTATAGTGCCCGTGCTATTGAAGCTTGAAGAGCTCTCTCACAGATATAAAGTAAAAACTGGTTATCTAGATTTCAGAGCTAAGGTTCTACACACACCGCAGGTGGTCCCTATTCAATGACACATCATTACACATCGACCCCTCTCCTCTACCTTAAATGTACATACATTGGGACCCTAGAGAGTATTTCTTATCTTATGGCCCTGGAATTAATATGAGACAAAACCTTTTCTTATGCCTGCACATTTTTTTTTTGGTTTTGATTTTAGGCTCACCTTCAGTATTTTCTTTTATTTTTCTTTATGTAGATTTTGAATTTTATTAGTTCTAATTATGTGCTCATGTGTGACAACATGTGGTGCTTGCACACCAGCGCAGGTGGCAACAGAGGTCTGAGGCAAAAGATCCTCTTCGAGCTGAAGTTACGACCATTTTGATCTACCAAGTGGGTTCTGGGAGCCACATTTAGACTCTCTGGAAGGATAAGAAGTACTCTTTATATATATATATATATATATATATATATATATATATATATATATATTTTGAAAGTAATTTAATTAAATTATAAAAGTTTCCATTTCCACCCCTCTTCCCAACACCCTCTCTTAACCACCGAGCCATCACTGTGTGAACTGCAGCTCTTTTCATTGATTTTAGGTGCTATATGATAATTATAAGCATTTGCTCAGTGTGAAGGTTATATAGCCACCCCTTTTAAAGAATTCTTTGTCTATCCTACCACAAATGTGTTCCTCATTTATTTGAATACATGCAAGGAACTTCTTTTATGGTTTAAAGATGTTCGTATAATAATCTTATCATCCTGTCCATGTCCAGTGATTTCTTCCTTAATGACTTCTTTATTTGGCTTAATTTTAATGTGTAGGACTGTCACCTTTGGATTGCACCATGAACAACTTTTATTTTTATTAGCCAATTTTCCCTTTCAATGATCTGTTTTTCTAAGAGTTGTTTGAGCTCCTCTCTGGACAGGAAGGTGCAGCACAGTTCCACACTGTCCTCAGCTGTGCGAACTCAGTGCTTAGCTGCCAATCATGGTACGCATTGGAAGTAGCAGAAGTCGCTACTAATTCTTATTAGAACCCAGGCAGGTCTATACAATCTCTTTTGCTCAGCTCTTCTGTGAAAGGCTTACAGGCAATGCCCAACTGCAGCATCTTCATGCCCCAATTCTTGCTGGAGCCTGTCTTACCTCTTACCATAAATAGGCTCTTTCAGAGACCAGGGTCTTAAATGGAGAACATCTATAGGCAAGGAAATTGACAGCTGTTACAACATCACATACTAACTCATCCCATTGTTTTTTCTGATGCCACCTTCCCAGGAATATCCTTGGGGCTTCTCAAACATCTGCTTCAGTCAGAAATAAAGGAAAACAGTAATGGTGATGTAGGTGACCTTGAAACCATTTTCTTATGGTGTTCCAGAAATTCTCTTTCCCTGGTCTCTCATCACAGTGGAGCTTTTGATCAAGATCTTTTCTCCTTCGGCTACTGGAAGCTTTCCTTCAGATTTGTCAGCTGGTGCTACTTGTTGGCATGGAAAAGCTTTATTCTAAAAGATGATTCATCTCTGTCTCTCTACGAAACCCGGCCTCCCCCAAATCCTGTGCTGCCTCTGTTCTGTACACTATGGTTGCTGGAATGAAGGTCAGGGCAGTTTGTGCTCCAAGTAAGTCTTTTACTCTTCATTTATGTGTAGATGAGCTCTGTGTGTATGTGAAGGGGGTTGATAGCCACATTGCTTATCTATACTCTCCTGAGACCCACACACAATCTTCCTGTATAAGATGTGTGTGCATTTGTGTTTTCTACACAAAGTGAAGACATGGTCAGAGAACCTTGAATGTAACTCACTCATATTATACTACAGTATTGAAGGCACACATGCTAAAGGAGACAGCAGTTGTCTTCCTGGTGTGGGAGAATTGTCTGTATTCTGTCAATCATATTTTAAATAAATGCTGATTGGCCAGGCAGGAAGTATAGGCAGGAAAACCAGACAGGAAGTAGAGGTGGAGCAAAAAGAATGGGAGTATTCTGGGAAGCAGGAAGCTCCCTCTGCCATTCCTGCCCAGATCACCAAAGAAGCAACATGTGAGCTGACAGCTGGAAAAGGTACTGAGCCACATGGCTAACATAGACAAGAATTATGGGTTACCATAAGATGTAAAGTTGGTTAATAAGAAGACTGAGCTAATGGGCCAATGAGTTTATAATTTTATGGAGTTCTGTGTGTGATTTTTGGGGGGCTTGCCAGTTGTGGGGTATCGGGTGGGACAGAAACCCCAATAAGCCGGCCCCTCATGCTGCATCTTCCTGGTTCTGACATTACAGATATAACCTCTTTCAGCTATTCTCGGTAGTTCTAGACTCCAAGAAGAATTTCAGATACATAGGTTGTACTGTGATTTAACAAATATATACTATTTCACCAAAAAAATGGTGAAATATGCGTCTAAAAAATGTTTTTTAGGTAATGAATTCATTGTCAATGGTTTTAAATCACTAGAAATAATATTAATAATATTATTAATACTACAAATACTGGGTTGTATTTCATATTTGTGTCTTGCTATAAATTCCTTGCCTCTTTGCCTGCTGGAACTGTCAGAGATAAACCAAAATGGAGCCTAGTATTGTCTAAATTATGCCTGGCATCCAGTGACTCTGCTTTGTATACTGTCCTGTCTGCAGCGCTCCTTCTTGCTGTCTAGAGGACTCCTATGAATGTGGGGAGTCAGTGACCAGCTTCAGCGGAGGCCCTTAAACCGTTTCTTACCTGTCAACAGTAAGTGATTGTTTTGTCATTGTTGCTGAGGCATTAGTCCTTCTGAATTCATGTTTTTGAGACACCCGAGGGAAGCTTTCATTTTCCTCTGAGCAGCTCTGCAAGCTTCTTGACCTCTGACCAAGACAAAATACTGAAAGATAAGTGAGGTCAGGAGCTGCTTTATTGAACAGACCCAGTCTAATCCAAATCAGATTGAGAACAGAGGGGGCCTGTGGCTGGTAGTGACTGCCTTCCAGTTATTAGCAGCCATAATCTACCCTTAAATAGTGAGAATCAACGCAGTCATTGAATAGGCCAAAGGTTGATATCTGGTATCTTCCTTAGAGTTCTATATCTCACTTGTTAAAACAGGGTCTCTTACTGAATGGGTGAATCATGGATTGGCTAGTGAGTCCCTGGCATCTTCCTATCTCTACTTTCCTTGTGCAAGGATTACAAGCATACCCCACCACACTCAGCATTTTTATGTGTGTTGTGGAGCTTGAACCTAAGTACTCATGCTTGCATTAGCTGGTATAAAACTAACAGAGGAAGGAAATGAACCCAGACAATCAAATATCAAATTAAAGGCTAAAGCAAAGCAATGATGAGAACATTTATAATTTGAAATTTAGTCTTTGCCCACATGCTTACATGGTTTGGAAATAACATCTAAAAGGGATTGCAATAAGAAAGTAAAGAAATTGCTCAAATCATACTGCTAAAATGAACTGTCTCAGAAATTGGAGTAATGACTCATTGATTATGAAGAGGTACCTCTCTTATAGAATAACTACATTCAGTTCCCAGAATTTGCTTTGGGTGGCTCACAATTTATTGTAACTCTAGTTTCAAGGAATCCAAGGCACCTTAATTCTTATGCATATATCCACCCCCCACAGAGATACATATGTACATACATAATTAAAATAATGAAAAATATTTTATGGAACTGTTTGTGTTGTGCTCTTTCAAGCTAGTAAACTTCGATATTTGTTCTGTAATCACACTGACCTCTTCTTATCTTTGTACCATTTTTAGAACTATTCTGATGTTCAATAATTACATGCTCTTGACCTGAGACTTCAGGCATGTATAACAAGGAGAAGGGGTAGAATGATAGTTTGCCTAAACAATGGCCTGGAAACCTGGTCCAGACCAGACTGCGAGGGCTATGAAGCCAATGGTATGTTTTATCTTTCCATTCATAAGCAATGCCCTGTCACCTGCTCTCATTCTGAAGTCGTACGGAGCTATTTCTGGCTTTCCTGTATATTTTCTCAGCTCATGAGCATTCATCCTTTGCGTTCTTGAGAAGAGGTGGCAAAGCAGTTTCTCCGTAAATAAATTGAAACAGATTTTGAGGCAGTATTATTTTATTTCCCTCTTCATTTCCTCTGTGTGACAGCTCCTAGAAAGATATCACCCTGCAGGTACTTCTCAACACCATCTAAAAAGACACTTTCTATTTTTAATTAAAATTAAGATTTGTAATTTAAAGTTTCTGTTTGTAGGTATCACTGTGACACAACTAATGTTACATTAAACTTCTAAAATTTCTATTTCAAATTTAAAGTTTCTATAACTTTCAAGTCCTTTTGTATGTAATATTAAAATTTGCACTGGAATCTCTTCCAGTATTTTTTAATATTTCACATAATCATAAACCTTATGCTTTCAATGTGGACATCTGTGTGCTGTGTGCATATGTGTAGACCCACATGTGTGTTCTTGTATGTGTGTATGTGTGTACTCATGGATGTGGAGACCCAACACTGGTATCTATCTTTCTTGACCATTCTCTACCTTATATAATGAGGTAGAGTCTCTCACTTGCATTTGGAGTTTGCTTGCTTAGGGAATCCCTAATCTCTACCCCCATGAGGTTGCTTATACATTACCATTTATACTAGGTATTTATAAGTTCTTGGCATTCAGACTCTGGTTTTCACATTTGAATAGGAAATGCATTACCCTCTTAACCAACTTTCTATCTCTGTATTTTATTTTCTTAAAAATTAAAATTTTCAAGGCTGCATGGTGAAACAATTGCATGGGGCTCTTGAACACTTCAAGACTTTATAATTTTGGATATTATCATTTCTTCCATTACTGTAGTAATTAATAAAAGTGAGTTTGTGTGAGTGTGTGTGTGTGTGTGTGTGTGTGTGTGTGAGAGAGAGAGAGAGAGAGAGAGAGAGAGAGAGAGAGAGAGAGGGGAGAGAGAGCACATGCACAGCTTTACAGACCAATGGAAATGCCCTGTGAACCAAATAAGCATGGTGTTGAAGATGATCTTTATAGATAAGCTTAACTGATGGAGTTGCACAGCTGGTTCTCAAATACAGACAATACCCACGTTCTCTTCCTAGTTTGATGACAGTATGTTAAGAGAAAATTGGGAATCATCTCTTGAACTTGCTGCCTCATGTGACCTGGGTGTCTTTATAAAATTCTATTTTTGTCCTCAACATGAAAATATGGCTTCAGATAGTTCCTGAAGATTGGATGGTTGATACAAGAATTCACAAGTAGGTTCAAGTAGTAGATGGTCCCGGCTCTGTGAGAAGCAGCGTCAAAGCAGGACAATAAGTGATCAGCAGCAAAAGAACTCCACAAATCACTGTTTCTAGTGTGTAAAGGGGCCCAGTCAGGCTCCAGTATGGCAAACAGAATTCTGGCAAGCCTTCCCCTTCCCCCATTCTTTTTGCTTTGCTTAACTGATAAGAGTATATTCTCACAGCCAGCAACCAAAATCTATTCCCTTATTTGGACATTTCTTCCTCCTGATGCTAACTACGCACCAAGGTCCAGCTATCAAAATATCAAAGACTAGCAATCAAAAGCCCTATCTTGACTGTCATAACTAACATATCCAATAAAACAAATCAAACCAAGCTAACACAGGGATTGAGGGAAGGGCAAGGCCTTCCAAAACCATGTTTGCCATGCTCAAGCTTGCTAGAGACCCTTCATCCCCCTCCTTTTTTTTTTATTATTGTGGTGCTGTGTGTTGGGTAAGTGAGCCTTGTTCTGTTCTTCCTGACTGCTTCCTGCTGACATTGACGCATCATTGTTACGGACCCAAGGAAACTGGAATGTTGGACAAAGACAGAAAGAACAGACTATGTTAGTTGATGTTCAGGTTATACAAGACCATCTGAGGCTAGGGAAGCAACATCTGTGAGACTAAACCAGGATGTAGCTTCCACAGAAAGAGTTGGGACAGGTGATAGATTTGTTGGAACAGTCTGCAGTTGATTTGAAATCTATTAGAACAGATAGACTAGGGACAGAGGGCAAAGTTAAGGTGTTTAGGGGAACAACTATCTCGAGTGTACTTTTGAAACTTTTGCAGTGGCTTTTTGCTTTTTGGGGTTCATATGTATTTACTTATTTGTCTGTTTCCATAAAAGATTTTTTTCTCTTGATCCCTGCTTCATGGGACCAGAAGCAAACAGATTATAGTCTGATATCTAATTTTCTTATCAAGAAACTTTGTTTTTGATGTTTTTAAAGGTATTAAAAGTTTATTTATTGAGCCTGGAAATTTTTGATAGAGATTTTGCCTTGTATGTAAAAGGCTCTGGGTTGGTTCTATTCTCAAAACTACAGATCCAAACACTTGATTTCTTTTTATCATTAAGAGATGGCCAATAGTTGTATACTTTTATTGTACTTAGACGTTAAGTTGGTTCAATTTTAAATTTTAACAACCCAGTTAAAGACCAATGCTCCATGGATTCTAGCAGCTAGCTAAGGATTGTGGGTGGCACAATTATAGACATCTTAAAAATATTTTCCTGAGCAATGACCGATGGCCTCTAGCTCAATGTCTGAGATTCACTTTTGTTGCTGTGACAAAACACTCTAATCAAAACCAACTTAGGAGTAGAAAAGTTAATTTTAATTCACTGTCTGGTAGGGAAGTCACAGGAGTGATAGCCTGAAGTAACTGGCCACATTGACAATAAAGAAAAGAAATCAATGAACGCATTCATGCTTAGAACTCTTCCTGTTTACTCTTACATAGTCCAGAACCCAAAGCCTGAGAATGGTTTTGCCTGCTTACATGCTGCCTCTTTTAATGTCAATAAAGGTAATAATGAAAAATTTCCATAGATGTAGACATGGGACCATCTGATCTAAATATTTGCTAATTGATACTCCCTTACTATGTGAGTCTACATCGTATCTGTGACAATTCAAACTACCATCTTCACCAATCTTTAGCAAAAGGAGAAATGAGAAGGGGTGTGTTTACACTCTTAGCAAATAGGCTGCCTCCATTCAATTCACCAGACACTTCTTATCCCAGCAAGCAACTGAAATATTGAGTTTTCACAGAGCTTAAAATTTTGGTCTTGAGAAATGGCTCAGTGGTTAGCCTCATTTGCTGCTCTTTAAGAGGAAGCTAACAACTGCCTGGAAATCTAGCTCCAGGGGAACATGTGTCCTCCCTTTCCTGGCCCACGAATACATGAATGGACACAGACAATTATGTGCATACTTTAAGATGGAATAAACCCGTCTGGGGCTTCTGGAAGTATTCTCATGCCTATTAGGTTTGGCAGTCACTCTTTCTTACACCAGAACCACTCTTCATGTTCTGCTTAGTGAAGATATACTCCAGTTAGGTGCTGACCTTTCCAATGACCCACACCCATTCCTCCCTGGTGCATTCTAAACCTTCTTTAATTGGTTTTTACCAATGTGCCTCACATGTTCCACCATGTTAACAAATTCTCTCATATAATTGACTTCATGCATAATTTCTCATGATTTCAATTCTGTGAAAACAGAGATAGTACCTCTTTTATCTCTGCCATCCAGCTTCTACTATGTAGCCTGACAGTCAAGTAGTTACTAATATATGCTGCATTAATGAAGGATCAAATGAGTCAATAAACTAATAAAGGATTTTATTGGAAACCCTATTGCTAGCAATTTCTTTGTACCTTTGGGGGAAAGTAAACTGACAAAATAATGCAATTATGATTTAATAAAATACATTCCTAAGGTACTAAAATGCAGGTAGTGCACAGGGAACCAAATGGATTAAAGGTGACTCCACTCAATAGCGTATAATACCTTGATAATACATTCTGTAATCCTCTTGGCCTTAAAGTAAATATTATAAGAATGTGAATATAGCAGCAGATGTTTGTAACTCTCCTGATTACATCATATATCTTATTTGTGTTCAGTCAAACACAAAACAATACATAATGGTTTAAATTATACTTACCAAATATACTTAGTATGAAAGCAGACTAAGTTTTGGAGGTGACTTTAATCTAGAAAAGGGTCTATCTTTTGTTCACCTGAAAAAGTTAGAGTCTCAAGGTGTGAGTATCAGGAATTACTGAACCTTTAAACCAATGGCAACAATTTCTTCATTTTAAGAAAGGAGAAGAGAAAGCAAGTAGGGATTTTCATACGAACAGAGAAGAATTTTGCTCATGGTTTGCAATGGATAGTCATAGATGTTCTGGAATATTCTCTAATTCTCAGTCTACTGTTAAAGGTAATTATTTCTGTTAGTTTTAAATCTAGTATGGCTAACATTTGCTGCAATTTGGTTACTGTTCTCTCTATATCTCAGTGAGTGGGCCCCATTCGTGTATTTTACTCTCTTGTATGGATGTGAAAAATTAGAGTCTACTACCTCTTTTAATTTGTACTTGTAGATCTGAATTTTATTGAATAGACAGTATGCTGTGGGAACTCCTTCAGCCAATAGCCTTTAATATACCAGCCCACTTGGGCATGGTATCTTATACTATACATGCAGCTGTAAAATGTACACTCACTCTTGCTTCCAACTCTCACTTCCAACTGCTAGATTTGGTTCTTGTTCCCTGTTCGTGCAGAGTGCTGTGACCTAGGACTGTGATCTGTGAGTCTACCCCTAAATAAATACCACTTTATTATACATAATTCTGAACTAGTATTATTGTAACTTTTAGCATCATCTGGTGCCCAATGTGGGACCCAGTCCACACATTTGGGATCAGTTCACCAGACACTAGGCACATTGGGCACTGACTATCCCGCCCAGTCCTTGGAACAATAGTTTTGTACCTTTAAAGATTTGTCTCTTGTACTTGTTTAATAAAATGCTGATTGGCCAGTATCCAGGCAGGAAGTATAGGTGGGATGACCAGCACAGGAGAATTTTGGGAAAACGAAAGGCTCAGTCTACATTCATCATCCAGACACAGAGGAAGCAAAATGAGAATGCCTCATTGATAAAAGGTACCAAGCAACGTGGCCAAGCATACAAAATTATGATATAAAAATTAGTTAATAAGAAGCCTGAGCTAATAAGCCAACTGATTTATAATTAATGTAGAACTCTGCATGTTTCTTTGGGACTCAATGGCTACAGGACAGGGTGGGACAGAAACCTCTGTCAAAAGCAGTATGGATACCTTAAATTGTAAATGTTTTAATTTTTCCTAAATCTGGATCAAGACCATTTCTATAAATCCTAGTTTGGAGGAGTAAGACACTGAAGTGCAAGCTTTTTTTTTAGTATTTCTTACTGATCAGATGTTTTCCTGATGTTTATCTGACTGTAATGGAGCCGAGTCCGTAGGGATTCTTTCCCTCTAGCACTAGTAAAATATTACTATGAGCAATGCTGTGAAGAACAGGAAATAAATTAAACCTCACAGATTATATCAATGTCCACAAGTAAAGCTATCTGTATAAAAACATTTGTCCCAGGAACACATTAGAAAAGTTATTCATTATGATCAAGTAGGCTTCATCCCAGAGATGCAGGGCTGGTTCAACATATGCAAATCTATCAATGTAATCCATCATATAAATAAACTGAAAGAAAAAAACCATATGATCATTTCATTGGATGCTGAAAAAGCATTTGACAAAATTCAACACCCATTTATGATAAAGGTGTTGGAGAGACTGGGGATACAAGGATCATACCTAAATATAATAAAAGCAATATACAGCAAGCCGACAGCTAACATCAAATTGAATGGAGAGAAACTCAAAGCCTTTCCACTAAAACCAGGAACACGACAAGGCTGTCCACTCTCTCCATACCTCTTCAATATAGTGCTTGAAGTTCTAGCAATAGCAATAAGACAACATAAGGAGATCAAGGGGATTCGAATTGGAAAGGATGAAGTTAAACTTTCGTTATTTGCTGACGATATGATAGTGTACATAAGTGACCCCAAAAACTCTACCAAAGAACTCCTACAGCTGATAAACACCTTTAGTAACGTGGCAGGATACAAGATCAACTCCAAAAAATCAGTGGCCCTCCTATACACGAAGGATAAAGAAGCTGAGAGGGAAATCAGAGAAACATCACCTTTCACGATAGCCACAAATAGCATAAAATATCTTGGGGTTACTCTAACCAAGGAAGTGAAAGACCTATTTGACAAGAACTTAAATCTTTGAAGAAGGAAATTGAAGAGGATACCAGAAAATGGAAAGATCTCCCTTGTTCTTGGATTGGGAGGATCAACATAGTAAAAATGGCAACTAATAATTGCTTTTAACTGTCTCGAAAAAATAAAAAAAAATAATTGCTTTTAAAATTATTACATTTTAGAACAGAAGTATGGACTTGTCACAATTTACAAAATTATTTTGTATTTATGTCTGTGGAAATATTTACATGTAGTTCCATATTATAGCATTGACCTTGAAGACCTAATCCTGAGAAATGAGAAAATATTTGGATGAACTTAAAACTACATCAAGGTTATAGGATGATGCTCATGTACATGTATGTTTGTGTTCATGTTGGTTTTATACATCTGGGTATGAATGCACATGTGTGTGTACAAGCCTGTGGAGGCCAGAGGAAAATCAGTTGACATTCCTACTTTTTACTTCTGGTCTGAGACAAGGTCTATCATTAGCCTGGAGCTTGGCTTAGTAGGCTAGACTAACTGGCCAGCAAGCTTTGGGCAATCAACCTATCTCCATGTCCCATCTCACACTCCCTATTATTAAAAATATATGTTACAGTTACTATATCAGACTTTTATGCTGGCTCTTGGGATCAAACTGAGGTCATCACACTTGCAATTCAAGCACATTTCTGCTGAGCCTGCAGCCCTCCTTGAGCAACTAGAGACAGTTAATCGTCTCTGGGGAAGAGGGATTTTTTTCTTTAGCAGTGCCATTGCCCCTAAATCACTTATTTTACTTTAAATGATACCTCATCCATGCTCCTGTAGGCAATCCTACCTAAACTCCTCACTGGTTTACAAAAAAGAAAGAAAGAAAGAAAGAAAGAAAGAAAGAAAGAAAGAAAGAAAGAAAGAAAGAAAGAAAGAAAGAAAGAAATGAAGGAAGGAAGAGGAATAAAAGGAAAAAAGGCAGGGAACAGGAAAGGGATAAACTGAGTAAAAATGGGGCACTGTGCGAATGGGAAATCAAAAAATGGTCATAGGAGAAGCTATGTAAAATAATGTTTTCATACAAATGGCATAGTAAAACCCATTATTCGGACTGGCAAGATGTATTAGTGAGTAAAGGTTTTTGCCTCTATACCTCTCAACCTGAGTTCAGTCTTCCTGACCCACACGGTAGAAGGAGAATACAAGTTTCACATGATGGCCAGAACACATGTGCTCCCCTCACAATAAAACAAATATATGTAAAGCTTTGAGAAAATATCATTACGTTTATTAATATGTTAATAAATTTAAAAATGCAAACTTTTTAAATTTAATACAGTTTGTCAAATTTAAGAATGAGTAATAATCTGACACAAAGGTAGTCAAAGTAGTTCGGTGTGAATAACCTCAGTTTTACTTACTCATCAGTCATATCTGTGTGGTTACCCTGAAACACCCAATAGAGGACAAACAGCTCCAGCACTGCACTGGGTGAAAGCTGTCGGTTCCCCCTGCTGCTGAGCGTGGAGGAAAAGTTTGTTGATAGATGCTTTGGAGTTTATGCTTTCTCCATTCACAATTGTCACAAGGAAGTCAATACATCCTTCAGTGGAGTCATAAAGGGAAAATCAACAAGACATTCACAATTTACTAGGCAAATCAAAGTACCCTCCTAGGGGGATTTTGATATTGAAAGATTGTCATCCACCTCATTCATTTCAAAATCAAATTAAAGGCCTCAGGGGAAAATCTCCCTGAAGAATTGACATTATTCATATTGCCTGTGTATATAATACAATAACTCTTAGAATAGAGGCATTTTTTAACTCGGTGGCATAAAGGGAGAAGAGGTTGACAAGATGGATTAGAATGGGCCTGAGCCTGCACAGTGAATTTCAACTTTGTCCAATTTACATATTCTAAGATTATAATTTCTCACTGAAAAGTTGGTGTGGGTGGTGTGGAGGCCAGAGGTCCATGTCAGTTGTATAGTTGTTCCTCAGAATCTCTCTACTCTTTTATTTTTATTTTTTTTTGACAGGTTGTCTCACTGACCTCATTCACCATTGGAATTCACCAACGGATCAAGGTTGGCTGCCTAGTAACTCTGGAGGTCTGCCTTTCTCTGCTTCCCCAGTGTGGGATTCATAGTGGTTTTTACACAGTGCTGTCTATCACTCACCTCCCCAGCCCCAACATTTCTTTCTTTTACTGGTTACTGTGTCTTTGAACTATTCTTTTCTTGTCAGTGACGGCTGAATGAAGATTTAGAAACAGTGCTTTCAGAGGCCTTTGGAACTGGTGTTCATTGATGAGTCCCACAGAGCCTCCCACACAGTGGATATTTGATAAGGACATGCAAAACCCACAAGGCCAGCATCCATCTGACAGAAAAGAAGCATTTTGTTTTATTTCAGTAAACATGTGAAGCATTCGGCTCATAGAAGGGGATCCATGGTTAACCACCCATCATATTATTTGAGAATGCTTCCCTGGTTCCACCATTCCAAAACACTGCAGGTCGTGCCGTTGTGTCTCATGCTACAAACCATGGTGGGGGGGTTACTTTAAATTCACACACACATGTCTTTGAAAGACATCCCATTCTGAAGTGTTAATAGTCATAGAAAGTAATGAAGGAATGTGATTATGAAAGGCTCATATATAATCCAAGTTAGAATAGCATAAGATACTGTGCCTAGACAGAAAACTATGAGCATCTATAGTCCCAGCATTTCCCTGACTTCTTATTTTTCTATGAAAATATAATACAAAAGTTCTTTAAAAATTGTAAATTTCAACTTCTTTTTCACTATGTGATGCTACCTAGTATTCATGGGGATTACCATTTGTTGTAGAGCCCTGTCACTGGAGTACTGTGACTACTCACAAGTAGAGTATGAAGTCTGGCCCTGTTGGGATTCCTACAGAAGGAGAGCATGGGAAGTCCTTAGATGCTCACCTGATACTCCGTCCAATCCTTGTGCTTCTGTGTCAGGTATGTATAATTCTGCTCAGATGTATGTCTCAAGAGTTGCTGGAGTATATACAATGTAGTGCATTAATAGAAAGATATATTACATCTGTTCAGGTATAGGGGAGCTGTCAATAGTAATGGGGTGAGGCTTTCAGTAGTCTTCCTGTGTTGAGGTCACCCACACATCTGAAGTAATTTCTGGTTCATAATTTGTAAGTAAGTCCCCAAACTCATTGGTTTGTAAGGCATGATATGGGTGTAATCTTTACTTTGTACAGGTATTGGTGCCCTATGGGAGATGATAGACATTTGTTTACATCTCCACAGGAGAATTTCTGAAGTTAGAAGTTTTTAATTATCCTCTTTAACATAAATTTAAGAGTAAATTGCATATTTCATTTCTTATAAACTTTAGCATTCTGTGTTATTGAAATTAACTTATAACAAAAATTCCATTTTTCTTCTTAAGATATCATTTGACTATGTTAATTTTTCTTATAATATGTCTGATTTATACACACATTTTGGACAAAATGCCAACATTAATAGTCCTTTCAGCTTTAGGCTTCCTGTTTTCTTCCCATTTGTGAAGTAGTCACTTATCACTTCTTGTTCCAGTGATATAGGACAGTCAATCACTTGTGAGTTATTAACATCACATGGAAATTCTTTGCCTCTGTCTTCTCAGGGTTCTCCATCTTAAAATCTTTCTGCTACTACCTATGATTGTTACACTTTATCTTGAACACGTTTTTTTCTGTTCCAGAATATAAATATTAATCTGCTCATTAGCTCTGTTCACTGTAATCTATGTTCTTCTAGTCTCTGCTTAGCTAGTATTTTGACAATTCTTGTTCCTTTCAGCTACATCTAAACCCTAGTACACAGGCTACAAGTGATCTACCACTAAAATCACAGACTTACATAAAACATTATGGGATTATGTTTTATAACCTGATTTCTTTATTCTCAATTATGAACTCTGTAAAGAACAATATTGTGTTGCAATGCCAAGAGGCTGGTCATGCATGGTAGATATTTGTGGCAGTTGAATGAAAATGCACTGCAAGCCCCTTTGGCAGTGGCACTATAAAGAGCAATGTCCTTATTGGAGTGGGGTGTGACTTTGTGGGGTAGGTGTGGTCTTGTTGGAGGAACTGTGTCACTGGGGGCAGGTTTTGAGATTTTAGAAGCTCAAGTCATACCCAGTATCACTTTCTCTTGTTGCTACTGCTGCTGATTTACATGTAGAAATCTCATCTCTTCTCCAGCACCATGTCTGCCTGCATGCTGTCATGCTTTCTGTCATTCATTATGACAATGAATTAAACCTCTGAATTATAAGCCAACCCCAATTAAATGTTTTCCTTTATAAGAGTTGCATTGGTCATGGTATCTCTTAACAGCAATAGAAACCCTAAGTATGATGTATCAGGCTTTCTTTTGGGCCATCTCTCAGTTCACAAATAAAGAGAAGGAGTCTTAATATTACTTAGGAATGCTCAGCCTTAGTTTATGCTCATTTCTTCCCAGTTTATTTTCTTTAACTTAAACAAACCTGTTTCTCTTCTTGTACATTTTGCCTCAGGGATTTCTGTCTTTCTTTCATTCAGAACTGGAAAGAAGAGGAAGGATATGAACTAGTATGATGTTAAAAGTTTTAAAACATGTTTTTGCTTATATTTTGTGTATATCTCTCTCTCTCTGTGTGTGTGTGTGTGTGTGTGTGTGTGTGTGCATTTGGGTGTATGCATATATATGTGTGTTTGTGTGTATGTTTGTGTGTGTGTATGCACATGAGTATGACTGTGCATTTGTGGAGGTCAGATGGGAGAAAAAGATGTGGGAGTTAGTTCTTTCCTTTCAGTATGTGGAATTTGATGATCAAAGGCCTTCAGTTTTTGTGTCATGAGCTGTTGGGTCATTTCATCAACCCTAATGGTCCGTTCTACTTGTCAACTTGGCATGACTGGTCATTTCTGTGGGTATTTGTCTTGATTATATTATTGATGTGTGAGTACTCAGTATGAAAGTGAGGAAAATAATTTTCTGATTTCAGGTCCTGGACTATATATGAGTACAGAAAACTAATTGAACACTGAGTGTGCGTGCATTCATTCCCTTTGCTCTTGACTGTATGTGACGTGATTTGTTGCTTTAAGTTCCTTCATCCTTAATCTTCCTGTGGGAATAGGCTGTAACTCTAAACTGTGAACTAAGATAGACTCTTTCTACACAAAGTTACTTTTTGTCATGGTGTTTTCTCACAGGAAGACATATTAAACTCAAACATCTTGGGTTGCAATATAAAAACCCAATTTACACATCAGTATATTCTAATCACATTTATCAAAACTCCCTGATATATCTGATTTTATTTCTTAGTTTTATCCTTTCTTAAGCATTTGCTTTCATTGTAATTTACTGGTAGTTATTCCTGTCATTGGCCTATGTATTTATTCAAATTTCTACTTGTTATTTCAGAAAACATGTGACATTTTTCTAAAATATATATGTATAAAGATACCTAGGTTTTGTGTGAAAGCAAACATATCATTGAAAACTATGTAGCATCTTGAGATGTATCATTTTCCATACAAAATTATTCTCTTTCTATAATTATCCCAGTCAGATGCTCTTAAAGGCCCCTGTGGTGGCACCTGGTCATCCATCAACATCCTGGCTCTTAAACCATTTGAGACTTATCGATCAGTCTTCTCTTGCATGATTTCTTCAGTAGAGGAATTTGGGTTTGATTCTCTAAAATGCTTATTGGTAACCACAAATATTTTTTCTCTACCTTGATAAGAAAATTATATCTCGAGGACTGTGGTGATATCATCGGTCTTTCTTGCTGTCTATAGATATTAGTACAACCACTTCTTTCAGTGTTAAAATGAGATCCTTTAGATCAATTCAATTTCCTTTTATCTATTGAAAATGTTTTCAGTGTAGTCTGGAAATTTATCAATATTTTTTCTTCCTTAGAGCTCAGACTTATTATAGGGGAATGTCTAGAGTGTCTTTTATCATCAGTCTTCCTTGAATGTGATGACATTTTTATAATGACACACTCATGTAACTCAGAGAAATCATTGTCTGTTTATTTAACTTTATGACTATAAAAACACAGAGGAAATATTAGATTTGGGGGGATGGGTCTAGCTTACAGTATTCTAATTTGAGGCTCAATGCATACCAGAATCTGTTTTGCAGTGCATCTGAAGCAAGATTTTTTAAATCATGAAAATTATACCCATTATTTTTGTGCCATATTTAAAAACTACTGTTTAAATTATGTATTTGCTTTATTGTTTCTTGCCATTTTCTTTTCACATTTGCATCTCCTTCCTCTAGCCGTTCTGCTACTCTATTATAGCAGTATATTCCTGGTCTCTTTGCAGTGTGGCTGTACTGGAGTCGCTGAGGCTACTGCCAGTATCCAGTCACAAAAGGACCAGATAAGCATCATATAAGCTTATCCTTATATTTATCATATGTCATATGATAAATCATATATATCATATATATATAAGATATTTATCATATATAAATAAGCATCATATATTGGTTTTCCAGAGCAAACTTTGATAAAATTTTACTTTGAATTTCTGTTGAGACCTTACAAGGTGTATATAGACCTTAAAAGTCCCCAGATAAAAAGGTCTCATGGCACACCTGGTGTCTCTTTAAGTGTATAGGTATCCAATCCAATTGCTATTATGGAAAAGTTTGTGTTCAACTAGGAGACAAAGACATGAAAAACAGGTACAAAACTAAACACTCTTTGGGGATGCAGTATTCATTGTTCAGCATGAGTTTTGGTAATTATAAAAAGGAACAGAATATACAGCAACTTCAGCTATACCAGTAATGTGTGTCCTGAACAGACCCTATGATCTTATAGTTCTGGCAACCAGGCATCTACAATGGGTTTCACTGAGCAATGAGAACTTGTATGTGTGTTTGACTTGTTCCCCTTAACTCCTAGGTGAGGATCATTCCCTTGACTTTGTATTCTTAAGTTATAGCATTCCAACATGAAAGTTTAATGCACAAAACTTACACTGGAAGTCACAGGGGTGGATGAGTCTAGTGATGCACACTAGACTTTCCAGATTCTAGTGTCTCTTACACATTTATATTAGCACATATAATATTGAGCATTCTGTTTTCTCTAATTTGAAAATACTGGGTTATTTTATAACTGATTTATTAATTTGCAATAACAATCAGTCCTGCTGCATTTCTTTTAGAGTATTTTTTCTCTTTTACATGTTGTTTTATTCCTGTTGGATATGTATCCAGTATTGAAGATCAGTTTGAATAAATATTCAGGTATTCATGGTAGCTAGTATTTATTTTCTTGATTTTAATGATCATCTTTAGATACTGCACTTCTCTTAATTTCAGTTACATAAAAGATTACAAGTATAATAAAAAGACTTAATACATGATCATTTAGATTGAACTGTTTTTTTAAATAGGAAGTTCATAATCTAATCTTAAAACTTTTAAATTTCTATAAATATTTAAATATCCTAACACATCTACTTTGCTTCAGTTCTTCAGTTTTTTTTATGACTTCACATTTTTTGTTGCTGTTGTTAATCTTTATTTATTCTTTGTGTCTTTCACATCTTGCATCTTGATCCAATTCATCTCCCAGTCTCTTTGTATCTACCCTCTGCCCTTGCAACCTCTGCTCCAAAATAAATAAAACATAAGAGGAAAAAAAAGGGAAAAAAGAAAGAAAGTGTTATCCTAGGCAGCCACTTGGGGTGGGGGGAGCCGGAGCAGCTCCCCCAGTCTCATGTCCTCAGGGCCAGCTGGTCATCTGTACCCCAACAAGGAGGGTAAGCTTTATGGTGCTGCCTAGGGGAGGTGCAGGACCAACTCTTCTGAGTGCTGCAACAAGTCAGGGGCAGGATTAGTTCTCCCAAGTGTTGCAGCCAGAGAGAGGCAGGGCCAACTCTGTGAAGTCCTATCTATCCTTTTGGTTTGTGGTGGTTATAGGAGCCAGGAACATCAACACACCATGGTCCTGAGTGGCAAGTATATCATCCACCTCAGGTCACTCTTCACTGACTTCACCTCTTCAGATCTACCTATCTCTACAGAACATGAACTATTCTGTCTCTCTCCCATACTCCATCATATACTTTCTTACCATAATAGTGCATAACCAATGAGTGCCCCAAGGTGAGGGTGAGCTCATGTTTTTTTCTCGCCAACAGGAGCAGACTGTCTCAGGAAGGCATGTGAGGTGAGTATTCTTCTCCAGATTAGTCTGAATAGCCCTTTTAGTGTATTTTTAAAAGATTTTATTTGTACTTATGTTATGTGTGTCTATGTATGTATTACATACACTGTGAGGTATTGCATATATGTGTGATTTCTGCATAAGTCAGTAGAAGTGGCCAAGTTCCAGGATTTGTGTTCCTGACGTGGGTCTAGGAATGGAACCTGGTCTCTGAAAGCAAAAAGGCTGTGATATCACTCCAGCACCTTCTGTGATGTTTTATAAATCTCCAGTTATGCAAAAGTTCCTCTTCTTTTAGAATGGCTCAAAGGCCATTTGATACTGACAGTCCGGAAGAGGGAAAGTTACTCTTGGGTAGAATGCTCCAGTTTGTATTTGTTGATTTGGGGATGTTGAGACTCAATTTGTGAAGTCTTTGACAAGACTGTTTCATGGGTGAATCTGCAATCACTGTAAATCTGACACTCATGCCAGACTCCTTCCCTGTAATAAACCTGGTTAACCTAAGGGTGAATGTGTTTCAATGGTGACAACCCTGTTTTGATATTCTAGGATTTGTTTTTGCTTATGTTTGTCACTACTCCCTAGGCAAATGTCAAATGATGATCCTCTAATTATAGTATTTCTGCCACGAGGGAGTACACTTTTCCTTTACCCATTGCCTTTGTATTTTGTTTCTTTTACCCACTCATCCCACCCCAATTTGCCCCTTTCTGTCTGAATCATAAAAGGTTTATAAATTCATTTTTTTCAGTGCATTAATCACAATAGTAATTAATTGTCATTCATATTATTACTGATGCTCAAATTGTCTTGGTGTTGAAGCTCAGTAAGATGTAAATGGAGACTGCTCATTCATTTTCCGGCTGCCCAGGCCTGAATAATCACACAGAAACTATGTTAATTCCAAGACTATTTGGTGAATGGCTCAGGCATATTTCTAGCTAGTTTTTTTTTTTTTTTTACATAAACCCATTTCTACTGTCTGTGTATCACCACAAGGTTGTGGCTTACTGGTAAGCTTATTGCATCTTTTTCCTTTGGCAGCTACATGGTATCTCCTGATTCTTCTTACTTTCTCTTTCTATCTCTGGTTATATTTCCTGCCTGGCTTTACTCTGCTAAGACATTGGCTGAAACAATTTTGTTAATTATCCAATAAACACAACACATATGCAGAAGGACATCACACATCATTTCCCCTTTTCTATCTAATTAAAAAGGAAGGTTTTAACTTTAATGCAGTAAAATTACAAAGACAAAAGAGTTATCAAGAAAAAAGTTATAATTATAATATTTAGCCCATTTACTTTTGGCAAGTTAAGAAAAATACTCTGTCATCTGTCCTATCTTTGTAAATCTGAAGTTTTAAATCTAATTTATTATTTTATCATAACTAAGGAAAGCTATAATTATATCTATGTGCCTTCAACTCTTCATTGACTGCAGAAGAATATAATAATATCTAAGTAAACAGGAAGCACATTATAAGCAACTTCCAAAGTTCTAGAATTGACAGAGACATCTTGCTGTCTGGACAGTCACCCAAAGTTCTGCTGTAATGTTGGGTCATCCATCTTCAACCTACAGAATCATAGTATCCAGGAGACTTTTCCAAGAAGCAGGAAATTTGAAAGACTGTTTTGCCTACATTGGCAGTTTGTCAGTCACTTTCTTCTGTGTCCTTCAGAATGTTTGGAAGACTCTTTCATGAAGCAGGAACCCTGAAGATCTGTATCATCCTCTTTAAGCAAGTTCATTAGTCATTTTTTCTGTGCACCCTGTATGTCCAGCTCATAAGCATACCATCAAACAGTCCAGGAAGAGCAGTTTCTTGCCCAAATGGCTAGCCTTGTCACATTGAAGGAACATTCCATAATGAGTTTCTTCAGTGCCCATCCATCTCAATGAAATAATAGGTGCTGCCAGAAGCAAACATGTCTCACTGTTGAGAAAACTCTAAGTTCTTAAGACATGTTAAATGCCATATTATGTATGTCTTTGAAAGGGTTAAAGAATACCTATCCATCCGAAATACATCTCTGTACATCTAGAAAACCTAACTAACATGACTACAAGTTTGATTTGGGACGCAGATGCATGTGGGTATCTGTGAGTTCAGGACCAGCCTAGTCTACAAGAGCTAGTTCCAGAACAAGCTCCAAAGTTTCGGAGAAATCCTGTCTCAAAAAACAAACAAACAAACAAAAAAAGACTCTCTGTATTTGTTAACTATACATTACATTTTTTAAATGAGCTGCACAAACACAATACCTTAAACAAGAAGGGAAATACATATATACAATGTAACAAAATCATTAAATTTGTATCAACAAAACAAGAAACATACCAACACAAAATATTCATTCTATACCATATCCTTATCTTTCTTTTAGAAATTGACTGTTACCATTAATAATTAAAAACAACCCTTTTAAATTTAAATAAACATTTATAAACAATTATTTTGGGAATTTGGACATAGTTTTCTCCAAACTACTTTCTGCTGTTTGTTGGGCAAAGTAATTTTAGGGTACACAGAGAGCTTTCAGGAGGTCTTGTTCCATCAAACCACATTAACCTGGAAGGAATCCATAGGTTCTCATCTTCTGTGGAAACAAAAGCAAAATCTCTTTTACAAAGTAACATTTTCTTAGACTCAAATTTTGAAATCAAGATACCTTTAAAATATGTATGTTGGTTTAGCTTAGCAGCCTGTACAATGAAACTTCTCTCTGCAGTTAGCTCATTAGTAGTCAAAAATTTCAAAGCAAATACAATATATATATAATCCAGACTCTCTGTGTATTTTTCATTTTTATGTGGCTTATTTTTTACTCTATTATTTTTAATATTTAATTATATTAACTCTTTTAATCTTTGAATTTCTGTAGTTTTGTTTATATTATTTTTTCTTTTTCTCCCAAGCCTATGTACATTTTTTTAAACACACCATGATCCATTTAGAGGTTTATTTTTGTCTCAATGTGTCTTTATTGCATATCTAAAATAATTTTCTAACTAGGAGTGCCATTTTTTTAATTGCTGAGCAGGCATGACTAGGACCAATCCCATGGCCCTGCTTGTTGGCTCTACCTTACCACTCCAACTCCAGGGACACAGCACATTTGTGTAATAATTAATTAACCTGTAGCACTGTGCTCAAAAACCCCAGGACCTTCTGAAAGAGCCAGGGTTCACACTGTCTGCTTTAACCAGGAATCCACCTCTTAAAGGAGCCATGCAATTTTTGCTGCTAATGTTGAGTCAGGAAGCCTTCTAGTAAAGTATCCTTACACAGCCAATAAATAGATTCTATCTGAAAAAAAGTCCAGCTGTGCTTGGATCCTGGTTTTGTGGGCCTAGGAGCCCTCTTTTCTTTTTAAGCTTTTTTAGGTCTTTTGTGGATACATGCCCTAGACGGTGGGTGCCATTTCATAAGACAAGGTTACTCATTCATTTCCCAACTAGCCAGATCCGAATGATCACACAGAAATTCCATTGATTCCAATGTTGTTTGGTCAATGGCTCAGGCATAATTCTAGCTAGTTATTATATCGTAAATTAATCCATTTCTGTTATTCAGCAGATTACCAGTAAAACCCAGTGTCTTCCTTTTACTTCAGCTACATGGTATCTCCTGACTCTGCCTACTGTCTCTATTTTTCTCTTTTTATTTCCCTCCTTACTTTACTCTGCTAAGTCATACGCCAAAACAGTTTTATTCATTATCCAATAAAAGCGCCATATATACAGAAGGATATCCCACATCAGTAGGAAAGGATTTGAACAGCATGCATGGAACCTTTATGTGATGCTATACAATCTAAATCAAAACTTAAGCTTTCTCTTGACCTGATCTTGCACCTCTCACTGCACAGGGTATTCTAAGTAGAATCCATTCTTTCAAAGCACTATGTCATAACAAAGATTAAGTTTCAAAGCAAAGGCAGAGATAGTAAGTTAGTTCTGGAGAGGCTGCTGAGGAAACACAAGGGTCTGGGTGTAATTACTAATATCTGATTGTAATTATCTATGGAGAACCAAGATAACAATAAAGTCCATGGATCACATGTATAGCACATGAGTAAATAACAAATTTATATAAATACTTTATATATTACTCTACACTGTCTTCAATAGAGTTACACACTCTCCAGTATCCTGAGCATAGGAAATCTCAAAGCTAGGGCCCACAGTGACACATTTTTTCAACAAGACCATACCCACTCCAACAAAAGCACACCTCCTAATAGTGCCATTCAGTATGAGATTATGAGAGCCAATTTCATTCACATTTCCTGGGCCCAAGAAGTTTTTAACAATATCATATTGCAAAATTTTTTAGTTCAACTTTAAAACTCCCCATAATCTATCACAGTGTTTAAAACTCCAAATTTCAAAGTCTCTTCTGAGACTCATGCAAACTCTTTATGGTAAGCCCCTATAAAATCAAAATCAAAAACAAATCATATACTTCCTGTATATGGTGGCACATGGTATACATTACCATTCTAAAATGTAGGATAAGTGGCATATAGAGAAAATACTGGATTAAAGTAAGACTAAAAACTAGCTACACAAATGCCAAATTCTGCATCTTCATGCTTGATATTAAAGTGCTCTTCAGATCTTCAACTCTATTTAGCTTTGTGGACTGCAACACACTTACTTCTTTTTGGCTGGTTTCACTCCCTGTCAGCTGTTCTCTTCAAGAGGTTTCCCATGACTCTGGCATCTCTAACATCTTGGATTCTCCAAAACAATCCAGGTTTTAGCTTTACAACTTCACACAATGACTTCTCTAGTAGGCCTCCATTCAGGGACACTCCTGACACACACCAGGCTTCAGCAGCTTTCTTAAGGTGCAGGTGGGCAAATTCCACAACTCGTTTCTTCTATCCTTGACTCCAAAGCCATAACTATGAGGCTGCAGCTGCTAAGGTCTGCTTGGAGCTGGAACATGACCCCCTAGTTCAATTACAAATGCATCAGCTTTCTGTCCTTCACTCCTAAGTTTGGCTGTGCTGAAACTGGATCTATAGGAGATACTGGTCACAAACTCAAAGATCTACCAGCTTCCACCTTCCCTGTTCTGGAATTAAAGGTGTCTCCCCACCACAACTGGCCTTAAGCTGTTCTTTCGCTCCATTTTATAAGTTGGGTACTTAGGTAGGTGGGATATTGCCCACTTCATTTATTTCATTTCTTGATCCATTTATCTCTTTGAACACAGAATTTAGCTCTATTGTACCTTGTGGTGCTTTTTTTTCTCAGAATTTTCATTAATAATTTAGCTTACTCCTTTTCATTATAAATCTATATTAGAGTTACCACTAAAAACCACATGGCAGTCTATACTAGGCTATTTTGGGATTTTCTCTGCTAATAAAATTAATCCAAAATACTTCACTTTAGCCTCAGGAAGATTCTTTGGACAAGAAAAAAGGCAGCCACTTTCTTAGTTAAAATGTCACAAGAATAATCTCAGGCAACATACTAAATTTCTGTTTCTCTGAAGCATCTTGAGTGATCCCCCAACAGTTCAAATAACTCTTAGCACCTCTGTCTTCCATGTTTCTACTAATATGGCCTATTAAGCAGTAATTAAAGCATTCTGCTTCTTTCTAAACCCAAAGTACCAAAGTCGAAATTTGTCTAAACAGAAACACGGTCAGTCTTATCACAGCAATACCCCAGTTCCTGGTACCAACTTCTGTCTTAGAGTTTTTATTGCTGTGAAGAGAAAACCATGACCAGAGCAGCTCATAAAGAAAACATTTAATTGGGGTGGCTCGCTTACTGTTTCAGAGACTCAGTCGATTATCATGATGGCAGGGAGCATGGCAGTATGCAGTCAGACATCATGCTGGCTACATCTTGGTTTGCAGGCAACAAGAATTCAACTGACACACTCAGTGTTATTCTGGGCATAACTTCAAAGCCAGCCTCCACAGTTACACCCTTCCTCCAAAAAGGCCATGCCCACTCTGAAAACCCACACTTCCTAATAGTGCCACTGTCTATAAAATTGTGGAAGCAAATTATATTCAAAACACCACAACTGCCTTCCCCAAATATTGCATTTCTCGTCTACTAGAAACAAAAACACTATTTTTAATAATTTCAATGAGATTATTCATATGGTTTCTTTTCCATAATGAAGCAAGTATAGGAGCTTTTACAATAACTCAACCTAATTAAACTTAATAAACATTATTCATGATGTCTTTGATTGACTCATTTCACTTGGAAAACTACTGTTGTGATCTGTTCCTTAAAAAAAAAAAAAAAACGGAGTATGCAAACCCTTAATGATTAAGGCAGAAATGGGGAAAGAAATGGAGGTGGTATAGAATGGGGACCAAGAGGGCAAGGAAAAGTAGAATTGCTAGAATCAGAACAGCATTATTTGATACTTGCCTAGGGAATAGTGCCAAATATAAACAAAAGGCAAATCTTAAAAGGTCAAAATGGAGTTGTCAAACCAAGATTTTTGACTGCCTCACAATTATGGATTCCAAATCCATCAAATAAATTCTTTCTCTCCTAAGTTACTTTTTTTCAGGACATGTTATCAGAGCCAAGAATGAAACCAGGACAGCCTCATGCTTGCCAGGAAAACACAGGTAGTCTAAAATCAAGCCTGGTTTGTTTTCACAATTACACGACACTCACTGGAATTATGCACTTGTTAACATAATGGTATTATTCTCCATTCCAAATTTACCTGGCATTGGATGCCCCAAAGAAGTGCCTCATCCTACATGTAATGTATCATGCATGTTTTACTGTCCCTCCCCATAGGGCTATAAATGGAAACCAGGGCTTTGTATGATTTAGACACATACTAAGCTTCTAAGCTACATTCCTAGCACAATCTTTTCTGTTTGATCAGGGATGAGAATCCTGGATCTACATACAGGAAATGCTCAGGACTTCACTAAAACTTACTAGAATTGATCAATACCTTCATCAAAGTAACTAAATTAAAATTAATATACAAATATTAGTAGTCTTGGAGAGGTGAGATGAGTCAGTGGATAAAGGTGCTTCCCTTACAAGCCTGGTGACCTAAGTACAATTTCTGGAACCCAGGTAAAGGTGGAAGAAGAGAATATACTCTATAACATTTTTTCGACTTTCACATGTGCTTGTGACATATGCAGGTTTACACACGCACACACTCTTACACACACTCACACACCTACTCCTACACATGAACAAACCCCTACACACATATCACACCCACACAAAAAAAATTTTAAAAATTCTGGCATGTTTCAGGATGGCTCTGTGGTTACAAACATCTATTGCCTTTGCAGAGAGGCAGACTCACATCACAGCTCTCACATGATACTGCACATGCACCCGGAATTAATTCTTCTTCTCAAAAATGGTATGCCTTATACTAAACTCTAACCTACAGAGGTGCTAGGCATACATGTCTTGTGTTTTTATGTATATAGAAAAACACTCATACACATAAAATAAAAAGATGAGTGTAATTTAAAAATTTAAAAATCAGGGGGCTGGAGAGATGGCTCAGCAGTTAAGAACAATGCCTGCTCTTCCGTAGATTCTGAGTTCAATTCCAGCAACCACATGGTGACTAACAACCATCTGTCATGAGGTCTGGTGCCCTCTTCTGGCCTTCAGGCATACATGCAGAAAGAATATTGTATATACAACAAATAAATAAATAAATATTTTTTTTAAAAAAAATAAAAATCAGTGTCCTTTCTACAGTTCAATGATTAATGAAATTTATTTAATTTTGTTTTGTTATTTTTGAGACAGGGTTTAATATAGCATAAGATAGCCTTTAGCCCACCATTTAATTGAGGCTGCTCTTGAACTTTGGATATTTCTGTCTCCCCCTCCCAAGTACTAGGATTACAGGTATGTACAATCATATCTGGAGTTCACGTTCTTTTGTTTGTTTAATTTAGGGTGATGGTATAGTTAGTAAACCAGGGAACCTTCCACACAGTAAGTAAGACAGATTCAAAAATGGTAAGTGCTCTTCCTAAGGTTACAAAATTTAGAGTGTAGGTATAAACAAGCTTGCTCATTCTTTTGGCATTGGACATTCCACATCGCCTTGATTCTGTCCTAAGAACAACCTGAAATCTGTGTCTGGACACTGATGAAGCCACATGACCACATCGCAAGCACAAAGCCACAGCTGCTCTTCCCACTCCTTGTGTAGCACTGAACACGTGAAGATGGGAAGCTGATAGCACTGCTAAACTTGAGAGACACATGTGGACACTGTTCCTGTACCAAAGAATACAGTCAAGGATAAAGAAACACATGCTTCACCCCTGCTCAGGCCCAGGGCATCTCAGATTAGGCTGGATTTATGGAAGGTACAGAAGACCCAAAAGAACTATGGGAAGCTACAATCCAGGGCTACAGTCTCAACTACTCCAAAAGGCTGGTCCATTATCCTAAGACAGAAACATTTCATCTGAAAGATAAAGCATTAATAAATATCTCTAATGAAACATTACCAGTGATAAGGCTGGGAAGTGGACTCAGACGTCAAGCAGTTGCTGCTCTTGCAAAGAAAGGGGCTCTGTTCCCTGCACCCATTTTGGGTGGCTCACAACTACATGTAACACCTGCTACAGGGTATCATTCCAGTGGCCTCTCTGAACTCCAGGCACCACACACTTAAGGGGCACACATATGTATAGGCAGACTAAACATGTGCGCAATACAATAAAACAAATAAATTGTTTAAATGTTACCAGTGAAGAATTGAAACCTCAAGTCTTTCTTTATGAAGACTGTAAGTTCAGGTTGAGAAGGATATTATTATGCATGAAATCCCAAACCCCAAAATTAAATGAATTCTGATCGTGGCTTATTAAACCTTTTTCAGCTTGAACAGTGAACAAACTTCACACTGCTTTATATTAAACACTTCATACTCCAGGCAATGCAAGACTCCAAAGAATTACCAGCCAGGTGAAGGGGAAGTTCACAACAAAGATATAATCATGAATAAAAATACATTTGTATTTGGCAGATCTACCTGCACAGAGAGCAACACAATTAATACACTGAGGAGGAGAAATATTAAAAATATCTTCAGGAGGCTCCTTCCAATTTCATTTCTGTTGCTATGATAAATACACTGACAAAAGTAACTTTAGGGAGAAAAGTTTGTCTCAGTTTAAAACTCCAGGTTTTGTGTTGAAGCCAAGGGAGGAGCTGTGAACAGTTAGTCATAGCTTGCCAATAATCAAGAGTGTAGAGAAACAAATCAATGCAGGCCCATTTGATTTTATGATTGTGGTCAAGTTGATTTCTCCATTCTTACATTGTTTAGGACCCCTGCTGAGGGAATTTTTCCAGGTACAGTGGACTGAGTCTTATTAAAGCATTAACAAATGACAACACTCCATAGACATGCCCACAGCCCAACTTGATGTTGGAGTCCTTCTTTGATTTCTCTCTTCCCATATAATTCTAAATTGTGCCAGTTAAAGTTAACTATCACAGAACTATAAGGTCTCTGCTTGTTAAATATATGAAAACAATAGCACCTGTAATGAAGAGTAGGATTACATCATAAACAGGATAAATGGAAAATGAATCAACCAGAACACCTACAAAATGAAAATTCAGCAATTAAATAGGATAGATATACTTCAAATTAGTAACTCTAAGAGATTATACTTGCTTGTAGAAAGAATTCAAGTGGTGATCATTTGATTCAAGAAAATTGCATTAATAGTGAAGTATATGACAATTATAAAAAAATTTAGCTTAGAAACAGGGGAGGGAATGTGTCCAAAGAACCCAAATGCATGTTCTCATGCTTGCATGGCAAACCCTTGATAGACTGTGTTATCATCCTGTTGCCCAAGAAATCTCCTATTAGAGCAAGCCACTGAGAAGTTCATGAGGTGGAGAAAGGCATATATGCCAAGGCTAATAGAAAGCAACTTACTCTTGCTACACTATTTTAGATAAATCTGAATTCAAACCAAAAGAAAAGCAATCAGGATTAAATAAAGGCACTATGCAACAATAACACTTCTATTCTCCAAGACATACATCCTTAAAGTAATAAGGTAACATTATGCCTTAATATATGTGACAAAACCTCAAAGGGTCTCAAGTAGAGACCTTTTGAATGCACTATAGATCTGAGGTCTTTCACTCTTTTCCCTCTTAACTGACACATCCAACCAGTAGCAGGAGCATTAGCAGGGATGTAATTGAAATATAATGGCATCCTCATCCACCTGGTCCAATTAATCATGAGAGAATGGTTTTATCCAAGAAATGCAGAATATAAACCCTCCTATTCAAGATAGATCACTTGTGGAGAGATAGTCTTGGGTTAAATTTTAATTTAAGTCCATAGGTTACAAGGAGCAATTTGTACCATTGAAAGTCATGTTATAAAAAAGAAGAAATATATAAAGAGTAAATCTACACTTTTAGCAAACTAGAAGAATAATCTTGTTATAACTAGCTCTACCTCATTAGTCACAAAAATCTGCCCAGAGTAGATTAAAGGCTTAGATGCACAATTTAAAACTACTAAGAGATGTATTTTCAAGTTTGTAGAGATGGTTCAAATTTCTTTAAACCTTAAACTATCCAAAGAATATTTGCTAAAATCAAAAACTGAAAAAAGCAAACCCCAGTAGTTGCTTAGCCCACAAGGAAGCATTCTAAGCAGTTTCAATCTGCAGCATTGTCTTGACTGCCATAATTTATGTGAGAAGACACATCCTGATTGTGGGCAGCAATTTCTGGTGGCAGCCGAGATTTAAAAAGGGCATGTTAAGAAGAAGAAAGCCAAGGGAGCCTTTTGTTCACTCAGCCTTCTTTCTTGTCATCAAGTTAATTTTTCCTGCTATTGCTGTTGTTATCAGAAGCAGAGTTCCCAGGCTTCTATCAAAGACTAAGGACTGGAAGCTTTCCAGGAAACCTCTAGGTTTTTGCAGATTGGAACTGCTGAGAAATGCAGCCTTATTGACTAAACAACTACTGGGTCTCACAACTTAGAGGCTGAGAGCCCCTGCTTTCTCAGTTCTTGAGGCTGGTCACTCAGCAGTCTGAAGAGCTACACAGTGGCTGGCTCACAACTATTGTTACCACTTCACTTAAGTGGATTTATTAAAATATATAAACATCAGTATAGTTCTACAGCAGAACTTAAAGACATGGATAGTGATGCCTCCAGAAGTTTCTTTATTGTAGAGGATTATTTTAACTATCCTGGTTTTTTTGTTTTACCATATAAAGTTGAGTTTGAAGTTTTGAGGTCTCTGAAGAATTGTGTTAGGATTTTGATGGGGATTGCATTGAATCTGTAGATTGCCATTTTTATTATGTTGATCTTACCTACTGATATCTTTTTCAATTTCTTTCTTCAAAGACTACAAGTTCTTGTGATACAGGTTTTTCACTTATTTGGTTAGAGTTACCTCAAAAATATTTTATGTAGTTTGTGAATATTGTAAAGGGTGCTGTTTCTCTGATTTTTTCTCAGCCCATTAATCATTTGTATATAGGAGGACTACTGATTTTTTTAATTAATCTTGTATGCCACCACATTACTGAAGGTGTTTATCAGCTGTTGGAGTTCCCTGGTAGAATTTTTGGCGCCACTTATGTATATTATTATATCATCTACAAATAATGAAAGTTTGACTTCTTCTTTTCCAATTTGTATACAACTCTGAAATATCATCTTATACCTTTGAGAATGGCTAAGATCAAAAACACTGATGAGAGTTTATGTTAGAGAGAATGCGGAGTAGAGGGAACACTTTTCTACTGATGGTGGGAGTATCACTTGTACAGCTATTTTGGAAATCAATATGGTTTTTTAGAAAATTGAGAATCAATCTTCCTTAAAACCCAGCTATACTAGTCTGCAAAAGAATATGCATATTCTTTTGGTATGCATATACCAAAAGAATGAACAATCATACCACAAGGACGCTTGTACAACTATGCTCATAGCAAAATTATTCATAATAGCCAGAACCTGGAAACAACCTAGATACCCCTCAAGTGAAGAATGAACAATGAATACGTGGTACATTGCACAATTGAGTATTACTCATCTGTAAGAAAATAAAAGATGATCATATGACTATTTCAGACAAATGGATGAAACTAGAAAAAAAATATTCTGAGTATGGTAACCCAGAATCAGAATGACAAACATGGTATGTACTCATTTGTAGGTGTTTATTAGGAGTAAAAGATAGTATAAGCAACCTACAATCACAGTCCCAAAGACTAGACAACAAGGTAGGCCCAGATAGGGATGCATGGATTTACCTGAGAAGGGGATATAAAAAGTTTTCCTTGGAAAACTGGGGATTGGGGGAATGGAGGAAAGGGAAACAGAGGGAGCATGCTGTTTCGGAGGCAGATTTGAGGTAGAATGGGGGAGGAGAGTAACAAAAGAGACATCTTGATGGAGGGCATTTTAGGGTCAGGGAGAAACTTGGTGCCAGGAAACCCCCCAGGAATCCAGAAGGATGATCCCAAGTAAGATTCCTAGCAATGGTGGAGAGGGTGTTTGAACTAACCATCTATTATAAGGAGTTTAATGACTTCCCTAATTGCCATCAGAGATACCCTATCCAGTAACTGATGGAAGCAGAGGCAGAGATTTGCTGAGCTCTGAGAGTTTTGTAAAAAAAAAAAAAAAAAAAAAAAAAAAAAAAAAAAAAAAAAAAAAAAAAAAAAAAAGGGTGGAGGAATTGTATTAGTCAGGTGTGTGTGTGGGGTCATGTGGGAAACCCACAGAGAAAACTGACCTGAGCTCGTGGGAGCTCGTGGACCCTGGACCAACAGATGTGTGAGAATCCTGTAATTTAGTCTCTAAGTAAGGCTTCTAGGCATCTAACAGTGAGAACAGGTCTTCTTCTTTACTTCTTGGCACTTAGCTGGCTTTTGGTAATATGGTCCCCTTGCTGGATTACATAGCCCTGCCTTGAAGTAAGGAGAGAAGCTCAGTACTGCCTCAACTTGATTGCCATGCTTTGTGCAAGCCCACGGCAGGTCTGCCCCTTTCTGAAGGGAGATGCAGAAGGAGTGGATGGGGAGGAGGATATACGGGAAAGGAAAGCTAACAGGAAGACAGGAGGGAAGAGAAAGTGTTTGGTATGTAAAATAAATGAAAAATGTTATTTAAAAATTATACACACACACACACACACACACACACACACACACACACATATATATAGTCATATTGGTTTTGTTCCTTTAGAGAATCTTAACTAATACCACCCCGATGCCTCCCTCTCCCCAACTCTTTCTGCTACTTCTTTTCCTTTCCAAGACAATTTCACTTCTATTTTCATGTCATATGTACATATATTTACACACACAATATTATATACCTATGTAAAATCTAGGAAAGGCATATTCATATGAAACATGACTTTTATTTTGTTTTACTTAGATCATTTAATATGATTATTCCATGTTGTCTTGAATACATTTTCTACCGCAAACCAATTACACAATCCTATGTTTTATCAAAAAATTATTATACAGTGTCTGTGCTACTTGGATTATATTTAGGAAGTGGTCTCCAGTGCCAATGCGTTCAAGTGTACTTCCCACTTTCTCTTCTATGAGGTTCAGTATGGCTGCCTTTATGTTGAGGTCTTTGATCCAGTTGGACTTGAGTTTTGCGCATGGTGATAGATATAGATTTATTTCATTCTTCTACATGCTGATATCCAATTATGCCATTACTATTTGTTAAATATACTTCCTTTTTCAATTTGACATTTTTTTGCTTCTTTATCAAATCAGATGTTTATAGGTGTGTGGATTAATATCTGGGTCTTCGATTTGGTTCCATTAATCTTCCTGTCTGTTGGAACCTCCTGAAACTGAAAAACTTCTGTATAGAAAAGGACACAGTCAACAAGGCAAAAAAGCAGCCTAAAGAATGGGAAAAGATCTTCACCAGAGGACTGACTTCCAAAATATACAAAGAGCTCAAGAAATTGATCATCAACAAAACAAATAATCCAATAAAAAATGGAGTACAGATCTAAACAGAGAACTCTCAACAGAGAAATCAAATATAGCTGAAAAACACTTAAGAATATGCTCAACATCCTTAGTCATCAGAGAAATTCAAATCAAAACAACTCTGAGATCCCATCTTACACCTGTAAGAATGGCCAAGATCAATATCACTGATAACAACTTATGCTGGAGAGGATGTGGGTAAAGGGAACACTCCTCCATTGCATGGGAGTAAAAGTTGGTACAGCCCCTTTGGACGTCAGTATGATGATTTCTCAGAAAATTAGGAAACAACCTTCCTCAAGATCCAGCAATACTGCATTTGGGTATATTCCCAAAGGATGCTCAATCTTACCACAAGGACATGTGCTCAACTATATTCATAGCAGCATTTTTTTGTCATAGCCAGAACCTGGAAAGAATCTAAATGCTCCTTGCCTAAAGAATGGATAAAGAAAATGTGGTGCATTTGCACAATGGAGGACTACACAACAGAATAAAATAATGGGAGCTTGAAATTTGCAGACAAATGGAAGGAGCTAGAAATCAACATATTGAGTGAGGTAACTCAGAAAGACAAGTATCATATGTACTCACTCATAATTTTAGACATAAAACAAAGGAAAACCAGCCTACAAATCACAATCCCAGAGAACCTAGACAACAAGGACGACCCTAAAAGAGACATGCATGGATCTAATCTACACGGGAAGTAGAAAAAGACAAGATCTTCTGAGTAAATTGGGACCATAGAGACCATGGGAAAGGGTTGAAGCGGAGGAGAGAGAAAAAGAGGGGAGCAGAGAAAAATGTAGAGATCAATAAAATTAATTTTAAAAAGTTAAAATCACACACACACACACACACACACACACACACACACACACACACAGATTACTATATACTTCCAGAGCTATGTTGTGGTGTAAACTAGCACTTTCTTTACTAAGAGTCATGTTAGTATTGAGTCCCTCTGCAATTTAAAACCACTCATTGTGATTTTGGGGGAACTTTATAAATGCTGTCACTGTTGGCTCTCTATGTGATCAACCTCAAGTGCCTTTGAATTAATCTAGAATCCAGGAAGACCTGGTGGGAGAAGGACCATTCTAATGAGAGGATTATTTCACAGGCAGGCAGTGTCCTCTCATACCTCAGGCTCTCATGCCTACGTGCTAAATGAACCGAGTTAGCAATGGTCTCTAATTTTCTGAGATAATGGCAGAGAACAAGACATTCAACTTGGGCAAGGTGGTGCATCATTTTCTCTGGTGCAAGAACACTAGTAGAGAATAAACAGAAGGCATTCATCCATAAAGAGGCTTTTTCACAGATGTGCTTGCATATGGTCGAACATTTAAAATTCTTTAATTAGTATGTAGAACAGTAAATTAATTGCTCTACAGCCAAGGGGACATCTTGGAGGCAAAGCACAGACTGCAGATCATAAACTTCTGCAGTCCCTCTGTCATTTCTTCCAGATAAGGTTGTCAACTCTAAACTTGCAAGTCACCTGTGAGTCCATTACAAAACCAGCCCTGCTTTGCAAACTGTCATATGTTCATAGGTCAGTGATTTGTTTATAACTTAATTTATTTTAGGCTAGTTTGTCTGATGTAAGTAAATATTGCCAAGATTTATTTCCAAAATCTTAATGAGGAACTGTAAATTATCATTGAAAGACTGGGGAATTATAGAATCAGCAACACAAATATAGGGAGAAGAAAAGAGAAAAGGTTAATTAGAGTTTTAGTGTCTAGTTTCTTGAGTTCTTTGTATATTTTGGAGATCACACCTTTGTCTGATGAGGGGTTTGTGAAGATCTTCTCCCAGTCGGAAGGTAGCTTTTTGGTCTTACTGACAGTGTCCTTTGCTTTACAGAAGCTTCTCAGTTTCAGTAGGTCCCATTTATTCATTGCTTCTCTTATTGTCTGCGCTCTGAACTGAACAGAGAATTCACAACAGATGAACTCCAAATGGCCAAAAGGCACTTAAGGTCATGCTCAACCTCCTTAGCGATCAGGGAAATGCAAATCAAAACAACTTTGAGATATCATCTTACACTTGTCAGAATAGCCAAACTCAAAAACACCAATGATAGCCTATGCTGGAGAGGATGTGGAGTGAGGGGAACACTCATCCATTGTTGGTGGGAATGCAAACTTGTGCAGCCACTGTGGAAATCAGTGTGGCGGTTTCTCAGGAAACTGGGAGTCAACCTCCCTCAGGACCCAGCAATTCCACTCTTGGGAATATACCCAAGAGATGCCCTATCATACTACAAAAGCATTTGTTCAACTATGTTCATAGCAGCACTATTTGTAATAGCCAGAACCTGGAAACAACCTAGGTGCCCCTCAATAGAAGAATGGTTAATAAAGATGTGGAACATATACACATTAGAGTTGTACTCAGCGGTAAAAAACAATGACATCTTGAATTTTGCATGCAAATGGATGGAAATAGAAAACGCTTTACTGAGTGAGGTAAGCCAGACCCAAAAAGAGGAATATGGTATGTATTCATTCATATGTGGATTCTAACCACAATTAAAGGTCTTTGAGCCTATTATTCGTGATCCTAGAGAAGCTAAATGAGAAGGTGAACCTGATGAAAATCATGTAGCTATCTGCCTGGAGATTGAAAATAGACAAGAGTCCCAGGTAACCTCGGGTGCATGGTGGGGGGGTGGGAAGGTTGTTGGAAGGGGAGAGGGTTAGAGAGAAGGGAATAGGGGAGGAATGGGGAAAGCTAGGTGGACTGGAATGGGTGGGAGGGAGGAAGGATGGATATGAGATCAGGGAAGAATATATTTCAACTAAGGGAGTCATTTTAGGGTTTACAGGAGACTTGATTATAAATGGGATCCCAGGTCCAAGGAGATCCCCAGATTGTTCTCTGGACAGAAGAGAGGGTGCCTGTAACGACCTAGGCCCATAACCATACTGATGAATATTTTGCTTATCACCATAGAACCTTCATCTGGCGATGGATGGAGATAGAGACAGAGACCCACATCGGAACACTAGACTTAACTCCCTAGGTCCAAACGAGAAGCAGAAGGAAAAAGAACGTGAGCAAAGAAGGCAAGATCAGAGAGAACCTTCATCTGACAATGGATGGCGATACAGACGGAGACCCACATTGGAGCACCGGACTGAGCCCCCCAAGGTCCAAATGAGGAGCAGAAGGAGGAAGAAAATGAAAAAGGAAATAAGGACTGCGAGGGATGCGATCACCCACTGATACAAGGGGACGGATCTAATGAGAGTTTACCAAGGCCAGTTGGACTGGGACTGAACGAGGACGCAATCCAACCAGATTCTCTGAATGTGGCTGCCCCGGAGTCGTTCTGAAAAGCCATTGGCAATGGCACTGGGACTTGTTTCCTCTGCATATACTGGATTTTGGGGATCCAGTCTGTCTGGACACTCACCTTCCTGGACCTGGAGGTAGGTGGGAGGAACTTGATCTTCCCATTGGGCAGGAAACCCTGATTGCTCTTAGGGATGGAGAGGGAGGAGGAGAGGGAGTGGGGGGAGTGGGAGGGTGATGGGAGGAGGGGCGGAAATGGAAACTTTTATAATTTAATAAAATTACAAAAAAAAAAAAGAAAAGAGAAAAGGTGACTTGGGCATTCCAGAAGGATCTCACAGGGATAAGATTGGTTTTAGATTAATTTTGTAAGAATTTTCATGTGATTATTTAAGGTTTATTGTTTTATGGCATATGTTCTATGAGTAAATAATGAATTAGTCCTTCCTTCCTTCCTTCCTTCCTTCCTTCCTTCCTTCCTTCCTTCCTTCCTTCCTTCCTTCCTTCTTTCCTGTTGGTTGGCATCAAGTTTGTATTGTAGCTGAAAGTTATATCAAAGTCGTGATTCTCCTGCCTCCACCTCCTGAGTGCTGTAATTACGTATGTGTGCCACCATGCCAAATAATGATATCTTTAAAAAATCGATAGCCTTGGGCTGAGAGCCTAAATGGCAATTAAAACAATACTTTGGAAAATATAAGGTGTAATATGAATATCTATTATGTTAATTCCTCTATTATTTTACATATTAAAATGAAGATGTTCATTTCCCAATTGTTTGTGAACTGACAAGTGTCTTTATTTAAGTTATATTGTTTTATCTAATGTCTTTCTGTCTTTTGCACAAGGTCATATTCATAGTTTGTAGTGATTAACATCAATTATCAGCTTGAGGGTTAGAATCACATGGGGGACCTGTTCTGAGTAGGACTGCAGATTATCTTTATTAGAGTAATTATGGTAAGAAGACTCTCACTGTGAGTGTCACTGTTCACTTGGCTGGGGTCCTGGCTGCTTCAAAAGGATAAGGAGAGCAAAGCATAGTTGTGTATTTTTTGTATTGCAGTGTGGTTGCAAAGATGTCCCAAATTTCTTCTGTTAACTCTTCTCCACAAGGACGAACTGCAATGCCAAATCCTGAGCCAGAATTGATCTTTTCCTCCTAAGTCACTTTTGCCAGAATATGTTATTAATGGTGAATATTTGTCAGGATATTTTAACTATATAAAGAAATAAACTAAAATAAAGCAGACACATAAGAACACACACACACACACACACACATATATATATACATATACACACTCCTCTCATATGCACACCCCATATTCTTCACACACGCACACATGTTTCACATGACCACAAATTTACATGTACATGTGTGCATGTGTGCACACGCACACACACAGATATATATATATATATATATATATATAGATAGATAGATAGATAGATAGATAGATAGATAGATAGATAGACAGACAGACAGGACCACATATAAGTCATACACTTGCATTATTGTATTGCTTTTGACATGTTTACCAATAGAATGTCATGGATCTGATTAGCCATTATATTTTAATGTGGCCATGAGTCTTCCTAAGAGAAATGAGTGTTGAATGTGAGCACAAATCTGACCTTTCTCAGTGATGGCTAGAATCCTTCACCTTGATGAAAGGATGTGGAGAACAGAACCCTGGGGGGCATTAATTTTTATTTCCTTCCTAATTATTTTAATTGGCAATAGAGATTCCTGTCTATGAATGTGACATACCAGAGAAACTTAATTCCCAGTTCCTTTTAAAAGTTAGAAGTTCAATACACACACAGGCTTCCCTGGGTCCTCTAAGAAAGCAGATTTTAAGTTTTCCCAGCCTCAGTAATTACATGAGGATTCCTCATTATAAATCTTACTCAGATATGTCTATATGTCTGTACCCGACTGGCACTGTTTCTCTGAAGAACCCTAAAATAGATCATGCCTTCAATTCATTTTTGGAAAAAAACTGACATCCAAAAGTCTATCTATTAATAAACCCAGAGAGATATAGATAACAGATAGCCCCCTGCCAAGTTCAGCCAATGTGTTAGCTTTGCAAGTATGAAATAAAACCGAGGCACCATGTCTCAGACCTGAGCATAGGTTCCAGATGTGGAAAGGCCTTTCATGGTTCATTTGGGAAGCCATATAGTAAAATGTCATAAATTGGAGACTTCCGCAGCAAACACTTATTTCTCAGAGTTCTGAAGGATTGGATATTGAAGAATATTGTGTCAGGAAATTTGCTGTCTGGTGGTCCCACTGCCTGCTTATCAGTAGTCTCACTGCACCCTTACTAGATGGAGAGGTTTTTTCTTTTTTTTTCTTTTGCTTTTTTCTCATTCTTTTTTTCTTTCTCTTTCTTCCTTCCTTCCTTTCTTCCTTTCTTTCTTTCTTTCTTTCTTTCTTTCTTTCTTTCTTTCTTTCTTCCTTTTCTTTTCAAGACAGGATTTCTCTGTAGCTTTGGAGCCTGTCCTGGATCAGGTTCCAAAACCTGGAGACCTGTAGAGTAGACCAGGTTGGACTCAAACTCACAAAGATCCACTTGCCTCTGCCTCCTGGGTATTGGGATTAAAGGTGTGCACCACCACCCAGCTGAGGTTTCTTATTTATAAATGCTCCAACCCTGTTAATAAAGGAGATGACTCAGTGTGTAAAGACTTGTTATTCACACATGAGGACAAGGCTTGGATCTCTAGCACCCAGGTGAATTCTAGGTGGGCATGGTTGCACATACTGGAATTCCTAGGTCTCAGGATCATAAGTCTACCCAGACCTGGACTAGCCCGACCTGTGTGCTCAGGTTAAAAGGAGAAAACCCTCCCTGATGTAGGAAGCGGGGAGGGGTGCAAGAAAACATCAGATGTCATCCTCTGACCTCCACGTGAACATTCACCCCCACACATGTGCACCCACACATGTCAAAACACAACACACATGTACACACCAAACACACACACACGTGCAAAATCCTTTCTTCGATGAGAACTTACACCTTGGAACATTAGCCTAAGTATTGTTTTCTCTTTCTACTTCTGTTCTTTTTATTTTTTTAAATCCAGCTCAGACAGAAGAGGGTGTTGCTCATTCTCTCCTTGGACTCCCTGCTGTTGCCTGCTAGGGATTTTCTGAAACCCTTTGTGCTAGAGGCAACAGTGTCCTCTGTGGACTTTTCAAATTTCAGGACTCAGAAGGAGCATTTTCAATAATTCAGAAATTGATGATTACAAGATATTTTTTTCAACAGAAAACACCACTGACATGCAATGTTTTAGTCTCACTTTTAAGTATAAATTGATTTCAAGAATGCTTATTTTATTTTATATATTTTAATAGTGCTTTATCTAACACAACTGCTAATCTAGTTACCTGGAGCACATTTACTGAAAACTAAATAAGAGCTCATAGCTTAACCTTGATGCAGTGGGTAGACTTGGCCCATCCTCAACTCCATATGGCAGACTTAGTTGTCTCTCCATGGAAGTCCTTACCCTCTCTGAAGTGTAGATAGGGGGATAGGAGAGGGGGAGAAGGAAGAAAGGAGGGTGGTTGGATATGTAAAATGAATTTAAAAAACTTTTCAAAATAAACCAGAGTTTATCTTAACAGTCATGCCTTCTTCATGAAGATGGTTTCAAAGCCAGCTTCCAGCTTCCTCTGTGGCTCTCTCTATTGAAAAGTCTTGCTGGGGCTCCCATAGGGCATTAGAAGTTTTGTGCTGAGTATTGGCGAATATTAATGATACATCATTGAGCCCCTCATTGTATGGGGTGTGTATATGTATTCAAATGAGTGCACACATGTATGTGTAAAAATGGATGTGGAGCCTCGAGGCCAGGCTCATGTGTTATTCCTCAGATCCCATCCATCTTTCTTTTTTAACACCTGAGACAATCTCTCACTGGGTTGGAGTTCCTAGGTCTGGCTGGGCAGAGAGTCAAGATCCCCTGCATCCCCTCAGACTGGAATTAGAGAGCCAGGCAACCATGCTGACTTTGTACATGACTGCTTGGGGGTAGAACTCTAGTCCTCATGCTTGCAAGGGAAGCACTCCACTGATTGAGTTACTTTTGCACTGCCCTCTGAACTTGTTACTTCTCAGAATCTTCTAACTTCCATGGCCTTCTAGAAGCTCAGGGACAGAGTAAGCAAGACTTCCATCTGAGAGATGTTTAGTTCCAGAGAAAAACAGTTAATGGCAATCCCAAGCAACTAATTTTACAGAGCATCTCTTCCCTGATGCAACTATGCAGAAATCATTCTTTTTAACATTATCTAAATTTATCTTAAAACAAACATAAATAATTACTGTAATAATTATTGAATAAACATCAATAATTATGAAGAGTCTAATGTGGATTTTATTTCCTTCTTTCATTGCCCTTTCTGTGCACAGGACAGCTGCTCAGTTTTCACGGATAAATTCCAGTTGTAGAGTTTCAAAGTACAGTAAATACTAAATTTGACTACTTCAGTAAAAATATGAGATCATTATAAAAGAATTATTTTTAAATTACCTTTCTAATTAGAAGAGAAAATGGGAGAAGCAGATTGAGCTTAAATCATTTTCTTTCTAGGAATATTAAGTTATATTTTTCTTGCCTTCCTTCATTGTTGCAACCACTTAGGATAATGACTGACCATTACATGTTTCACATCTAAAGAAATTCTGTCACTCTCTATATAGGCAACTCCATTAGAACATTCAGTAAGGGGGCTTTCGAGCCTATACTCCTGTCTACATTTCTTCAACATCATGAAAGCATCTCCACCCTTTCATGCCTCTGCTGACATCTTCTACTGAGAACAAAAATTAAACATCAGAGATCAAACATCTCTAGCAAAGGATTCATTTTCCTGAAAGAAGTAAAATGAACTTAATCCAGGAAAAACCTGTGATAATGAAGGATATTTAAATTGCTAAGCTTGGGACAGGGGTGTAGCTTAGTTTCCATGTACATGATAGAGTACTTGCCTAGCATACACAAAACCCTGGATTTGTTCCCAGTCCTGTATAAATTAGACAGGATAGCTCAAGCCTGTAATCCTAGCACTTTGCAGGTTCATGAAGAATTGTGAGTTCAAGGTTATTGGTTCATGGCCATTTGGACTACATAAGACCCTGTCTCAAACAAGACTGGGAGCAACAGAGAGGGAGCAAAGAAGGAGGATATTGCAAAATTGTTTGACAAGAGGCAAGTTCATGTCACATGCATCTAGGGGGGTTTCCAGTTCAGGTTCCTCTCATGGTCAGCATGGAGACACCCTGTGAAAACATAGAACTAATCTTCACCCTGATATATCTCAGAAGATCCAGAAAGAGCATTCATTTTAAGAATTTTGCATCTCCAAAGAGAAATGAAGAATCCATCTCACTGATTTTCTGGCATAGCCCTCTGTCTCCTTCATGGGAGAATAACTACCCAGGAATATACAGAAGAATGATAGACTTAGCTTTAGAGACTGATCACCTGAATAAATTAGGCAGCTAGAAAAACTAAACTAGACAACAGCCATGAAATGTCAGGTAGTAAAAATATCCTTATTTGTTTTTCTGGTCTGGTCAATTTAAATATTATATGCAGAAAAAGTACAGAACAAAAAATTAGTCCTGTGGATGTTTAGTAAAATGATATTTCATAAATTGTTTATCAGTTCTTTTTACCTGCTCATATTTCTCTAGAGTGACTCCACAAAACTCAACAGCACTTCTAGAGATTGGCAATGCTAAGGGACAGGAATCTTATCTTTGGACTGGTACAGAAGAGGATTATATCTGATGAATTTCAGTCTTTATTCTACCTAAAGGAAATAAATATTTAGAAGCTTTTGTTTTAATTACCAGCATTTCCTTAGTAGTCAATGTCAACCTGCTTACAGTCAACCTGCTTGAAGCTACACCAGACCAAAGAATGAAATTGATCTTTAGAATTTATGAGTTATAATATGGAGAGATTTAAAAATCATTATAAGATAAAATTTAAAGTCACAATTCTATGAAATTCCAACAATAAAGATCTCTAAAATTATTGGATTTAATAATCTAAGATTCATTTGGGTAAAGTTGGAAGCTTAAACGACTCAAGTATGATGACTATAAAACTCAATTGATATTTATTTACATACATATACATACATTTACATGAATGTACATACATACATACATACATACATACATATATCAACCAACAATCAAGGAACCTAATGGGTCTGACCCAGGTCCTCTACATTGTTATGCTTGTGTAGCTTAGTGTTCTTGTGGATTTCCTAACAGTAAGAGTGGTTGCTGTCTCTGATGTTTGCAGGCTTTGAGAACCCTTTTCTTCCTAGTGGGTTCCCTCTTATAGCCTTGATATGAGGGTATGTGCATACTCTTCATAGGTAGATTTGGTTTACATCTCTGGGAGGCATGATCTTTTCTGAAGAAAAACAGAGGAGGAGTAGATCTGGGGGATAGGGGACTTGGAGAGAGGAGGTTGGTGAAACTGCAACTGGGATGTGGTAAACGGAAGAATATAAATATATATGTATATCTACATGTGTGTACTATGTATGTATATATAAATTATACATTATATATGTATTATATGTGCACATTTACACATGTGTGTTATATGTATATATATATTATGCATTTTGTATGGATTATATGTGTATATATTTATACTTTCAAATTGAGAGAACTTTTAGTAGAATATGTAATAAAATACTGCCGATTAAATAGACTTAAAACAAATATTTGATGCGGGATTCCACTCTATAAGCTGTCAATACCATTGGTTAATAAAGAAACTGTCTTGGGCCTGTGCAGGGCTGAATAGAGGTAGACAAAGAAAAACTAAACTGAATGCTGGGAGAAATAAAGCAGAGTCAAGGAGACACAATGTAGCTGCTGCTGGGTACAGATAAGTCAGAGCCTTGCCAGTGAGCCGTGAGCCTCATTGGTAGAATATAAAATAATGGAAACAGGTTACTTTAAGATATAAGAGTGAGCATAGGCTAATTGGCAAAGCAGTGATTTAAATAATATAGTTTCTGTGTAATTTCGGTTCTGGGCAGCCAGGAACAAACAAGCATCCTCCCTACAACAAATGTCTGTAATTCTTTGTATACATCAAGCATTGTGAAATCAATGGTTACTCTAGTGAATTAATTTAAACACTTAGGACCAGAAATATCTTCATGATTTTCTTTTGTTAGAGAATCAGATCATATGATGTAGATAGTCTAATGAAACTCATAGAGACTTTTCTTAAAGCTTTACCAGTATGTGACTGACTAATAATTTTAAATATTTCTGATTTAATTTTTTTATTAATTTGATTAATTAATATGAGTGCAGAGGGCAGAGGACAACTTTTGAAATTATTTTTTTGCTTCTACCTTAACATGTGTTCCAAAATCAAATTCAAGTTACCATGCCTTTCAGAAAACCCTTTTACCCTCTGAGTTATGTTTTAGGGTCCTAACCTGTATTTAATTTATGAGTATATAATAGGAAATAAAGTGTACCATTGATATGCCTGCCATGTGGCCAGGAGACACAATTCACAAGCTAAAATATTACCCAATGAAGAAGAAAGGGCATAGCTAGCTTGGAAGAGAATAAATGGAGGTACCCACTTGGCTAGCAAGTATGATGTGGCTCTGACAGAAGAGACATAAATTTTGGTAAACCCTCAGATTATGATTACAGCAGCTAACACAAAATGAAGGAAAATAAACAAAAAGCACCCCCCAAGTTAAGACTCAAATCAGGTTTGAAACTTATGCCTTTTGTTTGGAAACAGCCTTCTGATTGCTGATGCTCCATTGCAATCCTTTCACTGCTGTCTGTATATGAACACAGTTAATTGCACCTACGGAGCGTCAATGGGTAATGTGACGGCATAGTTTTCCCCTAAATACACACTCTTCTACAAATCATACCTGTGTGGGTACCAATAAATGACACACCCTCCACTTGGAAATTTTAGCATTCATGAAGAAGGGAAGAACATTAGCTTTTACAGAACACGTCCAGTGTTTCTATATGGACTGGTTGTGTGAATGTCTGGCAGCATGCTCACTCGGCCTTTCCATCAAGCCACGATTCAAATTGCCCTAAACACCTGCATTTTTCACATTTATGTTGGCTGGCAGTAATAATTTTTTAAATTATTACTACTAAACAGACAAGAAATGTATTCCACTGTTTGAAAAATGAATAAGCCTAAGAGAAGCTAGGGATCCAGGTGAATTTACGCTTCATTTTCAAATGTCACTATGCTTGACGCTTTGCTCTGTGATTACCTAGTAAATAAAATGATCCTTACCTGAGAGATGATTGGAGAGCCCCTAGCTCACAGATACAGTGGCTGGTGGGATGCAATAGTTTCAGCTACAGCACCATCTGGGCCTGGCTTGTAAATGAAGCATTCTGACTTTAGAAGATGCTAATGCTCCTAAAGATAGGATAAGATATTCCGTTCACACACTGCATTATACCTTTGATGGGCCTAGATGGTGTGCATTTTGGGTACAAGGGGAGGATATATAATACAGATACTGTGAACTTTGTATTTATGGAGAATTTGAGAACCTTAGGGTGTGGAAGATACATCTTTTATTGGTACTTACTTTTTCTATGCACACAACCTATTATTATGTACATTCATTATTATACATAAAACGTTGCTTATTATAGCCACATAGGATGCTTTATATGCTACACATAAATGTACACATATGACAAGTGCTGACTGAAAATTTCTTCTCCCATCATTTTATCATTCCCCTGGCCTCTGCTGTCAGGGGAATGCTAAGAATGGGCATCGGGCAAACTTAGTAGGGTATGCTTTTCTAACATGAGTTCTTCCTCAAGTCTCATGGCTTTGGCATACACTGGATTTTAGTAAAGCAGCACAAGTAACGTTTATTGATACACCTCCATAAACTCCTCCTGTTCCTCTTGGATAGCAGGGACTCCAAGTTAAGAATAAACTAAGTATTAAACTTAGAATCACATTTGCGCCAAATGTTATTCCCAGTCAGAGGCAAATCAGCTTCTTTAAGGGAATGTTTGCATGCTTGTGTGTGTGTACTTGAGTGTGTTTGCATGTGTAAAGGTTAAAAGCTGATATCAAGCTTCCTTCTCAATTACTTCTTTACCTAACTTTTCTAAGGCAATGTCTTTCACTGGACATTGAAACTGTCGACTCACCAGTTGACACATTAGGTTGGGTAGTTGTAACTGGCCAATTCTCTTGTCTTTACTGTTCTGGGATCACGTATGTATCATCACACTTTGCTTTCCACAGAGACAGATGGGCACATGAACAATCTAAACTCAGGCTTGCACAGCAAGTTCTTCACCCTCAGAGTAATCTCTGCAGGTCCCTTTAGGAGTACTCTATTTAAAGTTAATTGCTAACTTGACATGCCCTAGAATTATCCAAGAGGAGAAGATTCAATTGGAAAATTTCCAAATAAGACGCTAATCTATGAACATAGGAGAATATCATGAGGAATTATTTTAATGTTACTTTCTGTTTTTTGTTTGTTTGTTTGTTTAGATCACTATTTGTTTTTCCCCTGATCCCAGGGATATCTAGTCTCTGATTCTTGGTCACCCAACAGTATTGGGTAAGAGATCCATCATGCGAAGTAGGCCTCAAGTCAAATCAGACAATGGTTGGTTATCCTCACAAACTTCTTGTCACCATTACACTAGCATATTTTTCAGGCAGGACTAATTAATTGTAGATCAAAGGTTTGGTGATTGTGTTGGTGCCTGTGTTTCTCTTTTTGTCCTGCAACAGATGGGAACAAACACAGAGACCCACAAACATGTGTCAGGGTGACCCTGCATGGAGGCCCAGAGAGGACTGTATGACGTGAGGATGGAGCCTGGATTATGATGGACACACTAAGTTATTAGAGATGCCAGAGTTGTGGGACACCTGGCAAGGAAAGCTGCTAATAGGGTATGGAACTAGCCCAAGAAACTCAATTGATTCCTTTCTATCTTGAATGACAGAATGAATAAATATAATTTAACATAAAATACAACAATGAAAAAAAAGAAGCTTCTTAAACATGAAAGCCATGTTTAAAATGTTACATATGTGGTCATTGAGGGAGGAGAAATGAATTAATTTAGCCAATTGAGGGCTCTTTCTTTTATCTACTTTTCTTATAGGCTGCATTTTAACATTGAAGCAACATATATTTTTATTGTTAAAATCCATGAGGGTGGAAGTAAGTGAGAACAAAGTCTCTATTTATACTTGTGAGGGTGACAAAGTGTTTTAAACTCTAAGTACCTTTTTACCAGTTTAAAGATGAAATGAATGAGGACCATAAAGACATAGTTGACACAAAGCAGAGTCTAGAAAGCAGAAAGTATGAAGGGTGAAAGCAAAGAGTAAGAGACTAGAAAAGACATCCTACTCTAGGAAAACAGTAGGGTTTGAGGGCATAGCTTAGTGGCAAGCATGTGCTTAGCAAGTATGATGTTCCAGCTTTAGTACCTACCTAGCACCGTAAAAAAAAGTTTCTCGATCTCAAATGAAAACAAAACTAACCCCAGAGGAAATCTCTCATAACCATGTTGGCATATCTCTTGCTCAGACAACTGGGACAGTGTTGATTAACACTATTATATTCTTGGCACTGAACTGCCAAGAGAATATGTGGACATATCTATTCTACCTTTGTGACCCCATTGAACATGAACTAGAGGCAGAAACAAAAGGATGGTTAATTACAAGTCATTGGAATAAAGAAAATAGTCAGTGTATATAATATGTTACAGAGATGTAGAAGAATATTGTTGAATTTAGGTTAGAATGTGCAGAGAGGATTATCAGAGAAAAGTAAGTTGCAGTAAGTGGCAAATCGGCAGGGCAATCAGAAAGAGCACGTGAGGCAGCTTCTGTGAGACCACCTTGTGCCAGAGAGTGTACACAGGCGTTTTCCCCTAAGGATATGTGTTTAATGTGTGCTTGTGCTGGTTTGGGGTTCAGTAATTGCTCAAATCAACCATTATTTGACCCAACTTGCTCTTTTATTAAGTTAATGCTTGTCAGTTTTGAGAATGATACACTTTTGTGTGGTGACCTTATGCAGTACTATATATCTTTAACATATGTACCCATGAGTTTAAACAAATATCTCATGATCTTATCTTTCTTAGAGATGTTGGAAGATACAGTTTGTTGCATGATAATCTAAGGTCACCTCTATATATACTATTTTTGTAGAATGGGAACTAATTTTAGTTTGTAGTAAGTCTTGAGTAGGTAAACCAATTAGGAAGGTGAAATAGAAACAAGCAAGCAAACAGACAAATAAAAACCTCCCCTCAAGGCTCAGGGATCTGAAGAGAAAGCACAAAAATTGTAAGAGCCAGACATGGTTGATGATTTAAGAGAACTGCATCTTCCAGACATAGCAGGACTGGCATATATAGATTATGACAGCACACACAAGATCCAAACAGGGTCAACACCAGAAAAAATACAGTAACTGAAAAGGGAAAGTAGACACAAAGTCCTACCTGAGCCCACATGGTATTTGAAATTGATACACGCTGGGAAAAAAGAAATCAGTTTTCTCCAAAGAAGTGTCAATGGGTATATCAAGCACGCATCAGGGCAGGTCCCAAACCCATGAGTAGCTGGCTACCGTGACATGGATTCCGTGATTTATTGTGGGCTTTTTATTTCGTTTGGTTTGGTAGTTTTAGTCTTGGTGTTTTTTTTTAATTTTTGGGAAAAGAGAGAAGGAGAAGATTGTGAAGTTGGAGGAGGATTGGCAGTTCTGGGAGGAGTGGGGAAGGGGAAAACATAATGATCAAAATATAAAATGCAAAACGTTTTTTTAAAGAAAGAAAGCAATTAAGGAAGTTGAATACTTCAGTATTCTGTAACCTGGTAATTAGATTACACCTGTGGAAAGTAGAGGTGAAGAAACTTTCTGATGCATTAGATATGGATAGAAGAATATTGTTTTATGCATATTGTACTGGCTGATATAAATAAAAACAAAATTGGTCCTGTTATTCAGTATTGTAAGATGGAGTTGTATATGTGCTTGTTTGTCCAGGAAAGGAAGTCTACTATGTGTTTTTTTCTTTTAGATTATCTTTTGATCTTTTAGATGTGTATTAAATATGCAAGTAATGATATTGTGCAGGAATATATTAGAAGAATCTGTTACTCTGTGTGCATGTGTTTTATAGCAATTTTTTCCAAAATGAAATATTTCCTCCAGGAAGGCATGGAAGGCTAATGAGACTTGGGAAGTAAACACATATAACACATCTGGGCAAGCTGAAACTTACAAGTCTTGTGAGGACTTGCCTCAAAGTTATAGAAACAGTAAACAACAGTGGGGGAGAAAACTGACCATGCTGGTTGCCAAGAGGAACTTCTCAAACTTCCCATACGTGTACACCTCTTGCAGAAAGCTTGAAGGCTGCAGCTTGCATAAGTCACCACCTATGCTGAAGCAAGCTTATAAAGGCTGCACAAATGCATTTGAATCACTCCTGATCTGTAAGGTATCCCTCATTCATATTCTGACACATTGCTCCAGTAAATTCAATGGTTGGAGTTTGGTTTAATGATATTTTGATTCCCTATGTTGATTGAGTAGATACTCTGTCTTGTGATACCTTGGAAAATGCTTCATATAACCGAATAAAGGAGAGATTCTACAGATTCATTGTAGATAGAAAACAGGATCATGAGTACATAATGCCAATGTTTCATGGTGATATTTTAAAAATTATTACGGTAAGTACAAAGCCAATTAGAAATTTATTCTAGAATGCCTAGATGGTGAAAAGCAGACCTTGTTAATATTAATAGAACTTTCAGGAAACTTTGTTCTGACAAAGAATGAGAATATATCAGTACTTGAGGAGGCATGTGTTAAATGGAAAAGATTTTAGATTATGGTTTTTCATACCATAATGATCCATTGTGAGGGCAGAGGGAAGCAGAGGTAGAAGGAAGCAGGAGCTTGATGGATAATGTCATGGAAGGGATGATATAGGGAATTAAAGACTAGTTTACTAGTTAGTCATTGCATGATTGAGAAAAGGTGGAATTTGGTGGGTCAGTGAAGGTTGTGATTTCTCAAACTTAACTCAACAGAAAGTTAATGTGATACTATGTGATAAAGGAAGGTTTATGATAGGAATAATATAGTGTTGTAATAATGGAAATTAAAAGAAAGGATGTACCATATTCACAGAGTAGAGAAAATAAGGAACTTGCTGGATACTGCATCTAACAAAGAGAAATATAGATATCTATATATGTGATCGTATCTAAAAATAAGGTTTTGGAAGGAGTAACTTAAGCCAATGAATTCATATTGTACTACAATCACCTCTGTGGGTTATGTTTCTATAAAAGAAAATGTGAGGACTCTCAGGAATAGACAAGGCACACAGTACAAAAGTCATAAGGTGCAGGTAGTGAAATTGGAGAAATCCAGCTACAAGCTACAGTGCCTGAGGATCCTGACAGTTATCAGATGCTCAGCAGTTCATGAAGGAGTCTGCAGAGGGGAACAGTTCTGCTGGCAGTTTGAAACTCTTATAGAATCAATGTCTCAGGTTTTATGCCACCTACTTAGTGTTCCTTCAGTAATGCTCTTAGTATAGGAAACACACAAATATTATTTGACTATAAAAAGAAGTAATGTCTATGAGTGACAAAATACTTGAAATGAAGTAACTAATACGGGGAAGGTTTGTTTTATCTCATTTTCAAGGAAATACAAACAATAGTAACAGAGAACATCTCTAAGGTAACAGATTTTCATAAAGTAGAATTGACTAACCTTTATATCCTCAAATCCCTACAGGCCTTGCAACAAGCCCAGGACTATGGTGTCAGGGAACATGCCTGTTCCCATGATGTAGACTGCCCCCGTGAGTCTTATGGGAATGAACAGGATCCTGACTTGGAAAGTGCAGTCAATAGAAAATTATCTACCCTGAAAGAATCCTCCACCTAGAGTTGCCTGACCCAACAGCCCAGACTCAGAGTTCTTCCAGCCACTGCCTCTGGATACTGGAAGTAAAGGTCTGTACCATGGCATCCCTCTCTAAGCGTTTCTTTTGTTTCTTTTCACAAGACGTGAGACCTTGCCTGACATCACCACTCTCTTTATTCCATTTCTTAATCTGTATATCGCCTTTATTATTTTTATTTTTTACTTTTTTCTGTTTTTTTAATTTATTTATTTATTAAAAATTTCCACCTCCTCCCCGCCTCCTTTTCCCTCCCCCTCCCTACCTTCCTCTCCCTCTCTAGTCCTAAGAGCACTCAGGGTTCCCTGCCCCGTGGGAAGTCCAAGGTCCTCCCCTCTCCATGCAGGTCTATAAAGGTGAGCATCCAAACAAACCAGGCTCCCACAAAGTCAGTCCATGCAGTAGAATAAAAACCCAGTGCCATTGTTCTTGGCTTCTCAGCCAGCCTTCATTGCTAGCCATGTTCAAGAGTCCATTTTGATCACATGTTCTATTACTCCCAGTCCAGCTGGCCTTGGTGAGCTCCCATTAGATCAGTCCCACCGTCTCAGTGGGTGGATGCACCCCTCGTGGTCCTGACTTCCTTGATCACGTTCTCCCTCCTTCTGCTCCTCATTTGGACTTTGGGAGCTCAGTCCAGCGCTCCAATGTGGGTCTCTGTCTCTATATCCATCCATCGCCAGATGAAGGTTCTATGGTGATATGCAAGATATTCATCAGTGTGGCTATGGGACAAGGCCAGTTCAGGCACCCTCTCCTCTGCTGCCCAAGGAAGAATCTGGGGACCTCTCCTTGGATCTGGGAACCCCTTTAGAATCAAGTCTCTTGCAAACCCTAAAATGGCTCCCTTACTTAAGATATTTACTTCTCTGCTCCCATATCCACCCTTCCTCCATCCCACGTATCCCATTTCCCCAAGCTCTCCCGAATCCTCCCCTTCTCCCTTCCCTCTACCCATCTCCACTTACATCCACACCCCCGCACCCCGTGTCCCCAAGTTTTGCCTGGTAATATTGTCTATTTCCAATAACCAGGAGGATAACTATAACTTTGATTGATTCCAGTTCTTGGTGGTCCTTTTGTCCCCAAATTATGCATTTTAGATTTTTTCTTGCCTGGCTTGCTTATTTTCATTATATCAAGTATTTTCTTTTTTCTCAAAGGGAGAATTAAATTTCAATGTACTAATGATGGTGTTTTTTGAGGTGAATAGTCACAAGAATGACTATAAAACAACTTTTAGTTATTTTTCCCATTGCAGTAATAAAATACCGTGATAAACATAGTTTAAAGGAGTCACTAAATTTTTCCCCAGTTCCATAAGAGGAAAGAGGCCCAGGTGTCAGGAGCTTGAATTACTTGGTTATGCTGAACCCATAGTCAGGGGTTACAGAACAATAAAAGTTCATGCTCATCTCATTTCTCCTTTTTATATTGTCTACGTTTGAAGCCTGGAAATGGTGTCACCCACACTGGGCAGGTCTTCCCATATCAGCATACCTATACAGATAACCCCCATAGACATCCCCAGATGCCCATATCCCATGTGATTCCAGATGTTATCAAGTTGACAATTAATATTGACCATCATAAACAATTGAATAATTTATTTCCAAAGATGTAATCAAATAATTGAGTTTATTATATAATAACAGGAGCTCAGACCATCAAATAGGTTAAGGAATCAGAAATATATAATGATTTCCTCTGTTAATGCTTTGATAAAGATTAAATACAACTTTGGAAGGAAGGGGTTTATTTCAGATAACAGTTTAAGTCACAGTGGGAATACATGACAGAATCCTGGAGGCATAAACTGAAGCAGAGGGAATAGAGGAACTCTCTGTGTCGGTTTGTTCATCAAGGTATCAAGGTTCGCTCAGTTTGTTTTGTTTTATCACTCAGGATGATACTACCAGTATTGAGATTGTCTCTCCCTTATCAATCACTAATCAATAAAATGACCTCTATACTTCCCTACAGGCCAATCTGATAAAGGCAATAAGTTTTCTTCTTCCCAGGTGACTCTTGGTTGTGTGAAGATGATTAAACAAAATACAGAAACACATAGAGTATCTATCCTTCCTCATAGCCTCACTTTAGCTGCTCCCAGGATTAGACTTCTGTGATTCGTTTTTTCATTGCTACTCATTACTTGTGAGTTATAACTCCCACACTAGTAAAAGTTTAAGCATTTTAATTGCTTTTCCGTCTATGTATCTTTGGGCATGGGTGCACATTCTTGACTGCACACGTGTTAATACCAAAGGTGTACCTCAGGTGCCATTTTCCTAAAGATATCCATATTGGCTTTGGGCACAGGGTCTCTTTCTAGCCTGGAACTAAGGGACACTGATAGGGTGATGGGCCAGGAAACCCAAGAAATCTTGTTTCTTCCACTATAACACTAGAATTTCAAGTAGATATCACCTTGCCTGGAATATTTTATGAGGGTTTTGTAGAGTACACTAAGGTCCTAATCCTCATTTAATTGGTTTATCAATTAATATATCTAAATCCTATTTCCTCTCTTGATCTTGGTGTTTCCCTACTTGGACTAGTACAGTAACAGTAACATTGTCATAACTGATTATTCTCCTTATCTGTCTTAGTTAGTTATAATTGTACATGGATGTGTCTGTGGGGAATGTCTTGCCCTCTAATTAATTTAGTAAGGTCTTGTCAACTAAAAGAGCATATGATTCTTGGATGTATAAGAAAGTTAACTAAGCATCAACATTGGAGTGAACCAGAAAGTAGTTTTCCTTCTTCACAGTTACTGGCTTAAGTTCCTGTGTTGGGTTCCTGCTCTAATTCGTCTCAATGGTAGATTGAGACATTAAAGTATAAGCCTGAGAAAACCTTTCTTTTCTAGGTTGCTTTAGTTATGGTATTTATTACAGCAAGGGAATACATACTAGAATACTATTAAAATTAGACCTTTGGTTAGTTAAAATGATTTATTCACTTTTGTTTTATGTGTATGATTTTTTCCCTGAATCTATATGTGTGCCATGTATACACCTGATGTATGCAGAGGTCATAAGAAAGCATAAGATCTCCTAAGAATGGAGTTACACATGTTGATGAGTCACCATGTGCCTACTGGGAACCAGAAATGGGTCTTCTGAAAGAGAAGCAATTTCTCTTAACTACCATTCTTGCAGGTCTGGTTTTCAAGCTAATATCTACCTGAGCAGATACTATTTCTTTTGCTGTATTTATATTGTTGATGCACTGGAGAAAGGTACATACAACTTACTAACACTTATCACTTGCTTTGGGGTACGTATACACAACCTTGATAACAGATAAACAAGAGGTTCCATTCATACCCTTGCATCACCTAGGTAGGCACTGGAGTCCTTGACCACTGCTGAAGCCCGTGTACATTTAGTCACATTTCATTCAGACATATATAACTATTGTCCTGTGGTCTTTGTGCAGCAATTAAACTCTAGGGATATGTCCCAAGGGAAGGTTATAAACATGTTTTCAAAACTACAACATTTTTGCATTGTTGTGAGTCAATAGTTCAGTTTATCATTGTGAATTTAGTAGATTAGAACATCGTGGTTCCAGGCCAAAATATTGTACATATCTGCATAAATAGTGATCTTAACCCTTCTCTTTCTTCAGACATTATAAGCATGATCTCCTAATTCTCATTCCTATCTCATGACATTGCTCCTATTTTCAAACAGAATCCATTTGAGGATATTTCATGAGCTCTTATAAGCATATCTACCTGCTATTCCACATAACTACAGCCATGAGACCAGAGACTTCATGACTGTAGATCCAGGAAGCTTCTGTTTTTTCGTCATTTGCACACAAGATATGAATTACTTTGGATTTAGTTCCTGACTTTCTGACGTTCTGGAAACATCCTAAAAAAGGAAAGGAATCCACTTGGGCATGGGTACTGACAGATGAAATAAGAATAATTTACAGGCACTATAAGATTTCTCTCCACCCCTCCTGATTTCTGTGAACTATTCCTCATCACAATGGTTTCTCAGAGCCTGTATGAGAAAAGTGCATTGGGACCAAGTATTGGAATGTCAGCTCTTATGGCAATGCAACCAAGTGGCTTGTGAGCCTTTAAAATTATTAAATGGCATTATATCTCTTTATACATACGTGTGTGCATTTACATGCATGTGTGTGTATGTTTGTGTGTATGTGTGTGTCTATGTGTGTATTTGAGTGAATGATACAAATGTGCAGATGTTGCAAATACCAGAAGAGGGTTTCAGACCTCTTGAAACTGGAAATATAGGGTGCTATGAGCCACCCAACATTGGTCCTGGGAATTTAACGTGAGTCTAGTAGTCTATCTTAACCACTCAATCATCTTTGTGCAGAACAACTGTGAGCCATGGCTATTCTTGTATCCTTTCTCTTACTCTGCTGAGATTACAGGCTCATGAAGCCACAGAATCAAGAGTCCACTCCCATGAGAGTCCTACAGATATTGCTCCATGTAATTCTAACTCATTACTCACCCTAGGAGAATGAGGAATGGAAAGGCAATACTAACATTTTTACAGAAAGTGCAATATTATTCATACCATGCATTTATAGGATGCGGTGCTTCCATTATCCTCTAATATGCATTGCTCCTTAGAGATGAGAAGCACAAAGTTGTAGGACTAAAGCCGTATCTTCAGAGTATCATGGTTTGAATTCAAGTTTTGCTAACTCTTATTGACATACTGCATTGGGAGCATTATGTACATCACACACAGTTGAATCATCCTCACGATTCCCACAGCTGGTCAAAGGGCAGAGACTAAGTGACTACCCAGTTTTCAGTCCTAAATGAGACATTTATATCCCAATCCCTTCCCTGTAGGAACAGGGAACGTTAGGCAAAGGAGACAAAAGTTATTCAGAAATGTATACAATAGTGTATTATAGATATGCCAGAACCATTATATTAATCAGCTCAGCAATTGTGGTTCCCTGCATGGGTACTTTAACAGAGCAAGCCAATCAGTATTCCAGCATAAATGAAAAGTGGCATGAAGGAGATTTGGCAGTTGAAGTCTTCTTAAGAAGAGAGAATTGGTTTTTCTTTTTTTCGGTAGGGAAGTGATCACTGGTAGGTTATTCACACTCCAGTGGATAGACTTAAACTCAGGTACATATGAACAATAATAAGTAGAAAACTTAGAAGACTATGAAAAGAAGACATGAGGCTGGGAGTGGAACATGGTGAAAAGAGTGTGAGAGTCGTGGTAGTTAGTCTGATCACAGTACACTATATACATATATGATATTCTGGAATAGATGTAGGTATATTTTATCTTAGTAAAGAAGTAGCATTTCTGAAAAAAATAAAAATCTATAAAATATTTCTTCTGATAAATAAGAAACCTCTTGGTATCTAGAAGCTTTAAAATTTTGGGGGGGTAACATGAATTGAATACAAGTCTCACCTCTTCACACACTGCTTTGAAAGTAGTATACACATCTTGAGCACAGTACTCTTTTTGTAATTTTTTTATTTATTTATTAAAAATTTCCACCTCTTCCCCGCCTCCCTTTTCCCTCTCCCTCCCCACCTCTCCCTTCTCACCTCTCCCTCCCCTTCTTCCCCTCCCTCTCTAGTCTTAAGAGCAGTCAGGGTTCCCTGCCCCATGGAAAGTCCATGGTCCTCCCCCATCCATATAGGTCTTTAAAGGTGAACATCCAAACAAACCAGGCTCCCACAAAGTTAGTTCATGCAGTAGAATTAAATCCCAATGCCATTGTCCTTGACTTCTCAGTCAGCCTTCATTGTGAGCCATGTTAAGAGTGTCCATTTTGATCACATGCTCCATCGCGCCCAGTCCAACTGGCCCTGGTGAGCTCCCATTAGATCAGTCCCACCGTCTCAGTGGGTGAATGCACCCCTCGTGATCCTGACTTCCTTGCTCACATTCTCCCTCCTTCTGCTCCTCATTTTGACCCAGGGAGCTAAGTCCAAGAGCACAGTACTCTTATCTTCCATTGAGGCAAGCCTCTTGAAATTGTTTCTATTTCAAATGTCTGGGAAACATCATAGTTCATATGTGACCATTTGAATATCTTCAAGGACCGTTGGAATATTTGCTGAGACAGATGTTCAAGTTCTGCCCTTCACAGTATGAGGAGCCCAGATTTTCATCTCCCTTCTGAGCCTGTCCAGATCCTTGGAAGAAGTTATTTAAATATAATATAGCTTAAAAGTTGAGTTCTCTCTTCCTTCCAGATAGTTAGACTTATCAAGATATATCTAGGCATACTTGGCCATTTATGAAGGGTCTCTAGGGAAGGTAGATTCATAAACATTTAAGGAGCTAATTTACAGACAGAGAACCTTTCTAGGCTGATTTCCTCAAGTTGAAACTCAATTGCTATGGCAATCAAAACCAATTTCTTTTTATCATCTCTCTGGGACACAGCACAAAATTGTGAAGTATTATAATGGATTATCTGGCAGACGAATTTCAAAAACATCAATGGTAACAACTTATAATTCAATAATAAAATCAGAAAAATTAGTCCTTAAAGCAATTATTATGAAAAGTTGCAAATTAGAGCATGTACCCCAGAAGGCAAGCTCCAAAACATAAAATATACAATGTGAAGGAATGAGGCTGGAATTGGGAAAATTCTTATCAGAAACACTTGATGCTTATTCTGAGAAGGAGAGAAGATCACAAGGAGTTTTTACAATTCCCAGAATTCCTCTTCTTCTTGGGCAGCAATCTGATATAAAACATGCAGTCTAGTAAGTTCTGGATCAGATATTCTGTAATGATAATGATTTGCAACCCATAAGGAGAATTGTACTTGTCTTAAGATTTCTATTACTGTGAAAAGATACCATGGCCAAGGCAACTCTTATAAAAGAAAACATCCAATTGAAGTTTTAGCTTACAGTTTCAGAGGTCTAGTTAATTATCATATTGATGGGGAACATGGAAGCATACAGGAAGACATGGTGCTGGACAAGAAGATGCTACATGTTGATATCCAGGAAAGAGGAAATAGACTCTGTCATTAGCAAAAGATACCTCAAAGGCAACCCCCACAGTAGCACACTTCATTCCACAAGACCACACCTACTTCAATAAAGCCATACCTCCTAATAGTGTCAGTCCTTTTGGGAATCATTTCTCTTCAAACCACCACAGTACTAGAACAAGAAAAGAAATTTGATTTTTAAACAAAATAATAAAAATGATTTAAAAAACAAAAATCACCATCATCATTAGAAGAAAGCAGGAATGTATTCTATCAGAGCTGGAGAGATAACTTACTGTTTTCAGAGTAACTAAGTTCAATTCCTAGCACCACACCTGCAGAAGATCCAATACCCTTTTCTATTCTCCAAAGGTATCCAAACCTACAAGTACAAATGCGTATGTTCATTCACACACACAGACACACACACCCATACACAAACACACCACATCCTCTGTCTACATATATTTATTTTGTATATGTATATATAACATATATTTTCTTTTGCACATATTTATGTGTTGTTTTATATAATACTTAGTGTACCACATTTGAAACCTGCATTTCCATAAAATGTATTGTAGATGCCATTCTTTCAAGTTCAGAAAGCTAAGACTGACAGACATATAGTGTATTAGCTATTTTCAATCTTTATTTCTAGTCCTTTGGCATGGAGATGGAGATAAAATCAGGAAAATTCCTGCAAGGTTGAGGACCAATTCGCCTGCCATAGACTATCAAAAAGCAGCAAAGAGACTTTGCCTAAAGAAGTGTGGAGGATGAGAACTGATTCTTGAGGCTGGTCTCCGACTTTAACTTGCATGCTACTGAACATACTTGTACACATTGGCACACACAAATGTGTACACATGTGTGCATATGCACTCTCACATTATACACAGGCATTTAAACAGATAAAGAGAACTAAGGATACGAACATTTTTCTTATGTAAATGTGTACAGCCAATAAATGGGAGAGCTGATTTTGATTCATAATTCCATATATATGTAAATCTAAGATAAATCTTTCTTTTATTCTCCAATTTAATTTATAATGAATTTGTCCTACACCATCATCTGCCTTTTTCCATTAGAGCAGTGTCCTCTCAAGTGGATGTGTTTCTACCTGTACCTTCTGAAATTCAAGAAGGGTTGGCTTGATGAGGTTAATCACAGACCAATATTTACTCCAGTTATCATATTCTCAGACCCTTACGACACATCAATCAAAGGTCCTTGGTGTGAATTCCTCATTTCACTTGTGTGAATGCAATTCTGCTCATTATTAATCTTATCATATGGAAAAGAGTTCATTTGTATGGAAATAGTTGTTTGTGTGCTATGCTCCTTGCTCAAAGGGAAACACAGATTTATGATTAAAACCAACTCTTTCTTTAGTAAGGTCGAAAATAGTGGCTTAGAATGAAATTACTTCAGCTCTATTTTATGCAGGTCACTCATGAAATGACCTCTCAAAATATGATCTGATTCTCTACTGATTCTGTGTAATTTTAAATTAATAAAACTTAAAAAACTCAGGGTAGAAGCATGGTGAACATATTTTTTCTAAGTTTTTAAAATTTAATTTTATATTAAGATATATGTGTTTTTGTGTAAACAATGTATGCATGAGTGTAATTACAAACATATCACAACATGTGTGTGGTATCCAGAGGAAATCTTTTAGGACTTCACACATTGATTTCACTGTGGGTACTGGACATTAAACTTTTAACTTGCTGAGACATTTGCTAGCCCCATCCCAATATTTATTAATGAGTTTATTTTGTGTCATATATATCTATAAAATTAAAATTCATCAAATAAGAAAACAGACTTCCTAAATGAAGACCAAGACTTTTTTGGTGATTATATATCCGCTTTCTATTGAGTACTGTGTACACTCTACACTAAAGCTTAGCATACTGTTGAGACTGCCTTAGATCTCAGATTGGCCTTCTCTCATTACATAGACAAGGGTGACCTTAAGCTTCTTGTCCTACCTCTACTTCCTGAGTGCTAAGATTATAATGTTGAGTTAAGGCACTAGGTTTATGAGATGCTGGAGTTTGAAGCCAGAGATTTCAGAATGCCAGATAAGCACTGTCCCAACTAACATACATCCTCAGCAAAAGCATGAGATATGTTTTATCCTGTATTTATTATCAAAATGTACTGATTGTCTGTAACTTCAAGTACATATTTGTTAAAAATCCCTAGATAAACTCTGTGCAAAACAACTGAAAGTTTAAAAGAGCCCAAATAGCAATAGTATAGTGAAGAATATATATCCTGGCATGTACACAATGTTGTATTGTGCTATGAAAGTAATACATGAGCAGCTTCCAGGATATTGCAGTATTTAAGAGTGTTGCTGTTAGACCACATCAGAAAAATTATCTGCCATGACCAAGTAGGCTTCATCACAGAGATTCAGGGATGGTTCAACATACAAAGATATGTCAATGTAATCTACCATATAAACAAACTGAAAAAAACCACATGATCATCTCTTCAGATGTTGAAAAAAGCCTTAAACAAAATACAACATCCCTTCATGATAAAGGTCTTGAAGAGTGTAGGGATACAAGGAACATACCTAAACATAATAAAGGCAATATATAGCAAGACAACAGCCAACATCAAATTAAATGGAGAAACGTTCAAAGTGATCCCACTGAAATCAGAAACAAGGCAAGGTAATCCACTTTCTTCATATCTATTCAATATAGTACTTGAAGTTCTAGCTGCAGCAATTAGACAACAAAAAGATATCAAGGGGATATAAATTGAAAAATAAGTCAAGCTCTCATTATTTGCTGATGATATGATAGTTTATGTAAGTGATCCAAAAAATTCTACCAAGGAACTTCAACAACTCATAAACACTTTCACTAATGTAGCTGGATACAAAATTAACCAGAAAAACTCAGTAGCCTTCCTTTATACAGACAATAAATGGGCTGAGAAAGAAATAAGAGAAACATCATCCTTTAAAATAACCACAAATAGCACAAAATATCTTGAAGTAACTCTAACAAAACAAGTATGACAAGAGATTTAAATATTTGAAGAAAGAAATTGAAGAAGATATCAGAAAATGAAAAGATCTCCCATGCTCTTGAGTAGGTAGAATCAACATAGTAAAAAAAAAAAAGGCAATCTTACCAAAAGCATTCTACAGATTCAAAGAAATGTCCATCAAATTCTTAGTAAAATTCTTCACAAGCTTAAAAAGAACAATACTTAATTTTTCATAGAAAAGCAAAAAAAAAAACTAAAATAAACAAATGAAAGCCCTACACAGTATAGCCAAACAAGTCTGTACAATAAAGTAACTTCTAGAAGCACCACATTTTCTGAATTTAAACTTTATTACAGAGCTAAAGCACTGAAAACAGCCTGGTATTGGCATAGAGACAGACAGGAAAACGAACGGAATTGAATCAAAGAACTCAATATCAATCCACACACCTACAAACACCTGATTTTTAATGAAAAAAAAAATAAAATGGAAAAAAATTACATTCGACAAATGGTAATGGCATAACTGAGTATCAATGTGTAGAAGAATAAAAATAGATCCATATCTATTGCCATGAACAAAACTCAAGTTCAAATGGATCAAAGACCTCAACATAAAACCAACCATACATTGAATGCATTGGCACGGAAGACTACTTCCTATTTATAACCCTAGTAGCACAAACACTGAAAGAAATAATTAATAAATGGGACCTCCTGAAACTTAAAAGCTTCTGTAAAGTAAAGGATATGATCTACAATACAAAATGGCAGCCCACAGAATGGGAAAAGATATTCTCTAACTCCACATTGAACAAAGAGTTGATTTTCAAAATATACAAAGAACTCAAGAAATTGATCATCAAAAGAACAAATAATCCAATAAAAAATTAGGGTATAGAACTAAACAGAGAACTCTCAACAGAGGAAACTAAAATTGATGAAAGACTTTTATAGAATGCTCAACATCCTTAGCCATCAGAGAAATGCAAATCAAAACAACTCTGAGATTCTATCTTACACTTGTAAGAATGGTCAAGATAAAAAGACACTGATGACAACTTACATTGGAGAAGATGTGGGGTAAAGGGAACACTCCTCCATTGTTGGTGGGAGTGAAAGCTGGTACAGCCTCTTTGGATATTGGTATGACGATTTCTCAGAAAATTAGAAAGCAACCTTCCTCAAGACCCAGCAATATCACTTTTGGGTATGTATCCATAGAAAGCTCAATCATAACCCAAGAACAGAAGCTCAGTTATATTTATAGTAGCATTGTTTGTCATAGCCAGAACCTGGAAACAACCTAAATGTATAAGGAAAATGTGGTACATTTACACAATAGAGTACTACACAGCAGAAAAAAATAATAACATATTTAAATTTGTGGGCAAATGAATAGATCTAGAAAACATCATATTGATTGAGGAAAACCAGACCAAGAAAGACAAATATCATATTTACTCACTCATAAGTGGCTTTTAGACATAAAGCAAAGAAAAAACAGCCTATAATTCATAATCCCAGAGAATCTAGGCAACAAAGAAGACCCTAAAAGAGGCATACTTGGATCTAATCTACATGAGAAGTAGAAAAAGACAAGATCTCCTGGGTAAATTGTGAGCATGAGACAGGGCAGAAGGGGAAGAAAGGGAGAGAGTAGAGAAAAAAATATAGCTCAATAAAAAAACATTAAAAATTTTTTAAAAAATTTTTGCTTTATTGCAGAACACTCAGGTTTGGTTCCGCAGACCTAAGCTGAGCATCTCAACACAACCTGAAACTCCAACTTCAGGAGATATTAATAACTCTTCCGGCTCTAGACACAGGTGGCATATATTCATGTACACATACACAAAAATCATTTTTTAAAAAGTAGCATATTATGAGGTCATTACAGATATTATAAACTGCATATGAACAAGGCAAACATTAGTTGTTGTATTGGAGACTGTCTTATATAGCTAATGTTGGTGTGGAGCTTATTATATATGTAAAGGCGGCCAGCATCTTCTTGTGTTTCACTTTAGCAATATTGTACACAGGAATTCAACACAAAGACATAAAGAATAGCTACTGCATAATTTTATAAATCTCATTGTTAAGAATATAACAGAGTTAGATATCACATTATGAATTGAGAAGACGTGGGTACAGAATTGAGAATAACAAAACAAAGTCATAATGAAGAAAGATTTAGGCAACATTTTTATTTACCTTGTTGCTGTACATATATGTAAAAATGAATAAGATATTTACATAGGAGTTGTACATTCTACTCTCTTCAGAGGACACTGTACTTGCTCCCTAAGGGAACAGAATTTACAAAATGAATACACACACACACACACACACACACACACACACACACACATATATATATATATATATATATACCTATATACACACACACACATATATATATATAAACAAAATATGATTTATTAGGTTGACTTATAAGATAGAGGCTGAGTATCTCAACAATAAATGTTTATAAGCTCAGAGTCTGAAAGTCTAGTAACTATGCCTTCAAGTCTGGTGCTGAGACATGGAGACAATTTTTCGAGTGTGACTGGTCTTCAGTCCCTAAAGGGAGGCTGTAGAAGTTGGGCTCTAAAATCAGTGAAGTATGACAGTGGCAGCAGAAACAACAACAAACTGGACACACTTAAAGAGAAGAAAAGATGGGCAATGGAAAGAAATGTGATTTTCCTTTGAACAATAGAAACTGTTCCCTAAATTAGTCCTTTCTAGAAATGTTCTTCAAGACTCGTGCAGACACACATATTTTAGTTGATTTCAGATCCAATTATAGTGACAATGGAGATTAATTAATAAAATTAATTATAGATAAAGTTAATACTAGTTTCACAATTAAAATTTTGGGCCTAAATGAATGTTTAAAAAAACCATATAAGAGAGCAATTCTGAGGAACCTGATGTATGTTTGCTATGGCTTGCTCTGCAGGGATCAAGGGAACAGAGAATGCAGCTCAATCTAATAGTTTAAACCAATTTAATGCACATTTATAATACTTAGATATGTTTCAGATTCCACCCCCATAATTATATTCTTCAAAGGAAATATATATTCAACTACTTAATGGTATTTTTACTTAAAAAGTACTGCTGACAAATGTTATGGGTTATCCAACCAATTCCAGAGTAGATTGCACACCCATTCTATGAAATAAAATCTATACTTCAAACTCATCTAGGTCAAAAACCTCTGACTAGGTCATAGACTTATAGGGAAAGCATAATATTATTATTCTCTGAAACATATTCATTATATCTTTATTATAAAACTAAAATGACTGACTTATTGGTATCAGTTTACCCATAGTTCTACCAGAGAGGCCTCTTCTTGTAATAGACAACAACATAGAGATCCAAACATGTTCAGTATTCAGAAATCCTAGAGTGATCAGTCCAAATGGGATGTCTATATTGGACCTTTCTTCCTCCTCAAGGTTCATGGGCCTTTATGGACGAAGAGATAGACTGTAGAAGTCAGAGATGGTGAATGACTTCAAAGGAACAGTGTTTTCTGGACAGAAAATGAATACATACATACTACATACATATATATGAACTCACAATGACTGCGACAGAAAACACAATGCCTGCATAAACTCAAGGTAGTCAAAATCTCAGCAGGGAGCCCAGGTGAGAGAGGTAGGCATAAAATGCCATCCCTAGCTGAGGAGGTACTGGCCTTTGATAGCTGCTGGGAGGAGCCAGTTTTCTTTAGTGGTGACCATACTCCAAGGCATCCCAAACCCAAGAGTAATCAACCAAAACAAAATTGGACTCAACGGTTGAAGAGAGAGAGAGAAAGAGAGAGAGTGAGAGAGAGAGAGAGAGAGAGAGAGAGAGAGAGAGAATACATAATTGTGGAGAAATAGAAATGGGGATGGATCAGAGATGAGCTGGGGAAGGGGGTGCATGTCTAAATAAGACACATTGTCCAAAATTCTCAAAAATTAATAAAAATCATTTTTACAAAAGTACTATTGAGTTTTTTTTGCTTATTACAAGTAAATAAATTTCAAATGTGCATTTAGACTTCAAAAACTAACAGTGATTTAATTAATACAATTTCTGTGTGGCTCTCTTGGTTCTGGGTGGCCAGGACAAACAAGCACTCTTCTCCTATACTCTGAGCCTCGCATGGTCATTTTTTCATTTTTAAATATTTTTATCTTAGTTGAAAATAGATTCTTCTTTTAAACAACACATTCTTATTACAGTTTCCCCTTCCTCCATTCCTTCCAGCTCCTGAATCCCACACCTCTGTCCCAGATCCTCTTCCCATCTGTTTAGTCTTAGGTCTCCATGACAGAACAGCCAAATAGGACAAAATAAGATACATCAAGACAAGGCAAAAGCCTTCATATCGAGGCTGAACAAGGCAACCCAATAGGAGGAAAAAAGTCCTAAGAAATGTCATAAGAGCAGTGACTTACCCACCCCCACTGTCAGAAGTCCCACAGAAACACCAAGTTAACAACCATGACACAAATGCAGAGGATCTGGTACAGCCCATGTAGGCTAAAGGCTTGATGCTGTAGTCACTGTGGAACATGTGAATCCTGCTAAGTTGATTAATGGGCCATGGTCTACTGGTGAGATGGTACTCTGGAGAGTATGAAAAGAGGAACCTGGACACCAACCTAACAACAAGTTTCTTGACCTACAATGTGTCCTGCCTTTAAGATGTGTTCGAGCAATGGTGGCATATAATTTGCGATCAGCACAAACAGTGTTTTATTTCACTTGTGGCCTAACCCTAGTAGATGAATTCCATGCCTTCTACACTGTCTGAATGACCAGGAAACAGATGCTGGATAGCTCAGACACCTCAACCTAGGGTAGAACCAAACATACTTATATGTATGTATGTATGTATATATGTATATATATGTGTATATATATATATATATATATATATATATATATATATATATATAATGATTCCTAATGATAGTCTGCTATAGCCAGAATCAGTGCCTAGTCCAGTCATCATCAGAGAGGTTTCCAGTGCAGGAGATCGGGACAGGTGCAGAGACCCACACAAGATATAATATAGAGAAGAAGTATAAATTGGAGGCCTCCATTGGGTTTCTCCCTTAAGAGATCAGGAAACTATACAGAAGGAAGCAGAGAAAAATTGTCATTTCCTTTGAAGAGTTGTGCTTCCTATGTACAGGGCAGGGTTAGAGGCTTTGCTTTGAGGCTGTTTGCATTCCTTTCCTTTATTTTCTCATGGTATCCTTGACTGCATTTAATGACTCAATTTCTCATAGCCCACAGATCTACAATTCCAACCAGAGAACTACATGTTCACATTTCCCCTTGCCCTAATGTTTTTATATGGAACAATTTGTGATGTCATTTTTTTAAACAGAGGGATTTATTGATATGTTTATTTATATGGTGCTAGGGTTCCAATCCAGGTCTTACCTGTACTAGGCAAGAATCCTGCAATTGATGGCTTGTTTGACAATTTAAATTCTCCCCAAACAGAAGTGATTCTCAAATATGTATGTACATAATATGTTTTATGTTTTATATGTCGTATTTTATTTTATAAAACAGTATCACACATATATATTTGATAAACAAACAATTAAGGAAATGATGATAAGAATGGATTAGGGCTTCTGTGCCAATGAGTTCAAGTGTACTTCTCACTTTCTTTTCTATAAGGTTCAGTGTGTCTGGCTTTATGTAGAGGTCTTTGATCCATTTGGACATGAGTTTTGTGCATGGTGATAGATATGGGTTTATTTTCATTCTCCTACATGTTGATATCCAGTTATACCATCATCATTTGTTAAATATGCTTTCTTTTTTCCATTTGATATTTTTTGCTTTCTTGTCAAAAATCAGGTGTTCAAAGATGTGTGGATTGATATCCAGGTCTTCTATTCAGATCCATTGGTCCTCCTGTCTGTTCTAATGCCAATACCAGGCTGTTTTCAGTACTGTAATTGTGTAGTAAAGTTTGAAGTCAGGGATTGTGATGCCTCCAGAAGTTCTTTTATTCTACAGGATTGTTTTGTCTATCCTGGGTTTTTTTTGCTTTTCCATATGAGGTTGAGTACCATTCTTTCAAGGTCTTTGAAGAATTTTGCTGGAATTTTGATGGGCATTGCATTGAATCTGCAGATTGCTTTTGATAAGATTGTAATTTTTACTATGTTAATTCTGCCTACCCAAGAGTATGGGAGATCTTTCCACTTTCTAGTGTCTTCTTCAATTTCTTTTTACAAAGATTTAAAGTTCTTGTCATATAAGTCTTTCACTTTTCTGGTTAGAGTTACTCTCAGATATTTTATGCTACTTGTGGCTATTGTGAAGGGTGATCTATGTGTGAAAAAATAGCATTTAAAATACATTATTGAACATAATTGCAATATGCTAATAAAACATTGAAACATCACATAATTCTGTGAATTTTAATGGTTCCTAAAAGTGCTTCTGACTTTGTTTCTTCTACATTATGACAAAGATTTTAGAGTTGCTCTCAAAATTTTGGCACCTATAGGGTGACATTATTATGTATTGGAAGAACCTCACTCTTAAATGATATGATAAACAGGGACCAGGATGCATTGTACAATCCCATATTTGCAGAAGGCAGGAGAGCATTTACTCTCCATAGCAACAGTAATAGCTAATTATGCCTGTGTTTTAGTGGAGGATTCCCCCATCAAATGTGGGTGAAGTTGGTACAGAAACATTTCTCCCATTTCCTTAATGTGTGAATGGCTCAAATGGGTTTTACTAAGTGAAAAATTTCTATTCTTAAATCCTTTTAAGCGTACCCTCGTTCTCAGAAGACAGCTTGGAAATTGCTCCCAGGCACTAGTTACACATTTCAGAGTGTAATATTCAATGAGTCCTGCAGAGTCTGCTTAATAATGAACCCTCGTGTGGGGGCAGGAAGCTAATATAGGTGATATATTGATTATAGTCCTGTTGAAATATGAACTTTCCTGCCTAACCGAGTGTCCCCAAGTAAGAAATGTCGAATCTGCTTGGGCCAATTAGAGGGTACATGAATTGAACTTATTCTATTACTCTACAAAGTTAATATTAATAGAAGAATGAAAGACTTATTCATTTCTCCTCTTTTGCTTTGCTCTTCTGTGAAAAAAAAAGAGTAGCCAAGGCCCAATGGCCATTACTGTGATTAATGGTGGTGAACACTAGCAAGGACAATGGTGTTCAGAGTTTGGAGAGGTTTTTGAAATAGACTAGAAAAGACCAGAGCTAAGAAAAATGGTGCAGAGAAGAAAAGATCTCATTGCTCACACAGACAGCTACTCCAAGGTCGAGTTTTGTGTAGGGGACACTAGTGTATGTATGTATGTGTGTGAAGGACAGAGGGCAACCTTGGGTGTTGTTCCTCGGCCACCATCTACCTTGTGTTTTGAAACAGGGCCCCTCACTGACCTGTGATTCCCCCAAGTAGGTGGGAACTGGTTGACTAGCAAGTCCCAGAGATGACCTGTCTCCATCTTTCAAATACTTTTCTGCAAGTGTTAACCACCACACCTAGGTCTTTTATGTGGGTTGTGAATGAAATCAGGAATTTGTGCTGGAATAGCAAATGCTTTGCAAAATGAGCCATCTCAGGAATGAATAATTTTTAAATCTGAAAGTTTTTTATTCTGAATCAAGCCCATTAAGACCTTCTCTCCTTAAGACCAGATTGTCTATACAAGAAAGTTCAACATCTGTACTGCCTCATAGTGATTAGTGAAGGATTGTCTTGACTGCAGTGGTTGATATATTCATACCAATCCCTTTGTGGGTGGCACCATTCCATGAGTATGGTCTTGAAGTGCACAAGAATGGACAAAGCAGGCTCAGTAGTGAAATCAAGCACACATTTACTTCTTTGTGTTCTTGGCTCTGATATAATGTGACCAGCTTTTTTCTGTACCTGCTTCCTTGCCTTGACTACTCTAATGGGCTGTAACATGATCTTGGAACATAAATTAACATTTTTTCCCCTAGGTTGCTCTTTGCTAAAGTATTTTAAAACAGTGACAGAATTGAACTAGAATAAACAAAAAGATTCTTTTTGTGTAAATGTACTTATCTAGAAGATAATAGTTCTTGAAACATCCACTTTATGGATTCTTTATAAAAATCTTTGAGAGGAGGAGGTGAGTGGGTGCTGGCTTGGGCAGTCTGTCCAAGAAGAGAGCACAGCCCCCCCCCCCAGGTTCTGCGGCAGGGTCTTTGGTGTTCAACGGGATTCCTCACTGATCCCAATGCCACCCTTTTGGCTCCTATGTCCTTGGAATACCAGCTGTCCCTGTTACAGTGCTGAGGAGTTCTATGCAGAGAGTGCTGAGGAGTTCTGTCCAGAGAGTGCTGAGGAGTTCCATCCAGAGAGGAGGAGATGGGCAGACGCCAATGCAAGAATTCCTCCAACAACCTGAAAGGCAACATGACATCACCAGAATCCAGGGATCACGAAACTAGAAGAATTGAACACTCTACTCCAGAAGAAACAGAAGAAATCAACTCTAAGCGGATCTTTATGAAAATCATAGAGGAACTTAAACAGGAGGTGAAAATCTGCCGTAAAGAAATGGAAGATAAGTATAAAAAAAAGATTGAAGAAATGAGTAAAGAAATGGAAGAGAATTATAACAAAAAGTTTGAAGAAATGAATAAATCCGTAAATGAAATTCTGGGAAACCAAGAAAAAACAATCAAACAGGTAATGGAGACAGCTCAAGATTTGAAAACTGAAATGGAGGCAATTAAATAAACACAAACTGAGGGCCGACTGGCTATAGAAAATCTAGGTAAATGAACAGAGACTTCAGAAACAAGCATAACCAACAGAATACAAGAGATAGAAGAACGACTCTCAGACTCTGAAGACACCATAAAGAAAATAAACACTCAGACCAAAGAAAACAGCAAATCCAACAAATTCTCATCACAAAACATTCAGGAAATGTGGGAGACAATAAAAAAATCAAATCTAAGAATAATAGGGTAGAAGAAGGAGAAGAATTGCAAATCAAAGGCCCAGAAAATATATTCAACAAAATTATAGAAGAAAAATTCCCCAACCTAAAGAAAGATATCCCTATGAAGGTTCAAGAAGCATACAGAATGCCGAATAGACGGGATCAAAAAAAAAAACCATCCCCTCGCCATATTATAATCAAAATACAAAACACTCAGATTAAAGAAAGAATATTAAGAGCTGCAAAGGAAAAAGGTCAAGTAACTTATAAAGGTAAACCTATCAGACTTACACCAGATTTCTCTATGGAAACCATGAAAGACAGAAGGTCCTGAATAGAGGTACTGCAGAAACTAAGAGACCATGGATGCAAGCCCAGACTACTATACCCAGCCAAACTATCATTCACTATCAACGGAGAAATCAAAATATTCCAGGATAAAAACAAATTTAAACAATATGTAGCCACAAATCCAGCCTTACAGAAAGTATTAGAAGGAAAATCACAACCCAAGGAATCCAACATTGCCAATACTGCCAACAAAAACTCAGACAACTAGTGACCCTTCACAAGCACATCTCAAAGAAGGGAAACATACACTCTACTACCCATGAAAAAAAAAGGAAAATATCCGGAGTCAACAACCATAGTCATTAATATCACTTAATAACAATGGACTCAATTCACATATAAAAAGGAACAGACTTAGAGATTCGATACAAAAACAGGATCCAAAATTCTGCTGTTTACAAAAAACACACCTCAATCACAAAGACAGACACCTACTCAGAGTAAAGGGTTAGGAAAAGGTTTTCCAAGCAAACGGACCTAAGAAACAAGCAGGTGTGGCCATTCTAATATCTAACAAAACCGACTTCAAACTAAAATCAATTAGAAGAGATGGAGATGGACATTTCATACCCATAACAGGAACAATTCACCAGGAGGAAGTCTCAATCCTGAATATCTATTCCCCTAATATAAAAGCACCCACTTATGTAAAAGAAACACTTCTAGAACTCAAGGCAGTCATCAAACCACACACACTAATAGTAGGAGACTTCAACACCCCTCTCTCACAAATGGACAGATCAATCAGACAGAAACCTAACAGAGAAACAAGAGAATTATTGGAGGTATAGAATCAAATGGACTTAACAGACATCTATAGAACATTCCACCCAAATAGGAAAGAATATAACTTCTTCTCTGCAGCTCATGGAACCTTCTCAAAAATTGACCACATACTCGGTAACAAAGCAAACTTTCACAGATACAAAAAAATATTAGTAACCACCTGTGTCTTGTCAGATCACCATGGATTAAAGTTAAAATCCAATAACAATGCTATCCCCAGGAAGCCAACAAACTCATGGAAGCTGAAGAGTCAACTACTGAATCACCCCTGGGTCAAGGAATAAATAAAGAAAGAAATTAAAGTCTTCCTTGAATTTAATGAAAATAAAGACAAAACATACTCAAACGTATGGGACACTATAAAAGCAGTGCTAAGAGGAAAGTTCATAGCACTAAGTGACCAATTAAAGAAAACGGAGAAAGAACACATTGGAGACTTAACAGCACACCTGAAGCTCTATAAAAAAAAGAAGATTCACCCAGGAGGAGTAGAAGACTGGAAATAATCAGACTGAGAGCTGAAATCAACAAAATAGAAACACAGAAAACAATCCAAAGAATCAATGAAACAAAAAGCTGGTTCTTGGAGAAAATCAACAAGATCGACAAACCCATATCCAAACTATTCAAAAGGCAGAGAGAGAACATGCAAATTAATAAGATCAGAAATGAAAAAGGGGACATAACAGCAGACACAGAGGAAATCCAGAGAATCATTAGATCTTACTACAAAAGCATGTATGCCACAAAATTGGAAAATGTAAAGAAATGGACATTTTTTTAGATAAGTACCATATACCAAGGTTGAACCAAGAACAGGTGAGCAATCTAAATAGACCTGTTAGTCGTGAAGAATTAGAAGCTGTTATCAATAATCTCCCTACCAAAAAAAGCCCAGGACCAGATGGTTTCAATGCAGAATTCTACCAGAACTTCCAGGAAGAGATAATAACTATACTCCTTAACGTATTCCACAATATAGAAACAGAAGAGTCATTGCCAAACTCCATTTATGAAGCTACAGTTACCCTGATACCAAAACCACACAAAGACACAACCAAGAAAGAGAATTACAGGCCAATCTCACTCATGAACATCGACGTGAAAATTTTCAATAAAATACTGGCAAACTGAATCCAAGAACACATTAGAAAAATTATCCATTATGATCAAGTAGGCTTCATCCCAGAGATGCAGGGCTGATTCAACATATGCAAATCTATCAATGTAATCCATCATATAAATAAACTGAAAGAAAAAAACCATATGACCATTTCATTGGATGCTGAAAAAGCATTTGACAAAATTCAACACCCCTTTAAGATAAAGGTGTTGGAGCGATTGGGGATACAAGGATCATACCTAAATATAATAAAAGTTATTTACAGCAAGCCGATAGCTAACATCAAATTGAATGGAGAGAAACACAAAGCCATTCCACTAAAATCAGGAACACGACAAGGCTGTCCACTCTCTCCATACCTCTTCAATATAGTGCTTGAAGTTCTAGCAATAGCAATAAGACAACATAAGGGGATCAAGGGGACTCGAATTGGAAAGGATGAAGTTAAACTTTCGTTATTTGCAGATGATGTGATAGTGTACATAAGCGACCCAAAAAACTCTACCAAAGAACTCCTACAGCTGATAAACACCTTTAGTAAAGTGGTAGGATACAAGATCAACTCCAAAAAATCGGTAGCCCTTCTATACACAAAGGATAAAGAAGCAGAGAGGGAAATCAGGGAAACATCACCTTTCAAGATAGCCACAAATAGCATAAAATATCTTGGAGTAACTCTAACCAAGGAAGTGAAGGGCCTATTTGACAAGAACTTTAAATCTTTGAAGAAAGAAATTGAGGAGGATACTAGAAAATGGAAAGATCTCCCTTGCTCTTGGATTGGGAGGATCAACATAGTAAAAATGACAATTCTACCAAAAGTAATCTATAGATTCAATGCAATCCCCATCATAATCCCAACAAACTTCTTCACAGACCTTGAGAGAATAATAATCAAGTTTATATGGCAAAACAAAAAACCCAGGATAGCCAAAACAATCTTATACAATAAAGGAACCTCTAGAGGCATTACCATCCATGATTTCAAACTCTATTACAGAGCTACAGTATTGAAAACAGCTTGGTATTGGCATAAGAACAGAGAAGTCGACCTATGGAATCGAATAGAAGACCCAGATATTAACCCACAAACCTATGAACACCTAATTTTCGACAAGGGAGCTAAAGGTATACAATGGAAGAAGGAAAGCATCTTTAACAAATGGTGCAGGCATAACTGGATGTCAACCTGTAAAAAAATGAAAGTAGAACCATATCTTTCACCATGCACAAAAATCAAGTCCAAATGGATTAAAGACCTCAACATTAATCCATCCACTTTGAACCTGATAGAAGAGAAAGTGGGATGTAGTCTACAAGATTTAGGCACAGGAGGCCTCTTCCTAAGTAGGACCCCAGCAGCACAGACTATAAGAGAAACAATGAATAAATGGGATCTACTGAAACTGGGAAGCTTCTGTAAAGCAAAGGACACTGTCAGTAAGACAAAAAGGCTACCTTCCGACTGGGAGAAGATCTTCACCAACCCCTCATCAGACAAAGGTCTGATCTCCAAAATATACAAAGAACTCAAGAAACTAGACACTAAAACTCTAATTAACCCAATTAAAAAATGGGGTACTGAACTGAACAGAGAATTCACAACAGATGAACTTCGAATGGCCAAAAGACACTTAAGGCCATGGTCAACATCCTTAGGGATCAGGGAAATGCAAATCAAAACAACTTTGAGATACCATCTTACACCTGTCAGAATAGCTAAGCTCAAAAACACCAATGATAGTCTATGCTGGAGAGGATGTGGAGTGAGGGGAACACTCATCCACTGTTGGTGGGAATGCAAACTTGTGCAGCCACTCTGGAAATCAGTGTGGTGGTTTCTCAGGAAACTGGAGTCAACCTCCCTCAGGACCCAGCAATTCCATTCTTGGGAATATACCCAAGAGATGCCCTATCATACTACAAAAGCATTTGTTCAACTATGTTCATAGCAGCACTATTTGTAATAGCCAGAACAAGGAAACAACCTAGGTGCCCCTCAATAGAAGAATGGTTAAAAAAGGTGTGGAACATATACACATTAGAGTTTTACTCAGCGGTAAAAAACAATGGCATCTTGAATTTTGCATATAAATGGATGTAAATAGAAAACGCTTTACTGAGTAAGATAACTCAGACCCAAAAAGAGGAATATGGTATGTACTCACTCATAAGTGGATTCTAGCCTTAATTAAAGGTCTTTGAGCCTATAATTCGTGTTCCGAGAGAAACTAAATAAGAAGGTGAACCTGAGGAAAATCATGTAGTTATCCTCCTGGATATTGGAAGTAGACAAGATTGCCAGGCAAACTTGGGTGCACAGGGCGTGGAGAGGTGGAAGTAAGGGGAGATGGTTGGAGAGAAGAAGATTGGGGATAGCTTGGGGGAATGGGATGGGGGGAGGGAGGAAGAATGGATGTGGGAGCAGGGTGGTGTGCATCTCAACTAAGGGAGCCATTATGGGGTTTGCAAGAGACTTGATTCTGGAGGGGTTCCCAGGCCCAAGGAGAGGTCCTTAGATTTTTCCCTGGGCAGCAGAGGAGAGGGTACTTGAACTGGCCTTAGCCCATGACCATACTGATGAATGTTTTGCATATCACCATAGAACCTTCATCTGGCGATGGATGGAGATAGAGACAGAGACACACATTGGAACACTGGATTTGACTCCCTGGGTCCGGATGGGAAGCAGATGGAGGGAGAGTGCGGGCAAGGAAGGCATGATCGGAGGGAATTTTCATCAGAAGATGAATGGAGATAGAGATGGAGACCCACATGAGAGCACTAGACTGAGCCCCCAAGCTCCAAATGAGGAGCAGAAGGAGGGAGAACAAGAAAGAGTCAGGACCGCGAGGGGTGCGTTCACCCACTGTTACAAGGGGACTGGTCTGGTGGGAGCTCACCAGGGCCAGCTGGACTGGGACTGAAGGAGCATGTGTTCGGGCCGGATTCTCTGAATGTGGCTGACATGGGGGCTGGGTCTTGTTTCGTCTGCATGTACTGGCTTTCTGGGATTCTGGTCTGTTTGGATGCTCACCTTCCTGGACCTGGAGGGAGGTGGGAGGAACTTGGACTTCTCACTGGCAGGAAGCCCTGACTGCTCTTGGGACTGGAGAGGGAGGAGGAGAGGGAGTGGGGGGAATGGGAGGGTACTGGGAGGAGGGGAGAAAGTGGAATTTTTTTATAAATAAATGAATAAAAAAAATTGAGAGGAAAGTTTATAAACTCAATATTTGACGCAAAATGTATAACACCCATTGGAGAATGACCTATCATGTAAATTATTTGGATGTAGTTTTGTTAATGCCGAATCTCTCTCTCTCTCTCTCTCTCTTTTTGATGTTATAAGGCAGAGTCTTTCTGAGAGACGATGCTGGCCTCAAATTCCGGATCCTCTTTCTGCACCTTTAAATGCTGTGATTAAAGTGTGTGCTTGAGCACCATGTGATTATCTTGTTTTATTTAAGGTGTGTGGAGATTAGTCAGAATTGCTACTGCATTTCTCTTTATCATGCAAACATAAATAAGTGTATTCAGATTTGTAAGAATTTTAATTCTATGTGCTAAGTCTCTTATTTCTCCCATTTGGTTTATCAGCAAGGTCTGCACAATTTATTTGGATCACTCCTAGCAATATATCCTTTCTTCTTTCTGGGATGTCTCTATCTTTCAAACTGCCACACATGGGATGAGTTCATAATACAATGAATAGTATTTCAGAAGTCATTATTTGCTTGGAGAAAAATCTTCTAAATCTGGAAATTCTTAATATACTTTTCCTAGTGTTCGGGCAGTTACTGTTTGGGTCTTTGGGAATATTGTAGTGATTTCTTTAATACTCTTAAACATCTAGGCATTTCCAATGAATAACAAGTTGCCTCAGCTCTATTAAATATGTGAGTAAAATTGTGATGCCTTGATCTGGATGTTCTATATAACAAGTTTTGAGACAGAGCTATTATAATCTATTGATCAATTATATCTATAGTTATATTCAATTTATGTTGGATTTGAATCGCTGTATAATAGTAGGGATGTGTGATTGCATGTGTGTATGTAGAGGCGTATGACCTCCGTGGTGTGTGTGTGTGTGTGTGTGTGTGTGTGTGTGTGTGTGCACATAAGTGTATGCAGTGGTAGGGGAGAGTTACCCACAGAGAGGTTGTGTGTTGGTATCCATAGAGACTAGGAGGGGAATCAGATCCCTTGGAGTTGCTAACTCAAATGCCTTGAAATACAAACTTTTATCTTTCAATAGAGCATTATGTCTTCTTAACTGCTGAGGCATCTCTCCATCCCCACCTTTTTTTTTTTTTTTTGACAGAGTCTCTTACTAAGTACTATATAATTGCTAGCCAGTGAGCCCCACAGGTCTGCAGTGCTGAGATTATGAGCACACATAACAAAATTTGGTTTTATTTTTTTAAACATGGATTCCATGTGTTGGCCTTAGGTCTTTGCACCTTTGCTGAGGCATCTCCCCAGCTCAGGAGATGCATAATTTAAAGTGTATCAATTTCCTGCATAGGAACCCAATCTGTATGGCTTTCCTATTGTTGCTTATTATGTCCATAACATCGGCACACTGTTGGACGTTCATTCCGAGCTGCACTCTCTGCTGTCTGTGGGCTCATCTAGGTGTGCACTATTTATTGCATGCTTTTTCTCTTCATCAGCGTTCTGTGGCTCAGTCATCAGTTTCCTCCAGTCCTTGATGTTTACAGAGTCTCCACAACCCTATTCCTGTGCAGTGTATGTCAGCACTGACGTCATCTCGGCTGACAGGACACAAGAATAAGCACATCATCCCCTACTGAAATCACTCAAGATGAATGGAAACTACTCCTATTTTTTGTTTTTCTGATAATCACTATATTAAATGCTTTACATTAAACTTTTGCATTAAGATCCTTCTCATTTGATAAGAATAAATATACTTTAAAACTCAGTATACTTTAAAACTCAGTAAAACTTCTGGGGACTGGAGCTAGTCCTTGTTCTTGCAGTGCACAACAAACGCATTACTGATATTTCCCCAGTCTGGAATTTATTTTTTAAGCAAAAGTGTTACTGCTTGCTCCTGATGCAGAAAATATTTTCTTATGGTTTTACTAGACCAATCAATTCTGTCTTAATTTTCCTATTGTGGGAACAATATTTCAAGTTTCCGTTTTCACGTGGAATTTTGACTTCTTTCAGTCCTCAACTTTTATGACACAAGCAGTATTATCTCTGTATCTGCATTAATTTATTAGTACTAATGATTCTGAGTTTATTCCCAGAGTTGTTAGGTCGGAAGCTGACTATTCTGCCCTATGTCTCTCCATGCTCAAATACCTGAAATTAAAAATGCAAGTGCAATATTTAGCCTTTTACATGTTTTCACAGGAATAATTTAAGATTGTCACTTTAATCGTGAAATTATATAAAACGTGTCCTATGAAAATATGCTAGAAGTTATTTAGTTTGATTTAAACAAAGTATTATTATTTAATAATACTTACCTACACCTTAAGTGCTTAAGTTGACAAAAACAACTTAAAGGGGAAAAGGGTTGTTTTGGTTTGCACTTCCAGGTAACAGTTCCTTAAAGCAGGGATGTCAAGGCAGCAGGAACTTGAAGTCACTAATCCAACCACATTCATAATCAAGAGCAGAAGAATGAATTAATGCATGCATGCTAATGCTTAGTTCTCTCTATTTATACAGTCTTTGTCCTGCCAACAATAGCAATTAAGATGAATCCTCCCATATCAATTAACAAGATAAAGGCAACCCCCAAGGGGGCATTCCCAGAGTTCTATCACCCAGATGATTCTAGACTGTGTCAAGTTGACAGTTGCTAGCACCAAAGAATTCACAGAATATTTCCAGAGAGAAAGTGTAAACTTCATCCATTACAACATTATGTTGCAATGTTAAGAGGTTAGACATAGGTTAATGCAAAGATCCATAACTAGTCTGAGTGAAGACGGTATGTGACTGTGGAGAGCTAAGCCCAAAAATGGGGCATCTATATCATAGTCCTGCTACTGTAAGGCTCTGGGTATAAATCCCAGCCTCCAGCCCCATAACCCTGTCTGAGCCTTTGGTAATGCTACAGGTAGCAGGTAAGTCCATTACTTTTCTTCTGGACATGGGAGCTACCTATTCTGTTTTAACATCTCACTTGGTCCTTACGTTCCCCTCACCAATTTCAGTTATGGGGGCAGATAGGACTCATTCCTCCCCACTTAAAACTTTTCCACTGCCCTGAATTCAAGCAGAACAATTTTTCTCTCATTCTTTCCTATTCTTTACCTGCTAGCCCTGCACCTTTACCAGATAGAGATATTCTCAGCAGTTTTGGGGCCACACTCACTTTGGCCCCCACACACTCTCCTGAGTCACACTTTCTTCTCACTTTAACGGCCTCACAGATTCCTACCCCATACTGTTCTGTTCCTACTCTTCCTGATCCAGCAGATCCCCAAGTATGGGACACTTCCACTCCTGTGATTGCTACTCACCACCAGCCAGTCCTAGTTTGCCTCAAAGACCCTTTGTCCCCATTTTCCTATTTCTGAAACCCACCACAGAGGCCTTAAGCCTATTATCATCTGTCTCCTAGCTCAAGGAATTTTAATTCCTATGGACTCACCTTGCAACACTCCCATCCTTCCCATGTAGAAGCCTCCTGGCGCTTACCCCTTGGTTCAAGACCTCAGCCTCATAAATGAGGCAGTTATTCCAGTTCACCCTCTGGTTAACAATTCATACAATCTCTTGTCTAACGTCTCTCCTACTTCCTCCTACTTTACTGTTCTAGACCTAAAAGCTACCTTCTTTACTGTTCTTTTACATCCTGACTCATACTTCCTCTTTGCCTTCACCTGGAAGATTCCAGGTCCTCCAGAGAGCTTACAAGGACTGTTCTTCCCTCAGGGTTTCTGGGACAATCCCCGTATCTTTGGCTAAGTTCTGGCTCGAGATCTCTCAAACATTGATGCAGGTTGTAGCACACTCCTCCAGTATGTGGACGACCTACTTCTCTGAAGTCCTACATTGTCTCTGTCCCAACAGGGCACCTCTGTGCTCCTGAACTTCTTTGGACCCCTGGGATATTGAGTCTTACCAACTAAAGCTCAGCTGTGCTCTCCTATGGTGGTATATTTGGGTGTTCAACTTAGCCTGGTGTCTAAGACCCTCACCTCTGACAGGGTCCAGGCACTGTGGGATTTACAGCCTCCAATCATAGGGGCTCAGATCCTCTCATTTTGGGTCTGCTATGGCTTTCCTGCCATTGGATCCCAAACTTTGCTATTGCAGCCAAGCCTCTGCACCAGGCAGTCAGAGAGACCCCCACGGGACCTCTCACCCACCCAGCCGTTGTCTATCAACACTTATCTCTACTGCGAGATGCCCTTCTAACAGCCCCTGCTCTTGGTCTTCCAGACCCCACAAAGCCTTATCCTCTCTATAGAGATGAGAGGTCAGGAGTGGAAATGGGATTTCTAACCCAACAGGCTAGGCCTTAGAACCAGGCTGTCACCATTTTACGCAAACAGTTGGACCTCACCATCTGTGGGTGGCAACCATGCCTGAGAGCAACAGCAGCTGAACTCACTCAGGAGGCTCTCAAGATCACCTGGTCCAGGCCAATCATGGTATATTCTACTCACCACCACTCAAACCTTCTGAGACACTCCTCCTCCCCCTCTCTCTTTCTCTCTCTCCTTGGGTCTTCACGAGTCCAGGCTTTTCACTTATTGTTTCTAGAAAACCCCCAAATTACTTTGGCTTCCAATCCTGCCCAAAACCCTGCATCTCTCCTTTTTGTTCCCTCCCTTTCTGGTATCTCCTCTCACTCTTCCCCAGAGGCTGTAGAGGCTTTAACTTCACCCCGTCAGATCTTCTAGACCAGCCACTTAAAGATCCCCAACTCTCCCTGTTCATTGACGGAAGTTCCCTTATAGAAAATCAGGAAACCATCAGGCAGTGTATGCAGTGGTCACTTCCACTAATGCAGCTGAAGCAGCCCACCTACCAAAGGGAACCTTCTCATAAAAGGCCAAATTAGTTGCCTTGACTAGGGCATTCCAAATAGCCAATGGTCAATGTGCTAATATCTACACCGACTCTAAATATGCCTTCTTAATAGCACATACTCATTCTGCACACTGGAAGGAAAGGGGCTTCCTTACTACCAAAGGCACACCCATAGTTTATAGACCCCTAATAGCCAATCTTTTGAAGGCCCTCCAGCTCCCTGCGGAAGTAGTCAGTATTCACTGTTGGGGACACCAGTCCTCCAAGGACCCAGTGGCCTTAGGCAATGCCAAAGCTAACTCAGTGGCCCAGGGACTGGCCTCCAGCTCCACATTCCACAGAACATATTTTGTTCTTAACTTCCTAATATCAGACCTATTACCAGCCAAAAGAGAGGGCTGAGCTTATAAAAAAGGGGGGCACAGAACCAAAGGATAAATGGTTCTATTTAAATAACTGTCTCACCCTTCCTCAAGACCAGCATTGTCAGTCATTTCAGACATCCACCAGACCTTACATATAGGCCCCAAAGCTTTTTTCTGCTTCTTGGAGGCCCTCTTTGATGACACCCATTTCTGAGATGGTATTTCACAGGTTCACTCCTCCTGCCAGACGTGTGCCAGGCCAACCCACAGGGGGCTCTCCACATACGTCATTCTCTACACCAGCTATGTGGACACCAACCGGGTGAAGATTGGCAGGCTGATTTCACTCATATGCCTACTCATAAAAAAACTCTGTTATCTCTTAATACTTGTGGACACTTTTACAGGATGGATAAAAGCATTTCTGGCCTGCAGTGAAATGGCAGATGTGGTGGCTCAGGTACTCCTGGATAACATCATTGCTCAGTTTGGCATCCCACAAACTATCCAAATGTACAATGGGTCAGCCTTCACTTCCAGGGTCATGGATCTTGTGTCAGGAGCTCTCAACATATCCTGGAAATTCCACATCCCCTACCATCCACAATCCTTGGGAAAGGTGGAGAAAGACAACAGACTCATCAAACAACAGCTAACCAAGCTCTCCATTGAACTCAGGTTATCTTGGCCCTCCCTTCTCCCCATTGCCCTTACTGGCCTGCAGGGCCACCCCACATTCACCTACGGGCCTGAGTCCTTTTGAGCTGCTTTATGGCAGGCCCTTTCTCCTTCACTATCACCTCACAGTCAGTCCAAACTCTTCCACTGGCAGGGTATTTCCCTTACCCCTCCCTTCTGAGGTCCCTTCTCCCTTCACACACTGACAGTTGTCTTGTCTACCTGACCCCACGCCAGTGGCCCCTAATGCCCCTGATCCTGTCCCGCTCTTCCCAGGGGACAGAGTACTCCTCAAACAGCTAACTCCTAGATCTCTTGAACCTCTAAGGACAGGACCTCACCAGGTAATCCTCACCACCACCTTGGCTGCCAAGCTCCTGGGACATCCATGATAATACCATCTCTTTTGGCTCAAGCAGGTACCTACTCAAGGAACGTGGTCTGTCCAGCTGTTAGGACCTTCCACCCTCCAGTTTTCCAAAATGCCACAATGAAGGGCCTACCTGTTCCTCAGCATGACACACTCATCCCTCGTGATACAAACAAGAAGGACAATAACAATATTTTTTTTCTCGTAGACACCTGCCTTCTTACCTCCCTCAAGAAACAGATGCCTGGCATCTCCAGAATGACAGTGAACAGGATGCCTTTCCAGCCTCACTTGTCACTGAGCATGAACCCACCAACACCCAGCTCCCCTCCCCCACATTGCCTCATGCCTGCAGGAAGTAGCCAGATTTGAGTCGATGCCCCTTTTTCCAGAGAGAGCCTAAAATGTTGGTCATAAATATCACCTCAGCTTCCTGTTACTCCTTACACAAACAGTCTGAAATATAAATCCCAGCCTCCAGTCTTCATCTTTGGAGGCCCCTCCCCTGTGCCCTTTGAACCCTGACACCACCCCAGGAAAGGTCAAGACCACTCCCACTATCTATTTAAATTGTTTTCCAAAAATTAAACATGTGGTATGTTTTTTCCTTTTCCTCTCCAGTGGTCATGTTGATGATTTCCCATTCTCCTCAGGGCCACCTGGGAGCAGAGGTGTCTAATTAAATCTGGATATCTTTTAATCTGATTTTATTGGGCTTGATTTGGATTATTTTGCATTGGCAGAAAGCTTGTATTAGAAATACAATATTATTTTAACAATATTGTATTATTAAATAATATTAGAAAATATTCCTAACACTGGGAACGTTGCATTAGGAAGAACAGATGATTGGAAGAGTCAGCGGTTGGAGAGGCCTTCTGCAAACTGTTTTCTGGATAGGACAGAGCCATTGTGTTCTCGAACTCAAAGTGACTATGCTCGCTTTCACAAGATCTGTATCTGATCTATCCAGTTAAAACTTCAAGGAAGATGGGTCAAAATCCTAAAATCTCATCTGTAGCAAAGAATCAAATAGATAATTGATAGACCCTGGGGGAGGGAGAGTCAGTTTTCTTTAGGAATGCGGCCCCCAGTAAATTGTCTATGCTACAGCATATGGTTTGTCAATCATACATAAACTGGCAGCATTGATTGGAGTTAATGGGTTGAATTAAGAGGACATGAATGTGACAAAGAAATGTGGAAGGTCCTTGGGGAGATGAACAAGGGGAATTAGAGGTAGATAAGTTTAAAATATGTGATTTACATGAATAATACTCTCAAAGCACACACAAAATAAGTGTTTTATAAAATTGGGTATATAGTTTATAATCTAAACTTTCAGTAATATTTTAGAGCTAGTACCATAAAAACAAGGTAAAGGTGATCACAGAATCTAAAAATTATCCCAGTATATCCTGATGGTTCAGAAACCCATTTCTATCAGTTTCTTCAGGCCATATGCGTATTATAATACATTTCTAGTTCTCCACTCCTCTTGTTGGCTATTAACATGCAACCTGAAAACATGAATTAAGTAGTCTACTGACTGTGCACTTGAAAATAAGAATGGGGCTTAACAAAATCATATTCTGAAATCTTAATGTTCAAAAGCAATTGGATTAATTATTGCTATTTTCCCTCAACTGTATACATTTTATTTACAAGAGCTTTACAGTTGTAAGGCTCTAAATAAATTTTTTAAAATTCTCTATTTCTTCCAGTCAAATGCATTAATATTATTGGTTTTACTGTGTAGATTAAACACTGCAGACAACTGAAAATGGAAGGGAGTTTCAATTACTTTTGGCTTTGGAAGAGTGGTTCGCAGGTAACAAGAGGTTCCTTTAAAATTGAGAAGAATAGATTTGTGGACAATAACATTGAAGCAAAAACAAACAAATTCTGCTTCTGACAAATTAAGATAAACCTCACTTCACATTAACAGAATTCTTAAAGTCTGAGGCATTCTTTCCTATTCACCAGGGAGGAATACACTTGTTTAGATCCAAGGCTTTTGAGAGTGAGTGGGATGGGTTCAAATCCTAACACACCCACATAGTGCTGTGTACTTTTGAAGAAGTCCCCAGTCTTCGTGAGTCTCCAGTGTAAAAGAGAGAAGTAATAATCATGTGTTCTCAATTGGTGTTCTGCTTTTGTTTTTCTTTCTATGATAAAATAACTTGACAAAAATAGCTTAGGAGAGAGGTGTTCTATTCATCTTAGAATTTTAGGTCATAATTCTCCACAGCGGGGAAGTTCAGAAAGGAGCTTAAAATAGCCAATCCCATCATGCCAGTCAAAAGCAGAAAGAAACAGAAGCCCCTATGCTTTTTTGTGCTCAGCTACATCTCTCTCTTCTTTTCTTATGCTGCTTAGGAACTCCTGCCTAGGGAACTGAGCTTCAGTACTGAACTGGCCTTCCCACATCATTAACTTAAGACACGCCCCACTCCAGACATGCCCATAGGTCAGTTCAGTGTAGACAATATAACCTTAACCACTTATAACCCTGTTCTCAGGTGATTTTAAGTTGTATCAAGTTGACAATTATATCTAACCATCACAAATAGCTTATTGCAAAGGTTCTAGTTTTTCAGCTTTAGTTCTGTGTCATTGTGAAGGAACAAGGGTAATCAATTGCTATCACTTCCAAATATTTAAAGAACACGAGATGCTGTCTTTGATTCCCAGTACCCACATGAAATGCAGAGCGTGGAGTCTGTCTATGATTCCAGTGCTGCAGAGGTGGAAAGGGTGGGGCTCAACTGACTGGTTAGCAGGGCTGAAGGAGTGAGTTCCAGCTTCAGTTCTCAGGATCTAGACTCAAAAAGAATGTGGAGACTGAGAGACAAAAATAACTTGTCATCACTTCTGGTCGCCACATGCATATAAACACATGTGCACACATGTTCATATACACAACACACACAACTAAAATGTAAAGAAGACACAAATGTTACCATGTAACCAGTAAAATGTCATTTTACAAAGAGGCCATGACAATTTCTATAGCATGTATGCTCAACACTGGAACATCTGCACACAAAGAAGGGACAAGTATACAACTGTGTGGAAGCACAGGAGACAGGAAGAGAGCTTTGAACTCATGTGAGGAAAGAGGACCTCTTGTCAACAGTAACACATTACAGAATATCACCACAAGGGACTGTGATGGAAAATCATAAGTATAAATCCAAATGTTGATTTCAATTTAGCATGTAACCCAACCAGCCAGCAGGACATAAAATAAACTGCATATAATTCATGCTTAGCACAAAAACTGAGAGACAGAAAGTTGCAGGCTTTGGTTTATGAATGGATAAGGAAGTGACCTTAAATCTCCCAATCCTGCCTGAATGAATTACCAAAGCAATGCCTGACAAACCCAATGCACAAGACTCAGACCTTTAGAACTGACATGCACAGGAATGAGCACTGTGGAGTAGGAAGATAATATCCTATAAGATAAAGTATCTGTGAGGTGCCTCAAAGCCCCATCTGTGGAAGTTTGGGTTGTGTTAGATTTGGAAGAGCCTCGGCAGGAAAACAGAGCTTCCAGTAGGAAGAGAAACATAATGAGAGAATGTCACTACTAGACTCAGAAGGGAGAGTAAGAAGGGGCAGCTGCTCAGAAGCAAGGAATCTAAAAAGCCCAAACATGAGACCCTTATTCTTCCAAAGAATACTCAGTCCCCTGCACTTGTTGATTCCAAGAGAAGTCATGGATTTAGGCTGAGAAAATGCTAGACACAGGTATCTCAAATGCCTGCGGGAACAAATAGAAAAAGGTATGAGACCTGCATGACCAGCTCATCCTAAGGAGGAGAGAAAGTAAGGAACGGAGTTTACCCCCAATGGAAGGACTACTCTGAAATGTCAACACTATACCACCACAAGTATGAGGGCAGTACTAGAGCCAGTGGCATACAAGGGATGACACGCAAAGGCACCCAACATTGAAATAAGTTAAGTAAATGCAGGTGTATGTAAAAACTAAAAGAAGAAGAGAAGAGAGGACCTTAATTAGCTCAGATGTAGGTGAACTACAACACCAGGACAGACAAAGGTGCAGCCTGGGGATAAATGAAGGACCCGAAGGCTTAAGCCAGAAATGGGGAAATTTTATGATAAGAATTGAAAGAAATATAAAGATAGTAGAATTATGCATAAATAAATATTCATGCATTTACAAATAGCAATCTTCCTACACGCACACACACACACATGCACACACACACATGCACACACACACACACAGCAAGAGGGCTCATCAGGTGAAGGTGCCTGCTGCAAAGCTTAATGACCTAACTTAGACCCCCATTATTCACATAGTAAAAAAAGAAAACTGAATACTGCAAACTCTTTTCTGACCTCCATGTGTCCACTCTGGTAGCAAGCATGTACACACACACACACACACACACATTACTTAGACTATAATAACATTCTAAGTATTATATATAGATTTATGTAATATAATTTAACTCTACATAATGTTAGCTTATTTTATACACATAATTTGTTATAATTATTTTAAATTATATTGCCAGGCATATCTTTCATGATGTGACCATTCATCTACAATGTGTCTCACTTCTTCATTGAAATGTGAAGAGTTCTTATCACTTCATAAATGAATAGACTATATATGTATCTATATGTAAAGATATAAATATTATATTATTAAATTTAGACCTAGACACAAAATGATTGAACAGCATATATTATTAAAAATGAAAGAATATAGAAGCAAATTTTGTTAGAGCTTAGAGTCCAGATAATAAAATATTTTCAAGACAATTAATGAAGCATGTCTTACATAGAGCATATATATACAGAAATACAAAAATAATCATAATTTTTATAGCCAGTTATTGTTTATTCCTAGAATTCACTATTATCTTGTGCATAGATACTAATTATCTGGTCTTTCAGTTTTGTATAAATAGAAGAATTCTATTGCAATCTTTTATTTCTGGATGCTTTTCTTAAGCTCAGTTGACGAGATGTATATTTTTTTTAAAAAAGTAATACTTAAGTAAAAATAGGTGTAAGTAGAAATATTACATAACACTTTCTTCTTGCATTCTGGTGTCCATAATTATTTAGGTAATTACAAGTTCAAAGTACTGTTATGAGTCAATATAAATGCTAACCAAAAGGGCATATAGTAGAAATTCTGTCTCTAGTGTGAAGGTTCTAAGAGGTGGTGGATGCCAGAGAGATGGAACCTCATGGACAATGCTTAGATCATGGGGACCACCCTCAGGGGACAGTAATAATTTAAATGAGGATGAATTAGTTCCTGTGAGACTGGAATAAGCCATATTAGGTTTCATCTTTATTTCTGCTCACTTTAGTCTCTCCTCTGCATACAGTCCTTTTCCAGGAGATGACATCATTTTCCTGAACTTTTCAGACACTGAATACCCTTCCAGGGAAACAGCCTTCTTATACATTCTTTAGCAGTAAGTGTCTTGCTTTTAAAGTAGGAAATAACCTAAGAGAGAAGTGAGGAGTAGTGCTGCCACATCCATGAACACAGAATTTCCTTTCTGTTGACACACATGAACAATGGGGACACATGTATGGTAAAATTATTAGGCAGTTAGGATAGGATTACTGGATCATATATGGTCCTGAAAACAACTGTCCAAAGGGATTTGAACAATGTGTGCTTTACAAGAGCTCTCACTGCTACCTGCTCTGCCTGCTGGCCTACTTTGTGTCCTGTCAGCCTTTGCCTGACTTTTCCCTCATGATGCAAACACTGGCAATTTTCCACATTTATCTATTTTATTTGCTGTATTTGAGCATAATAGTTATTCTCAAATTTTACTCATTTTCAACTTGACTTTCAAACTCTTTCTAGATTATTGAAAATATGTAAAATACTGAGGAAACTATTTGATAACCACCTTTTTGCACATGTGAAAATATGTGTACTAATAATTCAATAATTTTAACTATACTCTTGTTAATCAGTGGCTTCAATATCCACAGTCTTATTATTATTTAATGATACATTCTTAATTTTAATAATGTTAAAGTCTTAATTTTTAGCTCATGGTTAATATAATTTTAAGAAAAAATGTTAACACATAACAGCATGCATCATCTCTTTACATGTAAGATTTTATTGTCTTATCGCCATCCACATTTAGATTTCAAACTCAGCAGAATTGTTTTTGCATATGGAACAAGATATGAACTTTCTGTCTCCATACTAAATCTCTTATTTTAGAATTTTCTTAAAAACTCAAATTAAACAACTTAATGGTAATACAGTCCTCTTCTATATTGTTCGGATTTAATATTCTTATTTAACTTTCTTCATTTCCTCTTAGTTTATAATGTTTAATGGAGTAAAATACTGCAATGAATGTATAAAATGCATCTATGTTCCAGACAAAATATTGGTTAATTATCATTGGTGAACACTGTAGTTATCCAATGAACCCCATAAAGGAAAAATTCCTGTTGCCTAGTGTGTGGATGATACAGTCCCGAACACTGTGATATCAATGAAAGAGAAGACACAGAGGAAGGAGGAAACAGAAGAGTTACAAGTAGGGTCCTGGAGTTGTAACTAAGTTCATAGAGTCCCTGCCAAGAAAGCAAAGATCTCTGGGTTCTATAACATAAACCTACCATAGTAGCGTCTGCCTATATTCCCAGTACTCAGCAGACAGGAGAATCAAAAGTCCAGGGTAAACTTTGTTTGACTAGACAGTGATTTCAAGACCACCAAGACTTTGTCTCTAAACCAAACAAAGGAAGTAAAATAAAAATTAGCCACTAAATATAGTTCTTTGACTTTTTTTTGACAAAGGCACAAAAACAACTCAAAAGATAGAGTGCCTGAAATAAATGGTGTTGAAGCAATATGGCTACAGAGAGTCTAGAACAAACTATACATGTTTCAAATGATGAACAGCAAACAGAAAACCTCAAAGTGAATGTAGTAAATGTGTAAAGTAAAATTATAATAGGAAATAAAACTGAATGCTATAAGTATATAAAACAAAATAATAATGTGTCCAGAGGAGAAACAGCAGACGAAAGTCTAACATTTTTAGCTAGGTGAAAATCCCCTGACTTCTTAGTAAAATCATAATATATTGCTGGGAAAAAAACAACAGACCAATCAATCTGTATTAAATTTTTGAGAATGTTGTACAATGGATTTTGGCTATATTCTCATTTTCCCCAACTTTTCACAGATCCATCCCTTCCCTACCTCATGTACATTCCCTCTTTTCCCTACCCATAAAGTCTAATTCATGCTGTTTATATATTCTGGAATGTGTGGCTTCCCATTAAGGTGTGGTCGACTTACTGGTTGTTGCATTCTTAAGGAAAACTTACTTTCCATCTCCTGGAAGATACCAATTACTAACATCACCTTGGTGAAATTCATGTCCACCTTCCCTATCCATGTTGGGATTGTCCTGACTTGAGATTGCATAGTGATTGTGAGCAGTTTAGCCAGTCAATTTTTTAATTAAAAAGCAATCAATGGAATGGACAAACACTTGTTAACCATTTTAACAAACAAAAATATCCTTTAGTATATTTTGAAGGTATTAAGTTTAAAAATAGACAAAAATCCAGTTGCCTAGGGAGCAAAAGGCACAAATAAACTTTCATTAGAGAAGCTAAATAAGAAGGTGAACCCAAAGAAAATCATAGTTATCCTTCTGGATATTGGAAGTAGACAAGGATGCCAGGCAAAACTTGGGTGCACGGCGGTGTGTGTGTGTGGTGGATGTAAGGGGAGATGGTTAGAGAGAAGGGAGAAGGGGAGGATTTAGGAGAGCTTGGGGCGGAGTGGGATGGGTGGTAGATATGGGAGCAGGGAAGTAAATATCTTAATTAAGGGAGCCATTTTAGGGTTTGCAAGAGACTTGTCTCTAGAGGGGTTCCCAGGACCAAGAAGAGGTCCCCAGATTGTTCCTTGGGCAGGAGAGGAGAGGGTGCCTGAACTGGCCTTCTCCCATAGTCACACTGATGAATATCTTCCACATCACCATAGAACCTTCATCTGGTGATGGATGGAGATTGAGACAGAGACCCACATTGGAGTACTGGACTGAGCTCCCAAGGTTCAAATGAGGAGCAGAAGGAGGGAGAACATGAGCAAGGAAGTCAGGATCACGAGGGGTGCGTCCACCCACTGAGACGGTGGAACTGATCTAATGAGAGGTCACCAAGGCCACTGGACTGGGAGTGATGGACAATGTGATCAAAATGGACACTCTCAATGTGGCTGGCAATGAAGGCTGACTGATAAGCCAAGGACAATGGCACTGGGTTTTGATTCTACTGCATGGACTAACTTTGTGGGAGCCTGGTTTTTTTGGATGCTCACCTTTATAGACCTGGATGGAGGGGAGAGGACCTTGGACTTCCCACGGGGCAGGGAACCCTGACTGCTCTTAGGACTAGAGAGGGAGGGAAAAGGGAGGCGGGGAGGAGGTGGAAATTTTTAATAAAGAAAAAAAAAAGAAAAGTGTATACAGTTGTTGAATACTACTTGAACCATATTTGACAGCCTTATCTATTAGGGAAATGTGACATGAAATCCCATCATGAAGCCACCACATTCAATAGAATGGCAAAAACGATGAATAGTTACTTCAGGCAGGCAACATCACACATATTTTGCTGGAGGAACACAGTGGTCTCCTATTCTGTGGACAAGTTTGACAGTTTCTTGAAAGCTCAATATTCTACACCATTACAACTAGGAACTGTGGTTGGTGTCTACCTTGGATAAGTGGAGAACTGCATTTCTTTGAATTCTATGTGTGAATGTTCATGACACTTTCATTCTGAATAGCTCCGAATTATAAATAATTATTATTTCTCAGTGCATTACTGGGTAATTAATTCCTTGAACTGTAATAATATCCAAGAACAGTAAGAGTTGTCTCATTGATATTTATCACCTTGGTTAATATAACTATTTGAAGAGGAGGAGGTCAATATGGAAGTGCTACATGTGGGATTCAATTTGTCTAAGTGCTGAGATGATTAGGTGTAGGAAAAAATGTAATTATTAGCTATGTTTCTAAAGAAGAGGTGTAGAAGGCAAGAGAGTGGATTGACCACAAAAAGATTGCTTAGTTCTGCAAATGTCATGAGCATTAGCTACATGGTTATATGTGTTGTGAAACTAGAAGTGAGGTCTCTCAAGGCAGTTCCATTGAAGCATCAGTTAGGGATGTAACATTTACCCTAAATTGTGCTAGTATTAATAAAACTCGGGAGTTATAAATTGAGATAACAACCTGATAAATCCAAGGAATAGTGTAGGGGAGATTGAGTTACCCTACTCCCTATGTTTTCCTGATCCACCAGTCACAGAAGTCCTCTCAGGCCCTTCTTTCTCTCTTCTTCCTTCCTGTCTCTCAATAGCTGAGTTCCTAAGTCTTCTAACAACTCTATGGCTAATTTCAGTCAGCCGATCACTGACGCCATCCATGATTTAAGGTGGCTTTATTAGCACCATCGAGTGGCAGTGTGAACAATTTTCCTGCAACATTTCTCTCTTTTTGTTAAATAAAAAGAAACTGCTTTTACTCTAACATAGTAAAACTATATACAATAAGAACAATTATCAAGTAAGAAATATATTCTTAAATTCAATATATTTTTATATTCTTAAATTCAAAAATATTGCAATATCTATTCTATCTGGGTGAATCCAAAATTTTATACCAAATTTACTTTCTATCATTACTATAGAAAACTTTAACTATAACTATACAGTGTTCAACCCCTTCAGAGACCAGAGAAGGGTATCATATTATCTGAGTAAACAGGAAGTGCAGAGCAAGAAGCTTTCAAAGCTAAGAAATGACAAAGACATCTGGCTGCCTAAACTGCTACTCAAAGTTCCTTTGCAATGTTGTGGCATCTACCTTTGCTTAATGGACCTAGAATTTCTGACAGACTATTCTGTGAAGCAGGAAGTTTGAAGGGCTACCATACCTTGTCTTGGCAAAGTTCAGTATTTGCCTTCTTTTGTGTCTTGCTTTTCCAATTTGGACAGCATTCTGTCAGCAGTTGAGGCAAGAGCAATTTCCTCTTCCCGTGGCTAACCTTGCAACCAATGAAATCAAACTCCATATGAGGTTTTTCAAAGCCTGTCATCCTCTTTTTGAAGTTCATTGATGCTGCCAGGGTCATATGTGTGTCATTGTCATGAAAAGACTTATGTTTTTTTTTAAATATTTTTAAATGCCATATACTGTAGGTCTCTGAAGCATTTGAAAACCATCTATCTATTTAAAATATGTTTGACCTTGAAAACATACTTAACATGAGTATATGTTTGATTGTTATCAATGATTAACTACTAATCTGTATTTCTTTATTATGCTTAATAGCTATCAAGGACCAGAATTTTATATTACATTTTTAAATGAGCAGCATAAGTTCATTATCTTAAACAAGAAATATAAACATGTAATACAGTATAACAAAAATAATCTTACATTTGTATCAATATACAAAAATATCATAAATAAGAATAGAAACATATATACAGTATATCAAAAATAACCTTAAATTGGTATAAATCTACAAAACATTAAATATTTGAGACTAGCAGTAGCTCTTTTAGCTTGAAAATAGATTCCGTAATCAATCCTTTTATCCTGTCATTTCTGTATCTCCTCTTTTTCTTTTCAGAGTGAGATCCCTGAATCTGATTTCCTTTGCTTAGTTTCCTTTCTGACAATGACCAATAACGACTTGTAGTCAAACTCCCTAAATGATGACAAACAACCATAAAATGACAAAAGAACCACATACCCCACTTGTTGGGAATGTGAGACTCATGTTCGTAAAATTATTTTCTGCTGTCTAGTGAAGACAGCATCTTTCGGCGATGCTGAAAAATTGAGATAAAGATAAAATCCTGGATGAACTAGCTATTATCCAGTCTTGGTTTGCTGGAACATGAAGGTTTCCCTGAAGATCTCTCTGGTGTAGTATATGACACTGGACCATTTTAGCTAACTTGCTCTGAGGAGTTTGTAATCCAAAGAAGATCTTTGGATGGTGTTTGTCAGCTTAGTGGAGTTCCAGAAACCAAGAGGATTTATCTTTGTGTCCTATAAGCAGATAAAAGAGAGGATATAGGACCATAATCTTTTAAGTATATCTGGCACACACAGAGTTAATTCCTTATTACCTGCTTCAGACTCAGGTCCAAAATCCCATACAGGAAGCTAGATGAAGTTGATTTATAGAATTAATTACTACTCTATATGACAATTAATATCACAATAGAAAGTTTAAATACATATATATATGTGTATATAGATTAATCTTATAATTTTTTTCTGCTATTTCTTTTTTTTATTAATTTATAAAAATTTACACTTCCATCCCTCCTCCCAATACCCTCCCACTCCCCCTACTCCCTCTCCTCCTCCCTCTACAGTCCTAAGAGCAGTCAGGGTTTCCTGCCCTGTGGGAAGTTCAAGTTCCTCCCCCCTCACTCCAGGTCTAGGAAGGTGAGCTTCCAAACAGACTAGGAACCCAAAAAGCCAGTATATGCAGACGAAACAAGTCCCAGTGCCATTATCAATGGTTTCTCAGATAGTCCCCATGCCAGCCACATTCAGAGAATCCGGTTTGATCACATGCTCGTTCAGTCCCAGTCCAGCTGGCCTTGTGGAGCTCTCAATAGATCAGTCCTCTTGTATCAGTGGGTGAAAGCACCCCTCGCAGTCCTGACTTCCTTGCTCATAATCTTATAAATTTTGAGACAATATTCATATTTAAAGAAAAGTTTTAAAGATTCAAAATAAAACCAAGGAATTATGAGACTAGAGGCAATAGAATAGTAGCTTAATTTTGATTTTCTTCTGTCTCATATCAGGTAATTCTTCTTACCTGAGACAGAGACCTTAGATTTTCATCTAACAAGCATGCTTGGGGTTTGAGAAGGAGAGACCTACATTTAGATTCCACAGTCAGTTTTAAACTTTAATTGAGTTGGGTCTACAAAATGATAATTTTTCTTATAAGTGTTTAGAGAGTAGTATAAGTAAACAATTGGGAATATTCATGAATTGTTTTCTGTTGAAAATGTGTTATAACATTAAGCCAATTTATTCTCTGTCTTGGGACCTTTTCCCTGGATAATTTGTCTTCCTTCCTCAGATTTCTTATTTGCCCAGTGGTTATCAGATTCTTTAGTTAGCTGCTTTAAGCAAAACAAAAAAGAAAATGACAAAAATAGCCCTAACTTTTGGGAGTTTCCCAACTTTTGGCAGATTGTGTCTGATTAATTTAAAGACATCTGTTAGTCATATAAGTTAATTCAGATAGAATTGCTATGCAGCTGATGTACTATTTTTTTTTAAAGATTCTTAAATTTTATTTATTTATTTATTTATTTGGTTTTTCAAGACAGGAGTTCTCTGTAGTTTTGGAGCCTGTCCTGGAACTAGGTCTTAGAGACTAGGCTGGTCTCGAACTCACAGAGATCATCCTTCCTCTGTCTCCCAAGTGCTGGGATTAAAGGCGTGTGCCACCGCTGCTCGGCTTAATTTTATTTTTTTTTTTAAAAAGAAAGCAAACTATCTTTTTCTTTTCACATACCAATTCTAGTTCCCACTTCCTTCCCTCCTTACATTCTGTCTGCCCTCCCCCATTCCACCCACATCTACTCTTCAGAGAGGGTAAGGTATACTGCTCCAAGGAAGGACCAAGGCTCTCTTCACTCTATCCAAGCTGAGCAAAGTATTTCTCCAAAGAAAATGTGTTCCAAAAAGCCAGTACAAGCTGTAGGGATAGATTCTGGTGCCACTGCCAGTGGCCCCACAGCCTGCTCCAGCCATACAACTGTCACTCACACTCAGAGGGTCTAGTTTGGTTCTATGCTAGTTCCTTCCCTGTCCTGCTGGACTTGGGGAGCTCCCATTAGCTCAGGTAAACTGTTTCAGTATGTGTCCCCATTGTGGTCTTGACCTCTCTGCTCACATTCTCACTCCTCCCTCTCTTCAACTGGGCTTTGGGAGCTCAGCCCTGTGCTCCACTGCAGGTCTTTGCCTTTGTTTTCATCAGTTGCTGGATAAAGGTTCTATGGTGACATTTAATGCTCTTTGGACTGGAGAGGGAGGGGGAGGGGGAGTAGGGGAAAGGGGAAGGAAATGGGAGGAGGGGAGGAGGTGAAAATTTGTAATAATGATAATAATAATGATGATAATAAAAGAACAAAAATAAGATATTCATCATTCAATGAGGTCAGGTTGGGCACCCTCTCCACTTTTGTTTAGGGTCTTAGCTGGAGTCATCCTTGAGGAAACCTGGGAATTTCTCTAGTGTCAGGTTTCTTGCTAGACCCATAATGGCTCCCCCAATCAAAATATCTCTTTTCTTGCTCTCCCTCTCGGTCCTTTCCCCATCTCAAACATCCTGCTCCCTCAATTTCTCTTTCCCCTTCTCTTCTCCTCCCATTCTGCCCTTCCCCCCTCTGCCCACACCCATGTATCTGTAGAAATTGTTCTGTCCTTGGTCACATTCAGAGCAGTGTGGTTTAAACAATACATATTAAGCATTTTAATTGCTCTGTGGATGAGTCTATACAATGCTGACTGGGAATGACTGAGTCACATTTGAGATCGGGGCCTATGGGAGGACCATCAGGAAAAATTTTAATGGCACAGGGTTACCTTGCCTGTCTCCCGTTGACCTGAATTCATTAGTACAATGCTGGCTTTTGTGACAACTTCTACACACTGCAGAAGCCTTCTGTTTGGATTATCTCTCAAAAATATTATTTCTAGGAAAATCTTGCCCACAATCTCTTTTCAAACGATCTTGTTTAACACGCATAAAACATCTGACATTTTGATTTTTTTAACAAATATCTAAAAATTACTTTTCCTATCAAAGAGGCTTTATAAGCATGAGATCCAATATCAACAGTATTTCTAATCCATTGATCTATTGGTGCTGATCTTGCCTTTAAAGGACTAATCACCCCTTTGTATTCTTAACTATCATTTTAAAAAGACAACAATTTAATTAATATCTGTCTATATTCTGAATCTGGTCTCATTCTATTTATATCTAGAGTAAATGTTTGTAAAAATTCAGTGATCATATCTTCTTGGCCTTGTTTAATGACTAAATCCTCTATCCTGATTTTTCAACAACAGAGTGGCATGCTGTGATTATTAAATCTAGACTGTTTTTGTAAATCAGTGGACTGACCTTCACCAAGATGCTGATCTTGAGAAATTTCGATACCTCTAGCCCTACCTCATTGTGCTATGACCCAAGCTGCTTCTTTCCACCATGTTTTCCATTGTGACTGAGGGTTAGTTTCTAATATTGCTGTTGCTAAATTTTTACTGTCTTGTAGAATAATTCTGTTCTGAGTTGCTTATGGATTTAATATGTCCTTCACATACAGTGAACTCATATGTATGAAAAGATTGCTTCTTGAAATCTCTTAAAGTATAAAATTCCTACAGGACTCCAGTCAACTACTAAGTAGACTTGGGAATGCCTATCATCTGATGGTCTTTCTTATATGGTAATTGGATAAATTAAAGTTGGTTTTTTAACAACTCTGGTTCACTCCTCTTCGATTTCATAATGCAATGGTATGGTAGATTCTGCTCTAAATTCCTGTCAGTGTCCAAATATTTTTCATATTTTTAGTAGTAGATCTTACTAAACTTTATATCTAATTAGTCAAATTTTATTGTTTTCATTAGTAAGTCTTTATAAGTCTTATACCTTCTAAGGTTTGTATCGTACCAGCCAAATTTTCATTAGTAAGTCTTTCTAAGGTATATATCTTATTGGTCAAATTTTCATATTTGGCAGGGCTTTCAACCAATTTTTAAGGATTAAATATGAATTAGTAACCTAATAGTAATTAAAATCAGTAGTATATCAATCCCAGCTAAGAGATTTATCTTCCCCTTTATTTTTTTTTTCATTTGTAAGCCATCTATACTGGTACTAAGCAGAGTTCTAACTCCCTGAATTATGGTATTTCAAATTCTTTACATGGAAAAGATCTCCACCCCCTTTTTAAAACCAAACTCTCCTTTTAAGAATTAACAGGCATCTCACCAGATCTGATACTTTTCACTTTATGTATACCAATAACTATGGTGAAGGCAGAGATGCGAGGTGATAGTCAACTTTGACAGCACTTTTGGGGGGCAGCAGGGTGCCCAGGAAGTCAGACTGGGTTCTGGGTGTTGGGGTTGCAGTTGGCTGTCTTCATGCTACACCAGCTGTTCTGAGGACATCTGAAGCTGCTTCCATGTACCTAGGGGCTTACGGTTTGTGGCCAGGGCAGCAGCAGCAGAAGCCTGAGCAGGTATGAGCAGTTCTCAAGGTGACCAGGCTGGCCTGGGTTGGCAAGCCCTGAAAAAGGATCCAGAGAAACTCATGTAGTAGGAAATGAAGGCAGAGGTCACTGGTGGGTGACTAATCCCAGAGGCATTTGGGGTCAGAGGTGGGCCCCAGCTGCAGGTTACTGTAGAAAGACTGCAATGGAAAAATCAGAGATTCATACAGAGAGACTGTAGGAAGGGAGACAATGCCAGCCACAGCTTCAATAGTGGTAGTAGAGATGTGGTAGATTCACAGCCTTGGTGTGATTTATTAATGCCACATGTTGGATTCCAAACATTTAGCTAAATTAGACTAGTATTAATAAAAACTCGGGAGTCAGAAATTGCGATAAAACCTGATTAATTCAAAGAACAGTGGAGGCAGGAAGATTCCATGAGACTAGCAAAGGCTGAAAATGATGGAGGAATGAAGAAAAGAATTGCACGAGAGAGGATGCAAGATCAAATGAAAGAAAAAATGGGAGGGATTGGTTCAAACTCTAAAAAGAGAAAGAAAAAGAAAGAATGAAATTCATTACTTCATAGTGGAGAGTGTGCCAATGAGTGAGATGGGGAACTGGGGAATTTTGATGTGAAGTGAATAAAATTCACTTTATAAATGTATGAAACTGGCAGACAATAACATAAGAATTGAAAGTAGATCACCTTCTATCTGAAAGAGACTGGTAAGAAAAGGTCCCAAGGAGGAAGAGTTCTAAAAATAGTTAAAAATAAAGTACATTGCCTAGATTGTCATGTTATTTATCATATCTGAAACCATACTAAAAAGAAAGGCACAGAAAGTTTAACCTAAGCTAGTATGTAATTGATCTTTACAAAATGTATAAAGATTTGCAGCAGTCAGTGCCTGGAGAGAATTTGTTTTCCATTTTTATCATTCTTGCTTCTGTTGAGAAACAGAAGTTCAACTCTAGTTAGAGTCCAATTCTAGTTAGGGAGTTCATAATCAGCCACTTCAGTCCTGAGACTTAACTGTGTACTTTATGCCCAAGGAAGATACACAGTGCCATGTCTATCTCCAACAAGAAAACAAAATGCCCTCCCTATGTCCAGTGAGTAAACAAAATGCCATTCCTATGTCCAGTGAGTAAACAAAATGCCATTCCTATGTCCAAAGAAGACACAAAATTCCATTTCTAAGATGGGGGGTGGTGGCACATGCTTTTAATCCCACCATTTGGGAGGCAGAGGCAGGTGGATCTCTGTGAGTTCCAGAACAGCCTCCAAAGCTACAGAGAGACTCTGTCCAGGAAAACAAACAAACAAACAAAAATTCCATTTCTATCCTCAACAAAGAAACAAAGTGCCATCACTATGCTCAAGAAGTTAATAAAATTGCACCCTACGAATGATACAAAATGCCATCCCTCTGTCCAACAAAGAAACAAAATGGTATTTCTATGCCCAACAAAGTAACACAATTCCATTCTTATGCCCAACGAAGAAACAAAATGTCATCCCTATGACCACGAAGGACCCAAAACGCTAGCCCTATGTCCAACAAGAAAACAAAATGCCATCTCTATGCACAATGAGTAAGCAAAATGCCATCCCTATGACTAATGGGGAAAGAAAAACTGCTTTTTGCAATAGAATTTGAATTGTATATAAAATATAAAATTATTGGTGTATGTCAACTTTGGATACAAAGTTCATAAAAGCATTAAATTATTGTTGTGTACTACCATCAACATCCAAATATTTCATCCTGCATTTTTTATTTTTAGTTCCATTTCTGTGTTGATGTTGACACTATAATAATGGAAGAGATTAATTAATGTATTTGCACCTGAACCTACTTTAAATAATATCAGGGTGATAGTGGAGAGCAAATTGCATTGACAAGTCCCCCTTAATCATAATTATGCCAAAGTACCATCCAGAATCAATTAATACTGGATATCATACTGTTGTATGGAATTTTGATCTCAGAAGTACATATCAAAGAGAAAGTCTATCATATTACATGGAGGGGCTCTCTTGCTCATCCACTCTGAAAATGAAAAGGAAGAATTTGTTGTAAAGAAAGGAACATTACTCATTGATAATCCAATGCCATGGAGCCTGATAATGTCTGACTGCATATATTTATGTATGATTGATAGTAATTTTATTCAGGCTCTTATTTTCCTTCAAGATTTAATTTATTTATGGTGGTGGATTTCTTCACATACATTGATTATTTCCACACTGATGAAATCATGGCTACATAAAATATAACAAAAGAGTCTGCTATTAACTAATAGAAAATAAGCATATCTATTTTGAGTAATGCATCTACCTATCTTTTATAACAAACAGAGACTCTGACCACACTAAGAAAAAGATGGGGCTAGGGGGAGAACTCAGTGGTTAAGACCGATTGCTGTGTAAGAATTTTGAACTAAGATCTACTTAAATAACAGCTCTGAATGGACCTGTATTTCCAGTGCTTTGAACAACAGGGAAAGAAAACTTTGGGTAACTTGATGGTCACTAGCCTAGCTCCAGGCTTAGTGAGAGTCATTGTATCAATGAAATAAAGTGGAGAATGATAGCAGGACTCCAATTGCCTCCATGCATGTGAAGAAATGGGGCACATACACCAGCACATGTGTGTGCAGATACACCACATTCAGAAATGGAAATTAGTGATAAAATATAGTGTTTATATACAATATAAAACATTATTTGAATGTTACTTTCATTGTCGTGTGTGGGGGGAGGTATGATATGTGTAGGTCTATCACAATGCAAATGTAGAAGTCAGAGGACTAGACTCTCTTCTCTCCTTCCACCTTGTGAGTCCTAAGAATAGAACTCAGGTCTCCAGACTTGATAGGAACCATCTCACTGACTCCTGACATTTTTAAAATTACATTAGTCAAACATAGGAGCTTGGAAAATAGTGCTGTGTTAGCTTGCTTGCTTAGGATGTGCGCAGCATGAAATATATATGTGTACCATGTGTATGTACTGTTGTTGATTAATGCTGGCATGTTCCCTGGCAGGCTCGCAGAGCAGCCCTTAGGCCGACAAAGACAGCTGTGGGTCCCTGCAAGATCTCCAGGGTGGCAAACTGGTCCTGCCATGTGGCCAGGTGAGTCAGGCGGGCAGGTGCGGCGGATGGCGGAGTAAATTATTTATTATTTATTATTATTTATTACTTAAAGAAGAGGCAGAGAGACAGAGAGACAGAGATAGAGAGACAGAGAGACATAAAAACATAGAGACCAAGAGAGACACGTGTGCACACACCAAGAGACAGGGACAGAAGAGGTTAAGATGGCAACCAGGAGGTCAGAAGTGGCTAGGAGTGGGCGTGGCTTGCACCCTTAAAGGGACCAGAGCCAAAGGAATAACATGTACTTCTATATTTGTGTCTATGCATATGTATATATTGTCCTAAAAATACGTATATTGATGTATAATAAAATCATACACAGTACTGCATGTTGCATTGTAATTTGTGTATATGCATGTACACATTTATGCATGAATACGTGCATTCACATAATAAACTTGACAAAACCTCAAAGAGAAAGCACTAATAGTAACAGGAAAGAAAACTTTGAAGTTTGTTGTATCTACTTGTAAGTAACATAGCCATCTTAAAACCTAAACTCTATTTGAATACATCCAATTCTCATTAGTAATTTCAGATAACCTTTTCCATTTACAAATTTTGCTATTTATTTACATTTCTAATGAATAATTCTTGGCCATTCATTGTAATTTCAGGGTGACTTATTTCTGTCCATGCTCTGAATATTCAAATCTTTTATTGCTAGCGTGACTCCGACCTTGCACGTCCTATATTTCACCAGTACTGCCCAGGTAAACAGTTGTGAATTTCTTCTCTGAAGAATTGGCTACTGAGGGCTTTCTACCTCACTCTCTTATGAAGTCTAATTGGACGTTTGGGAGGCAGATATTAGCTTATGTATGTTTACTGTTTGAAGTGTATTGTTGAGAAAATTCTGACAAACTAAAGATTCAGCTAAAGTCCAATAAGGCGAACCAATGAGATGTTTTGTGGTTCCTCAAGATAGTGTATAAGGGAGATTGATTCCAGGTGTATAGGTAGAAAGTTCTTACAGGATAAGTAAGAACTCAGAGGCAGCTGCGTTGCTTATAAACCTGCCCCAGCACCAGACAGCCTGCATAAAAGTTAAATCTAGACACTCTCTGCAGAACTTGCAGGCAGACAGACATATATAAGGATATTTTTACATATATTTAATAAATAAAGCTTGCCTAAAGACCAGAAGGGCAAAGTTAAGTTACTAGATGTCATGCAGTTTTAATCCCAAGATTTGGGAGACAGAGACAGATGGATCTCTGTGAGTTCAAGGCCAATACTGAAATAACTCCAGGTGGTGGTGCCTCACACCTTTAATCCCAGTACTAGGAAGTCAAATACCTTTGATCCCAGGGCTAGAGGGAGTATAAAATGGGAGGCAACAGAGGCTTAGTCTGCTTAGTCTTCTTAATCGGTTTAATCTGTGTTTGCCTGACATTGGTAGAGGTGTGACTTCTCTAGTGACTTGGCTGCTTTGTTTTTCCAATTTTCAAGTTGAACCCCAATATCTGACTCTGGGTTTTTATTATTTGTAATACATATATGATAAAAGGAGAAACATATGTACAAGAGAGCAAATGACTGTTAATAAAACAGTAATACAAATAACTTTATTGGCATGTGGAAATGTGATTAGTTGCTGCTAATGAGAAAGAAAAGTCCCCTGATGACAACATGCTTCCTGAGGCTTTAGGGACTAACTACAGTGAATACCAGTTCTGTTTGACAGAAGAAAATATAATGTGTTTTTAAGTCTTATTTAAAAGTAAAGGTATGAGACCAAATTGTGATTCTTCTATTTTTAGTGAGAAAAATATGGAAAATTTACATTTTCTTATATGTGGTATATGGAAATATTACTTTTTTGAGACAAAATTTTTACTGTGTAGTAAAGACTCTCCCTGAATTTGTTAACCAACTTCTTCAGCCTCCCAAGTGCTACGATCACACTGGTAACTCTCATGTCTGGTAGAAATTATAATTCTATTTTAAGACAGAGTTTTCCTAATTTGTTTGGCGTGTGTGCTCACTAAAATGGTGAGTTATATTAGATAATTGAACAGACGGTAGTACTCAGAAGTGTGTCATATTATGGGAAACATGTTTTTACTTTTAAAATATTTAGAACATTTTTTTTTAACTTCTATGGTGCACACTAATTGGCAAGTAGGAACAGTGAAATGTAGACAAACATTTCCCAAATGTTTTCTAAACATGAATCTCTTCCATTGTTAAATAAGAATTTGTTAACCATGAAGTCTCTTTTTTGGAACTAGAGAGATTCTCATCATTAACCAGTGTTTGATGCTCCTCCAGACAACTGGGTTCAGCTTCCAGCATCCACAGAGGGAAGGCCATGATGGCCTGCAGCTCTCTGTAGGCTCCGGGAGCATAAAGAAACAAGTGCTCATACACCCAACAATAAAATCAATCTTTAAAAAACAATAAAATAAAGAGTGGCTTTCCTGACAGATTTCTCTGTGAGTCTCAGAAAAGACTGATCACTCCATCTATTCAATGTTTCTTCTCAAAAACAAGCGCCAAGGGATTCTTTGCACTTTAAAAAGAAATCTCCCCCCCGCCCAACATTGTTTATCACCATTTCCTTTCCTGTGATGTTAACACCTAATTGAGCTCAACCTCAGGCCCATGGGAATCATCACAAACATTGTGATAATGAGATACGATTGATGCAATTTTCCTGCATAATCAGAGGAAGGTTGAACCATGACAGGCTAATCTCCAATACAAAATACTAACAGAATGAAGCTGCAGTAGGAAGCTCAGGTCACTTTATTCATCAGTACCCTGTCTGTTTAATGTGCTTAAGTGTCCCTGTTAAATATCAGCATATTTCTCATTGCTCCTCATGATCTTGCATGATTAAGAAGCATTTAGATAATATCTGCAATAAGATGAAGCTCACTAAGCTATGAACATTGCTGAGATATGAGAATCAAATGAGACAAAAGTTTCCAACTGTCAAATTAAGTAGAATAAATTAAAAGGAAATGAAAATGGTGCCTCCCCAGTGACACCTTGGATATATTCTATTGTTATTTCCCTTTACGGGTTTCATCTCTGAGGACAGGCTGACAATTGTTTCTAAACTGTCATTGATAGGTAGGTATATTTGGAATAGAGTAGTGAAAACCCGTCAGCAACAGCATCACCAACAAAAATAAAACTCAAATACAAAACGTATTCCTTTTTATCTATAAATCTCATTTTAAAAATCAGTTTCTTAGCCTCAATCTCTTAGCATCCAAAAAACAAAAAGATCAATCTCGTAGTTTCAAAATCTTGTGTAATTTTTAGACCATGTGTGAGTTCACATTGCTGGGATAAAGAGCTTGTTGTGTCTTTACATATGTGTAAGTGGGGCTGGGTGATCATCCGCTTTGGAGAACTCTTAACTGATCTTGCTGTGGACCCAAGCTTTGTTCCAATCACCTATGATGAATGCTTCACAACTGCTTATCATTTCAGCTCCCAAGGATTTGATGCTGCACCTGCCCTCCATGGGCACCTGTACTGATGTGTACATACCATCTTACCCTCTTTCTCACACACATAAGTATAACTGAAAATAAAATCAATCTTTAAAAAAATCTGTGATGTAGCCTTCTTTCCATAAAAGTGGGTGTTAATTTTACAGACTGTGTCCACCCATTTAGTCACCACATTCATCAAGTTTGTATTCACCTCTTCTTCACATTTTCCAGAAATGGCATAATTACCAGCCAGTGTCTTGTTCTTCAGACATGCACAAAAAGACACCATTTAAAATAATAATGACAACAATACCGACACAAGATGGAAAGAGATTCCAACAAAATCTTTCTTGATTCAATGATATCACATTATCATAGAAGGTAGAGAGGTATGGAAGGTCACAATTCTGGAGTAACATATCTCAGTTCATGAGGGGATTCAGTCAGAGCTGACTATTTGCTCTTGTTCTCGTTATAAGGGACAAATGGAAAATACGTGTTGCATCAAGGAAAACAAACAACCTCAAATTCTAGGAGATATATCTATATCTATCTATCTATCTATCTATCTATCTATCTATCTATCTATCTATATCCTGCATATGGATTGATTTTAAAGTAGTTTGTGTCCATTTTCATGGGGAGTTGCCTATGTATACATTGTGAAGCCAGACATGGCCTTTTGAGTTATTCCTCAGGATATTACTTAACCTACATTTTGAAGGAAGTTCTCTTAGTCTCATGTGGAGCTTATCAAGTAAGCAAGGCTGACAGGCCAGTTAGCCCAGGGATCCACCTATGTATTCTCTGATGATGTAAGTGGGTTACGTAGATCAAAATATGATCTACATTTTCCTGACCAAGTCTTCACTTGAGTCTGTTAAATCAAATCTTAAAGTATGTCTTCATGTCATATATATAGTATTTTTGTGCTTATTTATGAAAAATAAATAGACCATAATGCTGTTCCATGGAATTATTGGGAATAATAGGTGACATAAAATTTAATCAAATTGTTGCTATTGCCTGAATAGGAATATAATAATCAAGAAATATTATTTTTTATCCATATCCATTTTTGTTCCATTCCTGTAAACTTTTTTCAGTGTGATTTTAATGCAGTTAAATTATTGTCTGCAGATAATATCAATGAGTTTCAAACACTTGATAAGTTATGTATTTATAATGCATTTGTTTGATGTATGTATGTATATATACACAGCTGTGAGCATGAACATAGGACAGAGCTTGAAGCTGGATTACTTCCTCTATTGCTCTCCATCTTGTTTATGAAACAGATCTCCACTGAAGCTTGAACTCACTAATTTGGCTAAGCTGTCTGGACAGAAAGCCCCAGAGATCTTAGTGACTTCACATCCCTGATATTGGAATTGTAGACATGAACTTCCACTGCTAGGTTTTTATGCGGATGCTCAAAAACCACCCTCAGTTTCTCATGTTTGCATAGCAAGCACTGTTCAGATAGGGCCATTCCTTGACTTTAAGAGTAGGCTTTATAGGGGTTTTAGTGTAGGTCTTGGTTTGAACATATATACAAGTCATTGTCTAAACGTATATAATATTGCATATACCTGTACAAATCTAAATATAAAATGTATATTCACCAAGATAGTCATTTCTCTATCCACCAGCTCTTTCAACACCATCTGTTTATAACCATAGTATATAGGAGATTTTACCCCAAACTGCACAACAAGCAATCAACACGCTGAGAGTAAGCAGGTCACTTCTCCATTCAATTTGGCTACAAAATGTGGGTCTCATACATAATTCATCTAATTATTTTCAGCAAACTTCTCTACACTTTTGGTACCTTGTATAAAACACTGACCTGGGATTTTAGAAGTCAGGAAAGTGGAAAAAATAAGTAACAAGCTGCTACTTCTACAACCTTGTTGTGATTTAGGATTGAAAAACTATGTTGGCTTGATGTTTTTTGAGCTTCACAGACCAATTATATATTTTCATTAAATACTATCTTTAAGTGAAATTGAAGATTTATACTTCTAAGCTAAATTTTAGCTGCTTTAACTCCTTAAAAGCCATAGAAGATTTTTGTTGCTTTTTTCATTTAAAAATAGAATGGAAAGTCTAGCAACCTTCAAAGAATGCTCAGTTGGACAGAGGAAGCCATACAGTTCCCAGGAGATGGGGATTTCAGGTCCTTCATGCTGTCAGCGCAAGGGCTCTGATAGTCCCCAAATCAAATGTTTTCACAAAGAATTTTACTAATGTTTCCAGTAGTTGTTTGAGAGCATTTGAAAAGAATCAAGGTACAAAAGAAAGCATTACAGTCATAGAACACACAAAAAATATGTCTATTCCACAAGCCTGGCTTTCCAGAAATTACTAACTGGATAAGTTCTGCGTTTATGTCATTGTGACTGTATGCATGTATATATTATAGTACCCAGCCATGACAAGCTCAGTGAAGGCCAAAGTCTTAGTAGCTTGCCCTAAGGCAATACCTGGTTCCAAGAAAGACTACAAACTGAGACTACCCAGGAACCATCCAGAGACCATTCAAAGGAAATTTCTAATGTTCCAACCATTGTAGATAGGATTACCTGCAAGCACATATCCATCACTTTTCACCAGGACAGCCCTAGACAAATATCAGCAAATCAGGGGTCCTGAGCCTTAAAAATCCCTCACTTTAACTAGTGTAATCTGCAGGCCTTGCCTGTCACCTGGGTACCCAGTTCCTTTAAGAGACAAGCCCCAACCACTCCCTTCCCACCAAGGCAAACAGATCTCCTACCTCCTCTTCAGTTCTCTCTCTTTCTGTCCTTCTTCTGAAGAGATAATTACTGTCTCCCTTTCTTCCCCTTCTCTCATTTTTCTTGCCTTCGTTTCCATAGTCTCTTGCTCTTATACCATTCCCAATACCCACTAAATAAACTCTATACCCAAGCTCTCTCCATATGACATATCTGTCTGTCACCCACCACCATCTCCCACCTGCCAAGGGGACCTACCAAGGCATTGGGGCACCTGTTGTCAGCCTCAGGTCATCCCTCATGAGACTTGTTTTAGGTCACCATCATTATTTGATGACACCAACCTCTGCTATTATTAAAAACCCTACCCCAATTGAGTTCTCTGATTGTGTCACTGTGCAGAGTTTGAACTTGAATAAGAATAAAGACTGACTGCTTTAACATACAGGACTCGGTCTCCTAGTTGGTTTTTGGGGGACACTATGATCTGGACATGACATTTGGAGGCTCATACAGGATCCCCCAAACCCACCAAGACCATTGCCATGTAGGACCTTCACACAGTAAGTTTTCTGTGTTTACTTTTCATTTTCTGTCTTTCTGTTTTGAATATCCTTCTGTAAATATGCCAGAATCTGTGAGAGCCTGTTGACGATCTGCGTGGACATGTGAGAGGATCACATGTGGGTCCCCAAGAAGATGTCCCAGTGTCCATCTGTAGGGAAATGAATCCTTCTGGTTAATTTGGGTCCACAGACTAGACCCTTGTGCATGGGATAAAATTCTTCTGGTTTCTGTAAAAGGACAAATGGATTGCACCCATATTCTGACTTGGAGCTGGTGTCTTTGGTTCAGTTTTGCCTCCATGCGTCAGGAGAATCTGTATTGCTCTGTATACTGTGTACTGTTTTGTTTTTGTCCATTCTCTTTCTGACTTATGAGACTGATATAATGGAGTATACTCAAAGCTTAAGTCTTATGACTTTAATATTGTGTCAGTTACAGAACTTGAGAAATAGGACAAGAAGTGTAGGGTTTGAAACAAAAAAAAGTCCTGTATTTTCCTTAAACAGATAAACAAACAACCTCTACACACCTTGAGCATTTCATTAAAAAGAGACAGCCTCAGTCCACAGTACAGGGACAATTAAGACAGGCTTGCCTTGGCATGCCATCCAGGCACAAGTTGCATGCAGCTTGCTTAGATGGATGGGACAGCCGAACTATGCAGCCTTGTTATGACAATGTAGCGAGACTGATAGCTACAGCTTGTAAGGGGCAAGTGTGACCGATCGGATTTCAAACATTAAATGGAGAATCTGAAGTTAATTGATATAACTGAAAATATTAACAATCTTTTGCCCTCATACTGCACACAGCCCCCTTCCCATGCTGGTAGGTGGGGCTACCGTGGCCTGCCTTGGAGTTGCCTGTCTCAACTTCTGTTCAAACCAGACCATACTTTGACTCCGTGGTTGTTAAGCAATGGCATCCATGTTTTGACACCGTAGGTTAATTCTGTTTAGAAAGTTTTGTTTGACTTGTTAAAAAGTTTTGTCTATTTTTTGACAAAATTATGCATACTTGTTCTGTTGGAGAGTTTTTCTGTGTTTTCTGGTGTTTTCATGAGTTTTGTTGCTGGTATGAGCTGAAACAGAAATGGCTTGGATATTTTTGCTGTCTCTGCCACCAACCCCACTTTGGCCACATTTATTTGCATGACTCAAATTCATCTTTGAGATATAGTTGCTGGATTTGGGTTAGCAGAAATTCAGATATCTTTTTTATAGAGGTAATGTTAAAACTGTTTTATGTTGTTATTTATTGACAAGCTGGTCCCAGAAATGGATTTTGGATCTTCCTTCGCTAGATGCAGGTATATTTAAAATTTTCTTCTATGTTACTATTGTCAATCTGAGTCTCTGACACAGTGACAAGGAGAAGAAAACAAAACAGAAGAGCCAAAAAAATGGACTTGGCTTATGTAAACATTCTTTACTTCAAAATATATAAGTTAATTTTTTCCTAGTTGCAGTTATAATGTATTTAAATTAAAAAAAACTAGTTAAAAGTTAAAACTAACAACATTGAGCATTGATAATTTAAAATCTATGCATGGGTAATTTTAAAGGAACCATATAACATAATTCCAATTTGAATTGCAATGCTTTTTTAGTCAATCACATGGCTGGTTGTCATTTTGCTAGTATTAAAAAAATACGAATGTTTCAGGAATTCACCACCATCTTGTTTAGAGATGGCCATGCAAAATGGACCTAAGAGACAAAAGTTCTCTGATAATTTGGATTGGAATAGATTTTTATATGATGTTCTATGTCAAGTCCCAAAATCAAGGCTTATAAAAAATAAAATTCAAAACGCTATAGTTGCACCTCAATGCTTTTATACTCAAAAATGTACTTGGGTCTGCCACTTAAACTTTGTAATTTAAATGTCACCCAGGCGATAATGACTTTAAAGACACAAAGGGATCATAGAACAGACCTGAGGTTTGCAAATGTGTGGCAGGACCAGAGTCACAAAGAGAATTCAGTTTCAAGGAATGAACCTTAACAGTTGTGGAAATGCCAGTGCTTGGTGACAGTCACCAGAAGCACCAGAACAGTGAAATGGAGCAGGCTGAGAACTAAAAGACTGACTATGTACATGCTGTCAAGGGTGGGGCCAAAGAAGTACTCTATTTTTGATATTTCAAAAAGACATTTAAGATATTTAAATTTTTTAATGAACAGTTTTTAAAATATTTAAATTTATAATGCTATGGGGGAATTTTTGCTCATATAATATTTTATATTGTAAATATTTGAACTTAAAATAAAAGGCTAAAAATCACATTCATAAGCACTAAATGTTAACCAGAAACTGGGATGTTCATTTCTTGTAATGCCGCAAGACAATGACTTAAGCGGTCTGGCAAAAGGCTCAGAACAAGTTCTCAGCCCACTGAGTCTCAATACTTTGCTGGTTAAAAAAAAAAAGCTTTTTGCAGGGATAGCCTAGGACCACCTGCAAGTTAGATATTTGCATTAAGATTCACAGCAATGAGAAAAACTGCAATTGTACAATAACAACAGGAAACATTTTGTAATAGGGGGTCATCTCAGCATGGGGACCTATATTAGAAGATAACAGTATATAAAGAAATTGAGGAAAAATGGCTTAGAAAATGTTTATCTTCATTCAAGGTCTATTCAGGCTTAAAAATGTGTTTCTAGCCTCCTTATTTTTGTTAACTTTGCTAAGCTTGAGCTATTTGGATAAACTGAGACATATACATGTTTTATGTTTCACTAAAGAGAGTTTCGATTCAAAAGCATTATTTTAAAGCTAAACCTGACAGAAATGTAACATAAAGTCCTAGTCTTATAGAAGCTGCAAGCTTATTGTAAAGTGTTAAGAAATACAAGTTAATGGCCATCTTTGTAAATGATCAAGTTTTTTAATTGTAGCCATGTTAAATACTATTGCTATAATTAATTACAAGGATAAGCCTTTCTTAGTCCTCTGTATATGTTTTCAAAGGTTAAACTTAAAATAATTAACTAAAAACAAAGTTGTCTATTCAGAAATATCTGGTCAGTTCTCAAAAACTTCAAGAAGCTGAAGAATATGGCATTTACAATGCTGATTGAAAAGCTTATTATATCAAACAGAGACTCCCATATCCTAGAAGTGTCTCAATGTCTCCAATGAGGATTATCGGGTACTATGATGTTTCCACCTGAATTATGATGGTGTTAACCACTAGGGAGATGCCCCAATACAACACCTTTTTCCAGGATCCAGACCGGACTTTGTATAAACATCAAGATACTAATGAATTGGTTTTACCACCTTTACCTAGACAAAATAAGGTTGGTGTTTTCCATGCCCCTTTTCCACAGGGGGAAAAACTCTCACCTTATGGGCCTGGTGAAGATTACTGTTTTGATATTTATGCCTCCAATGCTATAGAGACCAGGATGTGGCTAACTAAGTATGGACTGGTCCCTGTCATTTTTAATAGATTTGGAAACTGTTTGGTATACATTTAGCTTTCTCAGATCTCTGATAGCACTGATGGTTGGATTAGCTATAACTCTGTCAGGTTGGCAGCAGGCAACCAGGTTCTTCCCCAAATCTATAGTCCGCTTGTTAGCGCTCTCTCTCTCTCTCTCTCTCTCTCTCTCTCTCTCTCTCTCTCTCTCTCTTTACGTATGTCACTAAGAAATGCTTCAGATGCAGGCAAAATACAGCTCAGCCACACCCAGCATACTTTTCGTGGACTATAGAAAAAAATAAAGTTGTACTTCTTACTCTTTTACCTGAAATCATAAAGGATCTTTGAAAAAATGTGTTCATTATCTTATGATTCCACAAAATTTGTTTAATTGCTTACTTAGATAATTAGATGGTCAATAGTGAGACAGAACAGAGAGAGTCACAGGGACTAGGACTGTGAGGAGAAAATGCTCACACTTGTATAAGGTCGTCTTGTGTACCAACTTTTATACCAAATAGTTTACTTAGAGGAGAAAACAGAATTTGAATTGGGAACAAAAAAGTGGTCTCATACTATATATATACGTATACACACACACATACATGCATTTCCATATGCACAAAAACACAAATGTGAACACATACATATAATTTGTGCATATATACATACCTATGTGAATATATACATACATATGCACATTCCTGAATTGCTTCTCCCTTCCTCTTGTGCCTGCTGATGACATATCAACATATCTATTGAACCAGTCTTGAGAACTGTGTTTCACTCACATCTGTGGGTTTCTCTGAAGGATTACTTTTGAAGTGGATTCCAGATAAGCACTACTTGCAACATTGTTATAACATACTTAAAAATTCAGGTCAGCAACTAGGATGATAATGCATCAGTATGCAATTTACCATGTCAGCCATAGAACCTGAGTTCAACAGCAAGAACCCTGATAAAAGAGAAGGTCATGTTGTGTGCAACTGCCTTCCCAGTGCTAGAGAGCCAGAGGCAGATCTCTAGGACACAATGGCCAGCCAGTACAGCCTAACTGCCAGTCACAGGTCCAAAACAGAGATCCTATCTCATAAAAGAAATGGAATAGCTTCCCAAACTGACTTCTGGCTTCTGTATCGACAGGCAACCTCCCCAAAGCTTTCATCAACAGGCACACACACATTTGAATATGCTGCATACACACAGACAAACACATGCATGCAGTTCCTGCTCCCCAAATGCTTGCCACGAAGATCCAAAAGTGGGGTATAAAAGCAATTGACCACAGAGAGGTTTTTGCTGTGGGATAATGTTCTTGTACACTATAAAGATTTGTCGCTCATATTGGTTTAATAAAATGATGATTGGCCAGTAGCCAGGCAGAAAATATAGGTGGGCAAGCAGACTAGGAAAATTCTGGGAATTTTCCAGATACAGAGGAAGTATGATGAGACTGCCTCACTGAGAAAAATACCAAGCCACATGGCTAAACATAGACAAGAATTATGGGTTAATTTAAGTTGTAAGAGCTATTTAATAATACACCTGAGCTAATAGGTCAAACAGTTTATAATTAATATAAGCCTACGTGTGTTTCTTTGTGACTAAATGGCTGTGGGACCAGGTGGGACAGAAACTTCTTCTACAAATTTTTGCTAATGTCATTGCAGAATAGTCACAACCCTGACTGCTCTAAATTCATGTAAATTGGGCATGTCATTTAACAAAAGGTGACATAAATCTCAGCGTGATTTGCACTTACCGATTTTCTCAGAATGTTTGAAGAATCTCACCCCTGGCATGAAAAGCAGATGAGTTTTCAAGTTGGCAAGGTCTCAGGGATTTTGGAAATTTAGGGCAAAAATATGCAGTTAAATTTGCTAATTTCCGTTAAGAGCAAACTGCTGATCTCCTCAGCAGTAGCCTTAATGCTGTGCTCTGTGATTAACTAATGGTGGGGAAATGTTCTGTATGTTGTTATTGAGGAATCAGAGGAAACATGGTGCTTAATTATTCAGCAGCCCTATAGGCCACTGCCGATGCTCAGATAAAAATAAACTATCAGCCTCAAGCTACCACCAGAATGGAAGAACAAATCACACCTTTATTTCATTTGTGTGTTACAAAATGTGCACGGGAAATAATTTCAAGAAAGACTATTATAATCAGAACCTAGCTGCAGGCTGATTCTCCATGAAGTGACAAATTAGACTTTAATGTATTACATGCCATTGTGCTGAGGCTTGAAAGGAAGCATGCCACTAAGGACTGCTTTCTCTGCTTGTCTGCCTTAAGGGGATTCTTAGAACAGGCTCCAAAGAAAAATCACTCTATGCCCTGTCTGTGCAGATCTTATCTCCTAAATCCCAAGCACAGAACATTTCCAATTATTATTGGAATAATAATTTCCAATTATTGACTACTTCTGTCCTTCATCAAAAGAGAGTCAATTTGTGGAATTATTCAAGATAGAAAAAGGTGAAGTTTCTACACAAGGCCTGTAGCAGCCCACTGAGTTCTGACTTCAGTGGAACCTGACTATCTCATTCAACATATGAAGTAGGAACATATTTTGCAAGTCACACATATAATGAGAGATTCATACCTAAAGAATTTTAGAACTCAACAAAATGGACACAGAAATAGTCAAATTAATATTATAAATATTTACCTAATTAAGTTGTATGCATAGTTAATAAACACATGAAAATGAATGGTTAAGATTACTAGGCATTTAGAAAATTAAATAAGAAGCTACAATCAGATACCACTTTATTCTATTAGCATGGCAGTAATACCAAGAAATATGCAGCCCACACACGCGCACACATGCACACACACACACACATACACATATCATATGTGCTCAAGGATTTAAATAATAAAAATTATTTTATAATATTAGCTGCAATGTGAAATGGTAAAATTGATATATAAAATTATGTGGTCTTCACTTAGAAAATATTGAAAACAATTTCTATATCATTCAGTGTTCTAGTCAGGCATACTTCTAAAGCAATTGAAAACATAGTCTAAAATCTGTATTTGTATATCTACATCTATAGTAACATATTCATAATAATTTAAGTTAGAAGAAATTAGAGTTTACCGAGAAGTAGATATAGAAGTACTATATAGTATATCCATATAGTAGAATATTAGTTAACTACAATAAAGGAAGTTTTGATACCCTGCTTCTAGAGAGATTAATGTTGGCAACAATATATTAAGTGAACAAATTCAATCACAAATTCACATATACTGAATAATAAATGCTTCTTGCGGTTATTTGGAACATTTCCCCCATTGATTTATCAAGTGTTTTCACCATGAAATTGTGCTTTATTGTTAAGTATTATTTTCTGTATCAACAGAGACAATTACAAAAAGTTTTTCTTTTTGTATTACGTTGATTCTCAGAAGTAAAAATACTTTGCATACATTGGTGATTCTCAACTGGAAGTTGAGAATATATACTAGTTTTATATATTGCTGTATCTAGTGTCCTAGTGTTATGTTGAGGAATTTTTTATTCACATCTCTGAGTGATACTGACTTGCCTATTTTTCAAGAAGTCTTTCTTCAGTTTTAATATTAGGACAATAATGAATCTGTAATGGAGCCAGAAAATGTTTCCTCTTCTTCTATTTAAAATTTATGACCCAGTGTGGTGGCACACAGCTGTGAGCTCAGAGTGAAACTCTGTCTCAAGCAAAACAAAACAGAAGAGTGCCAGAGTCCCACAGTTCATGAGTGATTGGAGTTGACTCTGCTAGGTGTCAGCAGGCTGGAGTAATGAAGCTTCCTGGGCTGCATCTACTTATGGTTAGGATATTATTATTTGTTGTCTCTCCTATTGTTCCTATAGTCACGTCATTCTTCAGGATAAGGTTAGTAGCTTTTGTCTTCCGAGGAAATTCTGCTTCATGGACATCATTTTATTCAAACACAAGGATGGACAAAATTTCATCATAAACTTAAAAATGTTTCTGTTAGGTCTATAGTTAAATATTAATTTTCACTTCTTAAATATGGGTCATTTCTTTTCACAGTTAATCCATGCAAACAATGCTTAGCTTGTTGTTTTCGAAGAACTGCCCATGTTCTCTTCCATTCCCTCAATATTTTCTATTCTTTATTTCAATATTTCCCTTGATAATGTATTTTTATTTTCCATGTGTATGCCCATGAGTTGTGTGTGCATGGATACAAGAGAAAGAAATTACAAGTTGTACTTTATTACTGTGGACTTATTCCCTAGAGATAGGGTCTCTCTCTGAACGTAGAACTTGGCTGGCATCAAATAGACCTGGGTGATCCTCTCGATACAGGTGCACATGTGCTCATGGCAGACTTTTCTTATAGATATCAGAATCCAAACTCTGTTCCTCATGCTTATGCAACAATGCTCTTACCCACTGAGTTGTTTCCTCTGCTTTTATATGTGTGCATCAATTTTATTTTGCTTTTCTTTGCCTCTTTCTTTTTTAACAATTAAATTTACTTATTTATTTTACAAACCAACCAGTTTCGCTCCTTCCTCTTCTTCCATTCCTCTTCTCCAACTCTCCTCCTTTCCCCATCTACTCTTCCTCTGTTTCTCTGCTCAGAAGGGCGCAGACCTCTCATTGGTATCAACAAAGCATGGTTTATCAAGTTTCTAGGACTAAGCTCATCCCCTTGTATTAAGGCTAAACAATCAGCCCAGTATGAGGAATAGGTTTCCCAAAGCATTAGAGGCCTCATTGTCCCCACTGTTAGGAGTCCCACAAGCAGACCAAGCTACACAACTGTCACATATATAGAGAGGGCCTAGTTTTCTGGGTGCTGGTTCAGACACTGTGAGCTTCTATAAATTCAGGGTCCTAGTTAGGGTTTCTATTGCTGTGAAGATACGTCTTGGCTATGGAAACTGTTATAAAGAAAAAACATTTAATTGGGATGGCTCATTTACAGTTCAGATGCTTAATCCATTATCATCTTAGTAGGGCATTTACAGTGGGACATGTCAGTATGCAGGGAGACATGGTCCTGGAGAGGTAGCTGAGAATTCTAAATCTTGCAGGCATCAGGAGGTAGTCTGTGTAACTCACTGAGAGAAGGTTGAGCATATATAAGACCTCAAAGTCCTCCTCCACAATAATACACTTATTCTAAGAAAGCCATTCCCACTCCAATAAAGCCACATCTCCAAAAATTGCCACTCACTTTGGGGGTCAAGTTTTTTGGCTTTTTGTGATGTCTTTGACCCCTCTTGCTCTTATAATCCTTCCTCCCTCTCTTCAGCAGGATGCCACAAACTCAGCCTTATGTTTGTCTATAAGTCTTTGTGTCTGTTTCCAACAGTTATTAGATGAAGGATCTTTGATGACAATTAGGGTAGTCACCAATGTATGAGTATAGTAGAATATAGTTGGGGATCATTACATTCACATTATTTTTCATCAGGTGTTGCTTGGTTACTCTATGACTCTGGGCCATCTAATCTCTGCGTCCTGGCAGACCAGGCAGTATCAGTGGTAGGTTCATTCTCTGGTAGAGGTCTGAGGCAGAATCAGTCATTGGTTGGACACTTCCCCAATTTCTGCACCACTAATACCCCAGTACATTCCAGAAGCAGGACAGATTGTGGGTCAAATGTTATGTGACTGGGCTGGTGTCCTACTCCACTGGAAGTCTCACCTGGTCATAGGAGATGACGAGTTCAGGTTGCACATATATTGACTAGGAGTCTTAGCTGGCACCGTCCTTGCAGATTCCTGAGAGTTTTCCTTGCACCAAGTTTTTTTCTGGCTCAAAAATGTCCCCCTTTCCATTAATTGCTTTCAATCTCACCCTTCCATCCACCTCCCAAGCCTCTCATGTTCCCATTTCTGTCTGTCCCCAGTCAACCCAAAGATCTCTCCTATTTCTGTTTTCAATGCATTTCCCTTTGGGCCCTCCTTCATACCTAATTTCTCTGGGACTCAGAATTGAATATGATTCTCCTTTACTGTAAAGTTAAAATATCCACTTATGAGTGAGTGCATACATGTTTGTGTTTCTGGATCAAGTTTTCTTCATTCAGGATTATATTTCAACTTCCATTTTTTTTGCCTTCAAATTTCATGATATCATTGTTTTTAACAGCTGAGTAATACTCCGTTGTGCAAATGTACCATTTTTTAAATCCATTTCTCAGCAGAGGAACATCTAGGTTTTTTTTCCAGGTTCTGGTTATCATGAATAAAGCTGATATGAGCATAGTTTAGCAAGTGTTCTCATGTTACAATTGAACATCCTTTGAATATATGGCCAAGAGGGTATAGCTGGGTCTTCAGATAAATCGGTTCTAACTTTTCTGAGAAATTGTCATATAGATTTCTAAAATGACTACACAAGTTTGTACTCCTATCAGCCATGAAGGGGTGTTTTTTTTCTCCAAATGCTCTCCAGCATAGGCTGTAATTAGTGTTGTTGATCTTAAGAAGGATATGCCTACAAAGGTTAAAAAATAGTTGCCGAACACCAAATAGAATAAACCAGAAAAAAATTCCCCTCACCACACAATAAGCAAAACATTAAACATACAGAATAAAGGAAGAATATTAAGGGAAAAAAGCTAAGCAACATATAAAGGCAGACCTTTCAGAATTATACTCGACTTCTCAGTGGAGACTCTCAAAACTGGAAAGGCCTGGACAGACATCTTGCAGACTTTAGGAGACCTTGGATGCCAACCCAGACTACTATACCTAGCAAAACTTTCAATCACAATAGAGTGAGAAAGCAAGGTATTTTATGACAAAGTCTAATTTAAACAATATCTATCTGTAAGTCTGGCTCTACAAAAGGTACTAGAAGGAAAACTCCAAACTAAGCCAGCTACACCCATGAAAAGACAGGTAATAGATAATTTCACACCAGCAAAACCTGAAGAATGGAAACACACACTACAGCCACCCTGTAACCTAGAAATTAACAATCACTAGTCATAAATATCTTTCAGTATCAGAAGAATTAATTTGCCCATAAAAAGACCTAGGTTAACAGAGTGGATGATTTGCCATTTTCTTAAGGTGGAAGATGAAGTTACTAACTTAGGATCCATTTTCTCCCTAATCCATGTATCAGCAGCTGCAGATCCCCAGTATGTCTTTAGCTCTACTACACATCCTACTGCAGCACTGTGTCTTCATTTATGTGGATCTCAGTGCACTTTCCGATTTTCTCTTTTCTTTCCTTTTGAATCACTGAGTACCTAGGAAGGCATGACTTAATTTTCATATTTGTAACATTTTAGAAATTTTGTTCTTACTAATTTGTACTTTCATACCATTAAACACAGAATATATATTCTTACTATTCTGTCCCTTGAAGTTTACTGGGATTTATATGTATGTTCCTACTATTCTGTACAATATTTTAGTGGTTCTTGTGAAGCATTTATAGATTAAAAGGTGAAGTGCAATAAATTTATTTCTTACATCACATTTGTGTTGCTTTATACTTAGCTCATATCAACTGTTCTATGCAGTATTTAAATTTTGCTTTTGGTTATGAATTAATGCAACAATAAAGTTTTGTTATGTAGTTTGTTGTGTTGTATCATTATCTATAATCATTACTTTTTCTAGTTATATTTTTATGCCAATGTTCAAACAGTTGATCCTGTTTATAAAGCTAAATCTTGTCAAAAATATTATAAATGTAAACTTTTAAACATTTTCTCTTTAATCCAATTAAAAGAAAGTGAAAATTGAAACCCATAATTTATTTTAATAAATAACTATTTACCAGTTTTCTTGCTTATTTTCTGGATATCTGTTATTATCTTGCCTCCATTGGTTATTTTTTAAATCATAATTTCAATAGTACCTCATGTGGAAAGTATTAGTTAACAGACAAAATTCTTAGTTCAGATTTTCTTAAAATATACTGATGTTGTTTTCATTTATGAAAGGTAGTTTTGCTTTGTATAAGAAAATTTGTTGGGTCTTCATAACACATATTCAGTATGTTATCATAAAGTCCAATGACCTATGAATATTTATCTAAAAACATTTCAAAATTTTAATTATTTTTAGTCTGCAAAAATCAAGTTGAGGATTTTATTTCTTGCTTTATACATGCTCTAATACATGGAAATATATTGTTATCCCTCAAAACTTAACCTTTTCAGTTTCAAAATGACATTCCCTTTTTTTTTTCTTTTGGCTATCGGTATTTTTTTTTCTTAAGGTTAAAAGTGTAATTTAGCTTTGGCTATCACTTTACATCACCTGGTCTCACAAGTCATTTGGAAATAGATTCTTTTTAAAAATGAGGAAATGTCTAGATTAGGTTGGCCTGTAGTTCTTGAATGACTATCTTGATCATCAGTTGTTTTTGGAGGGATAAAAGTCCGTTGTGGGAAGCATCCTTCCCTAGACTCGATTCTGAATTGTGTAAAAGTGAAGAAAGCTTCCAAGTAAACAATCAGGGCAACTTGGATGAGTTTATTTCTCCTCTTGACTGTCATATGATGTGACTAGATATCTCAAGCCTTTCTACTGTGATTCTCCTGCTATTATTAGCTCTAACTTGGAATTACAAGAAAAAAAATAAACTCTTAGATAAAAAAAACAGGATACAGAAATAGTATCATTGGCCTGTTAAAGCCTCTGCCACTGGAGCTGTGATGGCACTGGGTCCTGGCAGCCCCAGTGATCTACACTCATAATTCTTGCCTTTCATTAGCTGCTGTAATCCCTCATATACTTTTGGAATTGCTTTGAACACACTTATAAATACTCTTCATTCTCAAAATACATACATTTCAAATTTACAAGGTGGTCATTATTCTTTACAAGAAAACAGTCTTCAACATTACTCAAAGAGTCAGATCAGCAAATAATCTTTAAGGCACAGCCAGGGAAGGGGATTCATATATAGTTAACTTTGCAGAAAGCTACAAAGTTCTTGCCTCAGATCTTGATTTAGTTAAGTGAAGTTCAAAACCCATAGCAATAGAGACGGTATTTGTGTCCCTGAAAAAACAATGCTTCTCATCTGTGTGGAGCTTGATTTCTCAATGCTGTTTTTAGTGGTGTGGGGAATTTTGACAAGGATCAGTCTCTGTCATTTTTTATGCTCTGTGGTTCTTTGAATGAGAAATATCTCATTGGTTCATGTGTTTAAACACAGGGTTCCAAGAAAGTGGTTTGGGAAAGTTATGGAACCTTTAAAAGGAGTGGTCCTGCTAGAATAATTATACCACTAATTGTGGGCTCATAGGGTTTATAGACTGGCTCTTCTTCATGTTTACTCCCACTCCCCTTCTTTCTTCTCCCACATTCCCAGCCAGCTTCTTGTCCCAATGGCCATGTCCTCCCCACACTTAAGTTCTCTGCTCATTTGGAAACATAAAGTAAAATAAGCTACTTATTTTATCAGTTGCTTGTATGCATGGCAATGTACAACAACCAAAATGTAGATATTATACCCTGGACGGATTAGGAAATATTTACAGTCCCTGACAAACTGACAATGTTCTTAAAAGCATTAGTGAAGTAACTGGATCCATCCTAAATCATGGTATCTACCCAGGGCAATAGACACAAAGTTCCTCACCCATGGTACTCTTAGAAGCTTAAATTTGTCCATTTAGACTTTTTTTTTAACTGAACCAGGAATGGCCAACCTATAACCCACTAGTGATGTCCAGATCAGATTAACCATGTATGTGGCCCAATATAAAGTTTGAATTTATTTAAAATACAATTAAATTGTATTTCATTTGTTTTGAAACTTAATTTTGCAGTTTTCAGGCATAAACTTTTTAGAAGGCAATGTTGTATCATTAACTCAATAATCTTTTTGGTTCATGAATATTTTTAATTTCTAAGTTTAAGGTTTTAAATATTGATTCCCTCTCCCAAATTTAAGATTTTTTTAAAAAAATATTTTTATATGAGTGCTTTGCTTGCATATATCATGTACATGGCTATTTCTCACAGAGAACAATAGAAGTCACAAGATCAGGTGGAACTGGAGTTATAGACTTTCGACAAAACAAATGGATGCTGGAAACTGAATGCGAGTCCTTTGCAAGAACAGCAGTTCTCTTAAAGTCTTTACCATCACTCCAGCCCATCTTGTTGATTTTTGATGAATTAAAATTATATTTAAAACAACTCTAATTATTTATAACAAATGCCAAAATATGTAATTATTCTAGAGAAATTTATAGAATGAGCAGACTGAAAAATAAAACACATAGGAGACTCACTGTCACTCAAACAGGAGAATATACCCTCTGGCAGAAGCAAGTATCAAGGGATTGTTCAATAATCTTGGTTTATCTGTACTAATTTGTAGCATATACTCAGATATTTCTGCTGAAATGGTTTGGTTTATTCCATCTTCTTTCTTCACTGGGCTACTATGGGTGGCATGGCTGTAGGAACAGTTACAATGCTAGATTACCCCAGTCTGGTGTTTTGCTGGTATAGTCTCCATAAGGTATTCATCTTCATCAAATTCAAAGTGTACTTTTTCCCAGTCTTGAGAGACAGTTTAAGAAAGGTGATTAAATGTATCTCATATCGCACATGCATTTTTTTTGTTAATGAAATATATTTCTAGTAGCATCTTTCTGATTACTGATGTTTAGGCAAGCTTTATTTGTACAAAAATAATACATCACATTTCCTCTTTTGGTTTATAAAATAAAGAAGTTTTAGCTAATATAAGAAAAACTATATACATTAAGTAAATTGACAATATACAATATATACAGGCAATGAAAACAATATCTAGCTCATTAACAAATGACAAATTCAGAGAAAATACTCCATACATATCCTATCTTGGTTAGTCCAAAGGTTATAGCTAATTTACTTTCTGTTCTAACTTGCATTATCAAAATTATCTTTTTATATGTCTTAAAATTATATATACTTTATATTCCTTTAATGAAAGATTTCTTAGAATGTGGTAACAAGGAAAACTATAACTATAAATTCTTCAACGCCATAAGAGATCTGAGAAGGAGATACTATTAACTGAGTAAGCAGGAAGTGAAAACAAATGATTTTCAAAACATGTGAGAAATTAGAGAAACATCTGACTCCCTGGACAAACACCCAAGGTTCCTCTGAAACGTTGGGGCATCCATCTTCAGCCTATGGACCAGATGGATTCATATATGATTTTGTATATCTGACAGATGTTTCTGTGAAGCAGGCTATTCTGAAAGGCTGTTCTACCTTGTCTTGGCAAAGTTTTACAGTCCTTTCTTTTGTGTCATGCTTGTTCAATTTGTACAACAGAGTGTCAGCATTTGAGGTAACATCACTTTCTTGCCCAGAGTCTAAGCTTTGTAATAAAGAAAGTAAACTCTATGTGGAGTTTCTTCAATGCTCATTATTTTCTTTGTAGTAAATTGGTTATACCAGGAGCAGACATGTCTCATTGCCATAAAAAAAGAAAAAACAAACATATGTTATTAAAATATCTTCACTGGGTAGTGGTGGTGCATACCTTTAATCACAGCATTTGAGAGGCAGAAGCAAGCAGATCTCTGTGAGTTTGAGGCCAGATTGGTTTACAAGAACTAGTTTCAGAATAGGCATCAAAGTTACATAGAGAAACCCTGTCTTGAAAATAAAAAAATATATATATGTATCGTATTCTGTAGATTTCTGGAGTGTCTTAGATAGCCTGTCTGTCTAAAATATATTTCTGTTTAATCTCGAAAACATACCTATTATGACTATAAGTTCAATTGTAATATGTGACTATTGGCTAACCTGTGATTCTTTATTATATTAAATAGTTGGAAATAATAACTTTCAAGGATGAGAAATTTGCAATATATTGTTAAATGATTTTCATAGGTATCATGCCTTGAACGAGAGTAGAAATGCATGTATATATATTCTAACAAAAATGATCTCAATTTTATATCAATATATAACAAGCCAATGCAAAATATTTAAAGTAATTGATATTTCTATATCTTCCCTTATTTCTTTTCAAAGGAGATTCAATAATCTACCCTTATATCCTCTCATATCTATATACTTTTTTTCAAAACAAGAACTCTGAATCTAAACTCCTTTGTTCAACTTTCTTCCTGACTGTAACCAATAACAAATTGTAACCAATGCCCCAAAACATTGTCAAATATCCATAACCCATTGAATGACCAAAACATCACCCACCTTATCTTTTGGGAATGTGGGTGTCATACACATAAATTTACTTGCTACTGTCTGGGGACAATGCCATTTTTAGTGGATCCTGAAAAATATGGGTTAATTATCAAGTTTTGGAAGTGGCAGTTTTATTATTTGTTGTTCACTCTTGTCTCTGATGGGGGGGAGGGAGGAAGGATGGATATGGGATCAGGGAAGAATATATCTCAACTAAGGGAGTCATTTTAGGGTTTACAAGAGACTTGATTATAAATGGGATCCCAGGTCCAAGGAGAGATCCCCAGATTGTTCTCTGGACAGAGGAGAGGGCCTTGGCATATATCCATACTGATGAATATTTTGCTTATCACCATAGAACCTTCATCTGGCGATGGATGGAGATAGAGACAGAGACCCACATTGGAACACTGGACTTAACTCCCTAGGTCCAAACGAGAAGCAGAAGGAAAGAAAGCGTGAGCAAAGAAGGCAAGACCAGAGGGAAACTTCATCAGACGATGGATGGCGATACAGACGGAGACCCACACTGGAGCACCGGACTGAGACCCCCAAGGTTCAAACGAGGAGCAGAAGGAGGAAGAACATGAAAAAGGAAATCAGGACCGCGAGTGGTGCGATCACCCACTGATACAAGGGGACTGATCTAATGAGAGTTCACCAAGGCCAGTTGGACTGGGACTGAACGTGCACGTGATCCAACCAGATTCTCTGAATGTGGCTGGCCCGGAGTCTTTCTGAAAAGCCACTGACAATGACACTGGGACTTGTTTCCTCTGCATATACTGGATTTTGGGGATCCAGTCTGTTTGGATACTCACCTTCCTGGACCTGGAGGGAGGGGGGAGGAACTTGAACTTCCCACAGGGCAGGAAACCCTGACTGCTGTTAGGGATGGAGAGGGAAGAGGTGGGAGAGTGGGGGGAGTGAGAGGGTGTTGGGAGGAAGGGCGGAAATGGAAACTTTTATAATTTAATAAACTTTGGAAAAAAAAACAGTATGGCTTTTCTTTATTCCTGCTTAGTATTCTGTAAGGCTGGATCATCTCAATTATCCACCTTGAAATTGTCCTCAGCAGTTTGCAGTCTAAAGCCAATTTTAGATGTTGTTTTTCAGCTTAATTGTATTATCACAATCCTGATGGAATGATCATAGTGGGGGTCTCATCGTCCTTTTGGATAGCACATATGTTACTGTTAGGCATGTTCTTGGTTGACTGCTAAAAACTTAAACACTTTGAATGTCAAGTACAGAAGATCTCAAAGAGGCTAATGGATAAATATTTGTTATGGACATCTAGAGTACAAAAGCTCCATTCATAGTTACCAGATAGAGAAGACAACACTTAAATCATGTATAGGAAGCTAGATGAAGACTTTTTCTAAAATTAGTTAGAGCTCTGTATTATTAGTAGTATCATGATAAAAACTTTAAAATATAAATATCTTAATCTTATAACATTTTAGATAATATTTATTCCTCAAGAAATGAAACCAAAATATTATGAGATTAGTGGCAATAAAATAGTCCTTAAATATTTGATTTTCTTCTGTCTAATATCAGGTGACTCTTCTGACCTGAGACAGAGATTTTGGATTTTACTTTAATAGGCATGGTTGAGTTTAGAGAAGAAGAGAGTCACACTCAAACTTCAAAGCCAGCTTTAATTTTTAGTTGACCTGAGACTACAAAAGATCATCCACGTTATATGTCTGTAGAGAGTAGCGGAAACAAGCATTTGTCAAGACGTTTCTTTTCCTGATGAAAATGTGATAAACCATTAGGCCAATTTACTCTTTCTCTTGTGACATTTTTTTCTGGATTATTTGTCTTTTTGTTCAGATGTACCAGTTCCCAGTGATCTTTGGATTCTTTAGTTAAATGTCTACTTCTCCTAAAAAGAAAAAAAAAACAGAACTTTTCCCACACCTTAATATCGAAGAGGTTCCTTTATGGAAAGTTGTAGCTGATCAAATGAAAAGGATTTGTTAGTTTTAAAGTTAAATTAGATTGAATGAACATGCTGCTTGATTAAATATCACTTTTTCTAATAAAGAGGTGTCACTTGTTCAAATCCAATCTTTTTTATTTTGATGGCATCCATAACTTTTCTTCTTTTGTGGAAACAACAGCAAAACCTCTTCTCCAACATACATCTATTCTGAGGTAAGCACATCTTTAAAGTATATTGGCTAATTTAATTCTGTAGTATTTTTCTACTTGTCAATATCTCTCCATAACTGTTGTTCCTGTCTCATTAATATTTAGAAAATACTAAGTTAAATAAAGCATTATGCAATCTATTTCTGGGGGTCTTTATCATCTCTTTCTGTTTATTTAACACACATTTTAGAATTTGATTTTATTTTTCTATAACTGCCTTCCCTATAGGATTATGCAGTATACCTGCATTATGCTTTAAATTATAATAAGCAAAACATTATCTTATTTTTTAGAGACATAAGCTGGAGTATTGTCTTTATTTATATAAGTATAACCATAAAGGTCCTAACTTCTTACAAATGTGTGATTACTAAATTAGTTATTTAAAAACACAAAGCAATTACCCATTGTAAACTTGAATAGATATCAATGGTGTGGTACACATATATTAGGTTTCCAAATTCTAAAAAATGGAACACATCCATCTGTCATATTTTATTCCATTCATTACCCTTATGTCACTTTCTACAGAGAGTGGTGGTTGGTTGTATAAAGTAGAGGTAGATAATTTTCTTCACTTGTTGTTATGCAATGGAAAAGATTTTTTAAATTTTACCATTGACACAATGATTTTTTTGTGAACTTCTGAGCTCTCCAGCACTTTTCCAATTAAAAATTAATCAATTTCTGCATGACCTTGTGCTAGAGGACCTGGGAGACCTACATAGGATTGGATGCATGACATGTATGTGGGATTATTCTTGTCTCTGTTTATTCCTAGAAACAGAATAAATAATAAAGTCAATTCTGTATCATCTGATATAAATTTAGCAGTTTCAATATTTAAAACAACTGTTTTTGCACATTGAGAATCAATAACTATGTTGAGAGGTTCCTTAAAATCCTTTAGTACCATAAGTGTAACATATAATTTTGACTTTTGGACAGAATCATAAGGGTTTAGATCCACTTTACTTAAAATTTCTGACTTGTAAACTGCCTTCTCTAATTTACTTGCATCAATATAGAATTTAGGGGCTCCAGATATTGATATTTCCTATACTAGCAAGAAAAGGTTCAGATATTTACCTTCATAAGTTGAATTCTCTTGCTTTTGGGATATCCCTCCCCCACAAAAATTACTTCACAATTCTTTCCAGGGTTCACTTTCTGCACATAGTTTGTCAATTTCATCTTAGTGAATGCCATTAAATTTTTTGCTGAGTCTATTCCTGCTAATTGTCAAAGTCTCAATTTTCCTTTTAGAAATCAACTCAGAGACATTTTCTACATAATTCTTTTTAATTCTTTTTTGTTTACTTGGTTGGTTTGATGAAAAAGATCCATTCTGAGAAAATATCTTTCCTCTGCATGAAAATGCCTGTAGGGAAATGCTTGGAGGGTGATTTTATCAGAATAAAGTTAAACTTTGAAATATAAAATCTGTAATTTCTCTTCCAAGAAGCCAATTCTCTCTCAGTTTCAGTTGATTATTTCTTGGGACTATTTAATTCCTTGTAACCATCTAAGATTTTGATTAAATTAATCAGATAATTAGGACTTATCCGAATAGCTGAGTGTAGATATGAAATGTCTCCTGGTAATCTTTGAAAGTCATTAAGAGTCTGAACTTGATCTCTCCTAATTTGCAAATTTCAGGGCTTAATTTTTTGTAAATCAATTTAGTAGTCTAAATAATTAATGGAATCTTCTCTTTGTATTTTTCAGGAGCAATTTATAACACTGAACAAGGCAAAATTTTCTTTACTTTTTCAAACTTTCTAAGTATCTGTATTTGACTCAACTAATAAGATGTCATACATGTAATGGTAAAATATAGATTGAGAAAACTTCTTACAGATTATTTTCAATTTATATAGTAAATACAAAATACTGACACAGGGTAGGACTATTTAACATTTTCTGTGAGAGAATCTTCCATTGATATATCCTAAAGAACTGAGAATTATTATAAGTAGGTACCATAAAGACAATTTTTTCTTCACTTTTTTCTTGTAAAGGTATAATAAAGAAACAATCTTTTAAATCAATAACTGTATCAGACCATTCTTTTTTTCCTAATAATCTTTTATACTTTATAAACAATACCATTCAAAATTTCCACTTCCTCTCCTCCTCCCACATCCCTCCCACTCGCCCACTTCCTTTCCCTCTCCCCCCTCCCCCTTCCTTCTCCAGTCATAAGAGAGGGCAGAGTACCCTGCCCTGTGGGAAGTTCAAGACCCTCCCCCGTCCATCCAGGCTTAGAAAGATATGCATCTTAATAGAATAGGATCCCAAGAATCCAGTGCATGAAGTAGAGACAAATCCCAGTGCAATTATCCTTGGCTTCTCAGTCTGCCCCAATTGTCAGTCAAATTCAGAGTCCAGTTTGATCCCATGCTTGTTTAGTCCCAGTCCAGGTGGATTTGGTGAGCTCCCATTAGTTCAGGCACACTGTATTAGACCATTCTTTATGTAATAGAGAGGCAAAGGAATGGCAAACTGTAGAGAGCCTATTATCTGAATCACCTTATTAACAGCTCCTAGATCTGTTACCATTTTCTGGATTTCTTTCTAACAACAAATACAGGAGAATTACAAGGGCTGGTAGATTCTTCAAACTGCCAAGCATTGAACTGCCTTTGAATCAGCTATTCTAAGAACTGAAGTTTTCTCTGTTGTTAAAAGCCATTTCACAATACATATAGGTTTGTTTGTCAACTATTTTAAAGATAGGATTGTAGTGCCTTTGAAAGATTGGCAGTTGTTATGACTTGTACAATTGGAATGGCCTGTGACAGTTCTTTATAATGCTTTCTAATATATTTCCTTGAAACAAATGTTAATTTATAGTCTGTTTCTGAGGTTGGAGAAATGTTAATCTGGGTATTACATTGCTGCAGCAAATTATATCCCCAAAAGTTTATTGCTATGTTAGTCACATATGGAATTAACTTTCTTCTCTGACATTCTGGCTCTATACATTTGACACAGATCCTGCTCTTTTTTTCCCTGCAATGAAGTTTAAATCCCAAAAAGCTGAACATTTACCTCCTAGAGAAGCCAAAATGGATGCCAAGATTCTGGAGCAATTATTTTAACATCTGCATCTGTGTCTACAAGGCTTTCAATGACAATGTAATTTATTTGTATTTTTAATTTTTATCTTTGTTCATTTATAGAGATTTGCTAAAATAATTGCTTTATTGTTTCTTCTAAATTCTTTGTTCTCTCTTCTATAGTTTTTCTATCACCCCAGATCACTATGGTTCCTTATTAAAGGAATTAAGTTTGTTAATATTGTTTGGAATATATTTCCTGAGGAAATGTCTGAACTAAATAAGGTATGAATGCCTGTGAGAGTCCCCTCAAGGAATTTTCCAATAGCAAAGCATTACCTTGAATGCCCTCTGTTGATCTACAATCATTGGTCCAATGCCTGCCTTTGCCATACTTTCTGCATAATCCAGAAGTGAAAGACATTCTGTTTGAACTATGCTTAGAAATAATACTATTTCTAGTAATGTCCTGTTTACAATCCCCTTTTAGGTGTCCATGTTTTTCACAATTGAAGCACTTGACTTTTCTACTTTTTCTTCATACCTGTGGAAATAACCTCTCCTATCCATGAATCATCATGGTCATGAGATTGTATTGCATAGTATCTTGAATCCATTCCTCCAAAGGTGCTGATCTTGTCTTTAACAGTCTAAATACCGTTTTCACTATACATTAACACTTTCATTTTTGGAGCTCTTAATAGTCTTTCTTTTTTCCCTATATATTTAGTGTTTTGCTTATTATGTGACGAGGGAACATGGTTTTTTTTTTTTTTGGTTCAGTCTATTTGGTGTTCTGTAAGCTTTGTGTGCCTTCATAAGCATATATTGTTAGGTTGAGAAAGTTTTCTTCTTCTGTGATTTTGTTGAATTTATTTTCTGTGTTTTAGAGTAGGACTTCTTCTCCTTCTTCTATCCCTAACATTCTTAGGTTTGCTCTTTTTATGCTGTCACATATTTCTATGATATTTTGAGTAAAGTTTTTGCTATATTTAATGTTTTCTTTGACCCATATGTCTATTTTCTTTACTGTATCTTCAGCCCTTGATAGTCTCTCTTCGATCTCTTCAGTTCTGCTGTTTATGCTTGCATTTGTGGTTCCTGATCATTTTCCCATATTTTCTGTTTCAAAAATTCACTTGGTTTATGTTTTCTTTATTGTCTCTATCTTGATTTTCATGTCTTGAATTGTTTCCCACATCTGTTTGATTGTTTTTTCTTGGTTTTCTTTATGCATTTTATTGATTTCTTTCAATTTTTGTTTGTCTTTTCCTCCATTACTTTGAGGGAAATTTTCATTTCCTCTTTAAGGGCCTCAAACATTCTTCTAAAGTTACTTTTTAGGTTATTTCTCCTGCTTCATCTATACTAGGTTGTTCACGTCTTGTTGTTGTAGAGTCACTAGTTTTTGTTGGTGTCATGTTGTTCTTTGTGTTGTTGAGTGTGTTCTTCCCTTGTCTACTAATCTTTTCCTCTGATTGGTGTAGTTGGGGCTCTGTCTCTGGTCATCAGTGTTGCTGGTGCCAGTGAATCCAAGGTTCAGTTGTTCCTCCTTGTGGTGCAGTTGAGGCCCTGGTTCCAATTACCCAGGAAGTCACTCAGTGTTTGGTGTAGGACAATTCTGTCTTCTGTCAATTACGTTTTAAATAAACACTGATTGGCCAGTAGCCAAGCAGAAAGTATAGCTGGAACAACCAGACAGGAAGTAGAGGTGGGGCAATGAAAACAGAAAAATTCTGGGAAGAAGGAAGCCTATTTATCCCCAGTCCTGCCCAGACACAGAAGAAAGATGTGGCCTGCCCCACTGAAAAAAGTACCGAGCCATGTGGCTAACATATAATAATGGACTATAATAAATAATGGACTAATATAAGTTACAAGAGTTAATAAAAAGCCCGAACTAATGGGCCAAGCAGTGTTTTAATGAATACGCTTTCTCTGTGATTATTTTGGGGCTAAGCTAGCTGGACAGCCAAGGCGACTAGCAGGCTCTCATGTTACAGAATGGTGCTCAATGGACATCCACATAAAGACTAAAACAGTTTAAAAAGTAATTGTAAAACAAAATAACAACATTAAACATGGTTTCTTGGTAAAAACAATTTCTTAGATCTGCTCTGCTTACTAGAAACAAGTGCTCTGATTTAAGAGAGGCTTTCTGACTCAGCTTTAGCTACAAAAACTTACATCTCTTTAAAGAGGTCCTGCCACAAAACACTTAAATGATGTTGACAAAAACCTGACCACATGCTTTTTTGTTTTCAGCAATATCAAAAGAAAAAACTCCACCATTTTAAAATGCTGGCTTTCTAGGCCTCCCTCAGAGGTCCCTGGCTCAGGCCTCTGTTTCTCTACCAATGTTCAGACTAAGGGGGTGATCCTGTTCTCAAACTGACTCCTTCAACTGTAGCTGTCTCCACCAAACCTTAGACTACCATCACATTACTATTTTCAAAAGTCAGAGATTCAATTACTGTTTGTTTATCCTTTAATTAGATTTCATTCTATTTACTGCTGAAGTCAGTATCTGTAAGAAATTGTTGAATGTTTCTTTGGGGCCCTGTATAATCTTAGTAAATGGCTCAATTTTCTTTGCTATTTCTCCAAATCTGTCCCAAACATTCAAAGCTGTTCTGCAGCATAAATCTAGAACATGGTCATCATACAGAGATTGCCATTGTACATCAGTATAATCTCCCTCAGCAAGAAGTTGGTCTTGGGAGATTTCCATACCTCTAACCCTACTTCATTGTCCAATTGTCTTAGCCTCTTCTTTCAACGTTTTGTCCATTGTAATTGAGGACCAGACTCCAAGACCACTTTAGTCAAGTCCCTCTAGTATCTAGGGATAATTCTATTACCAGTTTACCATGGAGTAAAACTTATAGCTTAGCACTCATATTAAATAACTTCTTAGTGATAAAACAAAAATGAAAAACTGATAATGTATATAATTGACATTACATAAGTCCCATAAAATTCAATTATCCTCTCATTTAATTGTTCAATTTTCAAACTGTCCATTGTATTATCATACACAGACCTAAATACCTCAATTGTAATAAGGTTTCTTACTTTTTAATGTGGAAAAAATTCTCTTCTAACTATTTCCTCCCTTTAGTAATTCCCAGTTGTCTCACCAAATCTTCAGACAATGTCAGTAAACTGTGAGGTGTAATATGTCTGAGCAGAGAACACAGATGGTGAGGATGGCTGTGGCTGCTGGTGTGTAGCTGTGAGCTGCAAGTGGCAGCCCAAGGAGAGGGGGTGTAGAGAAAGCCTACAACCCATAGTGGGGAGAGAGAGAGAGAGAGATTCCCAGGGAATTGTGAGGAAAAAGCACATGTTTTGGGGGACAAGGGGTGCATGAAGGCAGAGCAAGCTGGTCTAGGGCAGGTAAGTCTTTGGCATTTGTAGTCCAGTTACTTCTGGAGTTTGGGTGGCAGCTGGAGACTATTTCAGAGAGGTTACAACAGGAAAATCCTAAACTTACTCAGAGGCTTGGATAAAAAGGAAAAGAAAGCCTAGCAGGGCAGAACAGAAGCTCCATGTGCAGCTCAAACCTGTGGTGGTGGCTACAACTAGACAGGCAAGTGACTTCTTCATGAATTCCTGTCTTTAAGTTGGGTGCCAATATTTAGAAAGAATTCTAAAAGGTCTTAATAATAACAGTTCGAAGTCAGATATTGGGCAATATGCTGAGAGGTCAGAGAAACAAATGAACAAAACCATAGTCATCTTACCTCTCTACTTCCCAACCAAAAAAGAGTGAGTTTGTGTTTCCTCCTGCCTTATCAGTTTCTCTTCCCACCCAGCCATATTACTTCCTTCTTTCTGTACAGACCTCCTCTATGGTTAAATATTGTCTAGCTCCACCCTCTGATCATCAGGCAAACTTTATTTGTACAAACAAGATATAACCACAGATGGCTGTGTAGTACTTGAAGAAAACAGCTCTTTGGCAGGATGTCATTTTGTATAAATTCTGATTTTTTTCTGTTTTCATAAGGAGAATTTTCAATTTGTTTCTAACAAAGTACCACTAATGGTAATTTAAAGTACATGATAATGTATATTTTTATTTGACTCTTCTGTTTACTTTTCCCCATACATAATGCAATATACATGTATTCCACATGCAGAGAAAATGAATCTTGCCATCATGTCTGTGAATTCAAGTACTTTCAGGAGATTGAGGAAAGTAGTTTTCTCTGAGATGCATTTTTGGCACCTGACCTTATTCTAACACATTTATTTCACAAAGATCAATAATTTGAGAAGTCTTATTTAATTTGGAATGACAGAATCACTGTAAGCTGGCATTACCTAGCATCTCAATTAGAGAGTAAACAACCACCATCTCCAGGAGCAGGCTTCTTAGGGGTAGGAGATACATACACCAGATAAGACACAGTGCAAATGTAAATGAAGAGGGCAGTGATGGCAAATGATTCTTGACTGATGTCCTGACTTCCTCCAGTCAGAACAGAGCACAGAGCAAAGGCCTCTGATCAGAAGCTGAATACTTTACCCAGTAGTCCAGATTTCATATTGATACTTTGTACACTTCAGTCATTTCGGTTTAGTTGATAAACTATTTTAGATTATAGATAGGATAAACTTATTGTAGTTCCCATTTTAGCTTGAATAAATATTTTTCAAAATGAATCTAATATTTAAGTATATGGTCATCAAACTTTTGTGAATGGTAGGGTGGAAGAAAAGAAGAAATAAGAGCTATTGTGTGATTATGTGTGTGTGTGCAGGTACATGCTAAGTGTGATTGTATGTGCCCCTCAGTACATGGTGGACTGAAGTCAGGTGTCTTCTTTAGTCCTTTCCCATCATACTGTTTTGAGACAGGATTTTGCTGTTTGTCTATACTGGCCAGCCAGAAATTCGTAACTATCTACCAGTTTCTTTCTCCTCAGCACCAGGATTTCAAGTATGCACTGGCCATTTACATAGGTCCTGGTGTCAAACTAAGATTGTCACGCTTTTGTTTCATGCAGTTCACCAACTGAATCCTCATCCAAGCCTCCATCACGAAACTTTAACATGTTAAATCAGTTCCATCTTCCACAGTCAGAACTGACCAACTGTTTCTCATTTGTTTCTTATTGTTCTGATGTTGTACAGAGTAGTTTACCGGTTTCCTAAAGCTCAATATCTTTCTAGAAGTATTAAATTACCCCATTGCTATGTGCCTAATGCTCCTAACTTATGTTTACAATTCCTTTAAATAAAGTTAACATAGATTATTTTTACCTGCCTAATTCCAATGATTCTACGTAAAGATTTTAAAATTGATCTTCATGTGAATATTATATGCTCTATGATAATTTGGTGTGGCATGTTTCTTCAAATTGAATTAGGTGTTAAGAAAGAAATAACTGTAAGATTCCCACTGAATTTTGTTGATTACCTTCCTGGGATTAGTGGTAATTTTGTCCTTGTTTTTCATTAATATTTGTAAAAACGTACTGTTTTTGCAACTTTGGGGAAATATAATTTTTAAGATGGTATTAAAATTTCATAGGCAAGAACACATTATTTAAAATATGTATATAAGTTCATATGTGTGCATGTATGTGTGTGGCACACACACACACACACATGGAAACCAGAATACAATGTCAGTTTGCTTCCTTAAGTATTAAGATAGATGATAAAATTAAATGCATAGACACTGAGTCATTGAATACTATTAAAATTTTTAATTCCTAGAGCAAACTAATGATGTCAAACTTAAGTCTGGGTTTAAAAGTTCAATTTAAACCAAATACAATGAGTTGTTTCACAAAAGTTTCTAAATTATAAATGCCTTTCTTTGGGTTGCGAAGGATTAGAACACTGAGGAGAGATTCCAGTGGAAATGTTCTTAGGGGTGCTCACAGGAAAGACATAAGTGCACTCAGGAGACAGCGAGATCAGGTAAGGAAGTGAGAACAGTACTAATGCAGAAAGAAAAGGCTGACTCACTCCTAATGGAGCACAGAGGTGTGCTTTGCTACCCCTCACATCGAAGGAAACCTTTATAGACAAGGTTGTAGGTCAACGTATGAGAGTGATTGCTGTAAAATCCAAGAAACTAAGTCTGAATTCTCAGCACTCACATTAAAAAAAAAAAGCTTTCTGTGCCCTGTATGCCAGTGCCTACAATCCAAGCTGTTAGGGGTAGGGGCATGAGGATCACATGTGGATCATTTGGGCTTACTGGGTGCCAGGAAGTTCCAGGTTCTATGCCAAACTGTGTCTCAATGAAATACTGTTGAGTGTGATAAGACAGAATATCCCCACATTCACTTTTGTAAACTATACACACAGACATGCGTTCACACACCCACAGACACTGCATATGCACAACACAACAACACACACAGAGCTTATTAATCCACATTAAACAGTTGCTGAATATATGGTTCTTACAATAAGAGAGAATATCTTGGGTTAAGAGATTTCTTGAACAGAGAAGTCTCTATTCCCTTTCCAGGCAGCCCATCACAACTATACATCTTGTGCCTCTTGGAGTTAACACTTTATAGACGTTTAACAGAATTATTTAGAATTCTGGTTGTGTGTTGTAATAAGTTTTACATGGTACAGATTTGTGTGTGTGACAAATTTCTTTACTGTCATGCTGAAGTCTCATTTCACCATGACTACAGAATAGAATAATATTTGAAAAGTATTTTAATGAAACACAAGTTCAAATAAAGTTCTTGGGTCATGCCCCATTCAGTACATCTAGAACCCTTATAAAAGATGAAATTTGGATGCACAAAGAGTGGTCAGAGATAAACTCAAACAGAAAGATACCACCGGGCAAATGAAGATGCTCTGAAAAATGTAGCTTTCTAAAGTCTGAGGCAGGAACCAGGGGGACAGTTCAGTTGTAAGGTGTTTGCCGTGTGAGCATGAGCACATGAATTCGGGCTCCAGAACTCATATAAAGAGAGAAACTGAGACGGATGGCATGTGTCTATAACATCAACATCTGAGACAGAGACAGGGGAGTGCCTGAGGCTCTAGCCTGTGTAGTGAGCAGCAAGCAGTGAGAGAGCCTGTCTTAAACAACAAAACCAATAACACATATAAAAGGTATGCAGTATCTGGGGAATGACTTTTGAATTTGACCTTTGGCCTTTATACACATGAGCACACCTGTACACACAGGCATACACAAACGCACACACACACACACACACACACACTCATCACATACAAAGACAGAGACAGACAGACAGACAGAGACAGATGAGAGACACAGAGAGACAGAGAGAGAGAGAGATCATGAAAAGCAAAAAGAAAATAAACTCACAAGAAAGTGATTCTCTTCACTCCTTAGTATTGGATATTTAGAATCAACAATTATGACAAAATTAAGTCCTGATGTTCATACCACCCATTCTCCCATTCTGCGGCAGTTTGTTCTAGCAAATTCAAAAGATCTTAACCAGAACTGTGTATCAATGGAGTACATAATTGCCACTTTTCTTTCCTACAGATTGCAAGTTCTCTTCATCATCCCTGGCAACTCCACCTGAGCAGTTTGCCTTGTCATTTGGCTCCTGAAATAGCAGAATCACAAAGGTTTAGGCCTTGGTGTTTCAGAGAGAAGCTAATACTCCCCTTCCCTTCTCTAATAAAGTACAGTTCAAAACTCTAAACAAAAAGAACTGCTTACTCTCATTAGTTAATCTTGGAGGAGTGCTGCACGTGTTATTTTTCAAGAAAACAATTAACAAAACTGTGAAATGCAGTTTTCTAGTACAGAGTTCCTCAGCCAAATATTGTGAATTGGTTAAATTCGATGAGAAGAAGAGGAGATGTGGGATAATTTCAACTTAGATGGAAAGATGACTAACTTGTCAAAACCTGAGAATTTCAGCATCATAAACCACCATCTACCTAGGACTCACACTGTTGCTGTGTGTGTATGTGTGTGTGTGTGTGTGTGTGTGTGTGTGTGTGTGTGTGTGTGTGCATGTTTATGGCTTACGTTGTTGCCGTGCATGTGTGTATGTGCATGTGTGTGTGCATTGTAGGACCCAGTCATGACGACCTCAATAGAGGCCTGAGTCTCAGTAGTTTACCCTAATTCCAAGAAAGACCACAAACTGAAACTGCCCAGAGCAAATTTCTAAGGTTCTAACTATAGTGGGTAGGATCACCTGTCAGCACACACCCATTGTTTTTCACCAGGACACCCTTAAACAAATGTGAGCCCATCAGGGGTCCTGAGTCTTAGAAATCCCTCATCCCCGACTTTCCTACTACAAAAATTCAATCTCAACTGAGCTCAGGGCTCTCTGATCATCAGAGAGATTGAATTTGCAAACTTGTTTAAGAATAAAGACTCTTTGCTTTTACATACAGAACTTGATCTCTTAATTGGTTTTGGGGGGACTGCATGATCTGGGTATAACATGCATGTGTATGTGTACCTGCACTAGGGTATGTGTGTGAGTTTGTGCATATGTTAAGGCAAGAGTATACTTTAAAACCTCATTTCTCAGGAGCAATATACATTGTTCTTTGTGAGACAGAGTCTCTCACTGAATTTGAAATCTCCAAGTAATCTAGAAATGCTGATCAAAGAGTCCCAGGGATCTACATGTCTGTGTCACTCCATCACTGAGTTTATAATTAAATACCATCATTTCCAACAATTTTATGTGGGTTTTGAAGATTGAATTAGATTTCCCACGCTTGCAGATCAGGAACTATGCCACCTACCAAAGCTATCTCAACAGCTTTGGTGCATTGCTTTAAGTACACTACATATGATCTTTATCTTGAAGGAATGAACTTTTGTCACAGAAAAATTGTTTTCTAGGTCCACCTATTTACCCAGAAAAATCATTGTTTGATTTTCTTCATACCTAAATAATCTTCCATTGAATAGAGGTGTCACATTTGCATTATCCATTCATTCAGTGATGAACATTTGGACTGTTTTTTTTTTCTAGCTACTCTGAGTAGAGCTCCTACTATCATAGTTGAGAAGAAAATAGTCATATTCCCAGGGATGACAGAGCCAGTGGGTCTATTTCTACAGTTTGGTGAACCACACCCGGACTTTCATAGTAACTGCACCAATCTGCACTCCCACAAGCAGTGCAAGAGAGCTCCCTATTCCCTAGACTCTCCGGAGCATTCATTGTCTTTTGCTTTTTAAATCTTAGCACTTTTGACTCAGATGAAATTTCAAAGCAGTTTTAACTTGCATGTGCTTGATAGCTAAGGATAGTGAGAACTTTTGAAAATATTTCTAAGTTCTTTCTTTTCCTGAAAACCCTCTACTCAGTTTCTTAGCTCACATCTTACCATGGTTGTCTGTTGGCCGGTGTTAAGGTTTTTGCATTCCTTGTACATATTAGACACTAACCCTCCCTCAGATGCATGGTGGCCGATATTTTTTCCCATTCCATAGTTTGACACTTTGGTAGGTTGAAATTTTCCATTGCAGGACCAGAAACCTTTTGATTTAATGAAGTTCCACTTGCTAATTTCTAATTTAATTTTCTCTGCGATCAGTTTCCTATTTATAATGTCATCACCAGAGCCTACATCCTAAAGTGTATGCACTGTTCTTTTTTTCTAAAAAGTTTAGTACTTCTCTGATTTGCAATTTATTTTGTATAAGGTCAGAAAGGATTAAATTTCATTCACAGCTAACTCCCTTTTCCAAAATTTTTCTTCTGTCACAATGATTCCTGGACTTTAATGTGCACAAGTAGCATTGTCAAGAAAAGGTAAATAGCTTGTTACATTTATACTCTTTCAATCCAGGAGTATGAACGTGACTGTTATAATAACGATTATGCCTTAAGTATGTGATTTATAGTCAGTGGGCTAGGCGATAAAGTTATAAGTGAATAAAATACATATCCTCTCATGAACTTTATACATCAAAGGAGGGAGACAACAACTATCAAGAGGAAATGTCTCTAGGGTGTATGATGTTAGGAAGACTAAGGGTTCTGGGAGGGAAGGTCTGAGAGAGCAGTGAATCTGGTCAGTCTCAGAGGAGAGTGATGCTTGATGCTAAGAAACAGCTAAGCATTGGTGGGATGAATGAACTCTTAGTCTGTGAGGAATGACTGGGTTGATTAAGGAGCATTTTTGGAGTACAGCAGAAGAAATTGAGCACTCACTCTGAGAGTGGGAGGAAGTGTTCCAGTTGCTGAATTTAATAGTCATCATTATTGGCGTTATAATGAGAAATCAGAGTTCTGGTGACCCTGGAATATCAATGAAGCTAACAGTGCCATCACAGGACCTTCTGAAGAAGGATATGTTATTGAAATGGTTACTTGTCATGATCCCTCAGTTCTCCAAATTGATATGAAATGTTTCCTCTCACAATTTCTGTATTCATTGCTCATTGTACAAAAGAAATTGCTATTGATATCTAAAAGAGAGCCCCAGAGAAAGCAGATGCTTTTCCATGTGTGTTTAATTCTAAGCCGTATATGTTTTAAAAAGCTATGAAATCGCAGACACAAAACAGCTATTTAAATTAATGATCCCTACCAATAATGGTCTAAATACTTGTGTGTGTATGAATATATTCACAACTTTGAAATTATTATACCCCAGAAACCCTTAAAATTATATTGCTAAAATCCCAATGTGGATATAATTTCCACTTTTATCTAATCATTTAAACTGTGAAATGTTTCCATATGTAAGCAAATATATATGCCTATATTTTATATGAAGATATTCCAAAAGAAGACAAATTCTAGCCTGGAAAAAATTCATATTTATGAGAATATGGAGCATATGCTGAAATACTAAGCTGAGGGAAATATATGAGACTGAATTTGTTCCATATGTGGCTAATTCAGCTGTTTTTAATCATGATAATTTCTGAGAATAGATGAATGAAGGATGGTCTAGTAATATGGAAAAAGAACACAATTACCAAGTTTTCAGCCATTAGGACAATCCTTTAAATACGATTTTTTTAATTATAAAATGAAACTGTGACACTGTTTTCTGGCCTCTGGAGGTATTTTTATAGAGGTATGTCACACTTGCACACACACACACACACACACACACACACACACGAAAACTAAAACTAAGATCTTTCCAGAATGATCTCATCTGGATTTTGTCATTGTTTTTCCAAATATCTTTCTCTCTGTGTTTCAGTGTTTCTGTTAAAAGTATTGGAGTGCTTTACTTTCTCTAATATGCTGTTGAATATTCCTAGTAAAATTTTTACATCTGAAGTTATATTATGGTACAAAGTTTATGTTTTTTCCTCTAATTATAATTTATGTTACCATACCTTCTATTTATTTCAAAATTAGTCTCTCTCATTGTTGTTAGATCTTGGTTCAACCTGTTCTTTACCTTTGAGTTTGTTTAGTAAAATTATTTTAATGTCTTTTCCTACCAAGTTCAGTATTTGAACACCAGAAAAATTATCAGTCATTTTTCTCTCTGTGTTTCCCCCACCTACCTCATGAGCTAAATTTTGTTGTTTCATTGTATTCTATTAAAAACCTGAATGTTTGCAATATTGCACTATAGAACTCAGTGTCTGATCCTGCCTTGACCAGGAAATATTACTGTTGACTGCTGATGCACAGGAACTCTACCGCAATCATCAGTCGAATTCGGCATGCACGCAAAACTACATTTTCCTGCAATATAAACCTTGTAATGTTTGTAAATGATGCCTATGTTCTGTTAATTCTTTAGTCAGCCTGTGATGTGGCAAATAGTCCCTTTAATTATTATCTATGATAGCAAATAAATGATTAAACAATACAGACTATGTCATGTATGAACTTTCAATAATTCTAGTGCCACAAAATCCATGCTAGCCTGTAGAAAATAATGGCCAACCTCTGGAAAGATTCTCGAGTGAGCTTATGAAGATCAAAACACACAACTCTTATGTCTGGAGGACAAAGTCTTTGCTACACATACCTGCAACACACACACACTAGCAGTGCAGACCCCCAACATCTTGCTTGTGTGTGAATAGTCAAAAATTAACTAAAATTGGACTGCATCGTTTTCCTGTAATATTATAACTATTTAGCTGATCTAGGCACATAACTTGCCTGTTGGTGTATTTGATGTTAACTTCATCAAGAACAAGGTGGCTGAGATGATTTTTATTGGGGTTTCATTCAGTTGGTTTCTTAAGTAAATCTGAGGGGCTTGCATACTGGAGCTAATTAGTGTGGGCATGGCTTTGTGAATTGAACTAATAAATCTAACAGAATATCATGAGTGAATACTGTTTATCATAGTTCTGCTAGGAAACTCACCAACTGAAATGCCGATGCATTAGCCAATGCTTTGAAGTTTAGGTGCCAGTCACTGATGGATTTTTATTTTAATAGAGTAAGTTGTCTTTACAAATAATTAAATATTAACTGATCCATTCACTCTTTGAGATCGCTGATTGTATAAACAATGTGCGATAGTGATATATCCAGGTTCTATTTTATTACTCTTTCACTAAATTTCAATGTCCTTGAGAAGATTGCAATTCTCATGACATCTAACTTGTCAGTAGGAGAGGGTCACAGATTTTATTTGTCATAATGAAAATATGAGATATGGTTTTTCCTATAATTCATCTAATTTTTGTTATCTCGGAGAGCATAAGATTGAAACAGGAAAATGGGCAAGACTATTTCTAATTTGATCAGCAGGCAGATATTTGCTGAAGAGAATGGAGACTCAATCACTGAGAAGCTGTGTGCAGAAATTATTTACTGGAGATTTATCAAAAAGTTGTGCCTCCCATCTAGAATTCACAGGGTGGTATTTGATATGGTCTTAGAACAGACATGCATATTTTCTGATATGTATTGTTCATTGTAACAGAAAGTCTGGAGTAAGGCACCCCTCAGTGGGACAGTAACTAACCTATTTGTATTATGTGGCTCTTTCAGAATATTTGTCTTTCATACAACAATATCCAATAAAAAAGTTCAAAGTAGTTCAGACTCTGTGAATTTCTATGAACCAGGTGAGTTGTTTCTGTGGGTTTTCCTGTGAGGTACTTGGCCTCTCCGGCTCCTACAATCCTTTCTACCTCTCTTCAACAGGATTCCCCAAGCTCAGCCTCATGTTTGGCTGTGAGTTTCTACATCTGTTTTCATCAGTTATAGGATGAAGGCTCTCTGATGACAATTGAGGTAGTTACCAATATACTTGTAGAAGATGGCCAGTTAGTCTACATATCTAATACTGCTAGGAGTTTTAGCTGGGGTCGTCCTTGTAGATTTGTGGGAGTTTCTCTTGCTTCAGGTTTCCACTAGACCCTGACAAGCTCCCCCTCCAGTCATCTTTCAGTACTCCCCCCTTCCATCCATTCTCCAAGCGGATAATGGGGCTGACCTTAAATCTCTTCATATAGGTGACAGTTGTGTAGCTTGGTCTATTTGTGGGACTCCTAACAATGGGAGCATGGGTTGTCTGTCCCTAATGTTTTGGCTAGCCTTTGGGGACATATTTCTCATATTGAGTTACATTACCTAGCCTTAATACATAGAGAGAAGCTTAGTTCTACCTCAATTTAATATGCTATGCTTTGTTGTTACCCATGAGAGAACTGCCGCCTTTCTGAACTGAAACTGAGGAGTAGATTGAGGGGTTGTGGCATAGGGCAAGTGGGTGAAAGGATGGGAGGAGAGGAGGGAGTGGAAACTGCAGTCAGGATATAGAATGAATGAATGAATGAATGAATGAATAAAAAGAACTTCAAAGTGGTGGTTAGCCACAGAATCCTCAAAAGTTTCAGTACAAAATTATACTTGAACACCAAGTGGTTCTGTCTACACAATAGGTCAAGGTCAGAAATTTCTTCCCACAATCTGCTTTTACCATCTTCCTATCTAGATTTTCCTTCACATGAAGTTAACACTTCAGAATGCCTAAGGTCTTGCTGACCTGTTCTCTAGGCATTGAAGTCAGAACAATGCTGTTTTCACCAATGGTTGCAACACTGTCCTCTTTACTATAATCACTAGGCTTACATATAGACTCTTTCTATTTTGTTCTAAGTTTCAGCGATTGAACTACTCAGTCAATTGTTCTATCCACAATGTAGCTCATCTTTATTAATCAGCTGACATGTCCACACTTCAAATAGTTATACTGACATCATAAAACTTCCGATGCAGCAGAATTGATACTGAGTGCCCTCATTGCGGAGTAGGGAATTTGTAATTGCTATTACATATATTCTAGAACAGGATGCATTAATTTTGCAAGGGTTGGTGGGTGGAGTGTAAAAGGTTTCTACCCGGTGCTCTGTGGACTCATTTAAACTGGGCCCAACTCTACACACACTTGTGAAAGAAGATATTGTACTGCAGAGGCTGGCACAGGAAATTCCAGTGAGTGTGCAGAGCCACTGCTCAGGTGTGGGGGGTTTGCTTTGTTTGTGAGATTGCAATAGAATCACAGTATTTCTCTCTTCCCTCTAAATTCTTCTATAAACTTCCACATGATCTTCTTCAAATTCGTGGTCTTTTTTTTTCACTAACTGTCGTCACACACACATATATGTATATACATATATTCCTAAACTTACTTGTTCAGTCTGCATAATAATATTTGTATGTCTGTTTACAGGAATGACCATTTGGTACTAGATAATCAGTTGGTGTGCTCTTTCGTGTGGAAGACTGTTTCTCCCATTCTCAGCACTCTTCAGCTGCCGACAGTTCTTTGTGTAGGATTGAGGCCTTGTGAACTTTTCCTCATCCACATTGGCATCAGGGTTGCTTTTTTTTTAAAAAAAGTTTTTAACTGTACATCCATTTGAGGATTAAATAAAGGAGAAGAAAAATCACCAGAGTGTCACGGTGCTCCGAGTTAAATATCTTGACAGAAAAAGCTGTAGTTTATAGAAAGATTATTTGATTGTTAAATTATTTTTAACTTGTATATTTGAATTCTGCCTGTTTGTCTCCATGTACACCACAAGTATGCAGTTCCCACTGAGGTTAGAAATAGACATGTATCACACAGAACTGGAGTCACAGGTGCTTGTGATGTGAATCCTTGGGACCAAACCCTTGTTCTCTGCATTATGATGAACTATTCTTAACGGCTGAGCTCTCTTGTCAGCATCAGACTAATTTGTTTAAAATCTGTGTCGTCATTTTCATAATAATATAAATGTCTAGTGAGTGTGTAATCCTTTCTCAGTATGTTCCAGGTGCTCAGTGGACATAGACATCCTGTAACATTCAATCACTTCCCAGAAAGTGACATTATTTGCATGTGACTTATACACACATCATTTGAAAGTGAAGTCTTTCTGGATTACTTATAATACTGACTACAACTCTATCATTGAGTAAATAGCTATTTTATTGTATTGTTTAAGGGACAATGACAAGATGGATAAATGCATAAGTACCCATTAGTGCACACAACTTTATTTCAGATATTTTGATCTTTAATGTTTGATGTAGAAATTGCTAATACATCCAACTGTTGATGGCAATAGCCAGACTTCAGACAATGTAGACATTTACACAGCAAGAATTCATGTCAAGTCTAAGAGAGCAAAGCACAGTGACCGTGCTGATTCCTAAAGGGATATTGTAAGACCCAAGACAACAGCTGTATTAGCCTTATTGAGAAGAGATTACTACCTTTGGGATGAGTGCTCCAGGTCATTTATTTTTTTCTTTTGTTCTGAGTACATGTACAAAAAATATGTACATGCACAAAATCTAAAGTTCATGATGGTAATCCAGCTCACATATATTAGGTTTTGTTTTTATGTATATGAAATATATCTTGTTAAGTGAATTGTTTGTGAATAATTTAATGTCAGATTTTCCCCAAGTAGAAAATGATAAACTTTTAATGCAAGGTACATTATTAGAGTCTAAAATATTTTCTTACCTAGGTGAAATAAACTAAGATTCTATGAGATTTCTTTACGATAATGTAAGAAAAGGTCCACATTTTTTCCTGGTACACTTCTTTGAATAAGGAAGCTATAGTGTATGGGAAGAGTATGGAACTCTTATTTCAGAAGTTGAGAGGGCATAACCTCTGTGACAGAATGCCGAGGAACTGATAAAAACAAACCAAAATACATTATTGAATAAACATGTCCATGGACAGGTGTTATAATGAATTGGCAGTTTCAAATAAGAAAGACAATGAAAAATCTTTTTCACTAAATCACTCCCTTCATTCAGTCAAATGAAATACCTTTGAATGTCTGCACAGGGTGCCTGTGATGAATGAATTCTGCTGCAGTTTATAAGTGGCTCCCTGAGCCTGTCAATCAGCCCATACTCATCACCTGTGAGTGAAATTGGAATCTCCACACACTGCTAAAGCTTGGTTTCCATGTGCAATGGCTCACTTGCACCATTGATCAGTGGTGTTTCCATGATGGTAAACTTGCTAGGACTAAGAAAAAATAATGGACTCTATGTTTCACTGTTCATCTATTCACAAACCATTCCTGAATGTTTGTCTCTTCTGTGTTTCAGTTAGACTGCCATTGAACATCTACTTTCTATTGAATATTGTGCTAGACACCAGCAAACAAACACAGAGGTAAAACTTCTGGAATTATAATGTATAGTGTGTGGCAAATACCATGTTTGTGTGGTGCAGCACATGCAGTAGGATTCTAGGTCACCAGTTGGGCCTATATAGTTCTTTCTAACCCCTTTAGCAGTATTCAGCATATTTTATGCACTGGGTAAATGCAAACTAAAGGAGACATGAGTTTCTGTATCACTCTGGTCAGAAAGATTAGCATCAGGCCAACAATGATAACAAATGCTGGTGAAGATGAGAGAAAAGAAGAACCCTGTTCACTGCTGGTGGATCTGTAAATTTTTCAGCCATGGTGGAACCTGCATAAAGCGTATTCAAAAATATTGAAGATAGAATGACCACAAGATTCAGATACACAACTACTGAGCATATACCTGGAGGACTTTAGTCAACATACAATAGAAAATGTTTCACAATCTTTTGTATTGCTGCATTACTGAAAATATCCAAGAAATGAAATGAGCCTAGTTGTCTATCAATAGATAAATGCATTGAAATATGGTATAAATGTACTACAGAATTACAAGCAGGTGTAAACAAAAATGAAATCATGACATTATCAAGAAAATCATAAAAATGTAAATCAATATATTCATCAAAATAAGCCAGACATGAAAGAACAAACACCATATTTTATTTTCTACATAAACTTATTTTAAATATTTACATGTATTTTTAGGTACATGCTTATAGGTCAGAGCACTAGAATGCAGATCACATAAGCGAAGGAAGAAATCTTAAAGGAGATGAGAAATGAAGGCAATGATTGAATGCAGGATAATAGCAAGCAAAGGGGAGGCAAACTGGAAAGGGCGGGGAAACAACTGGGAGGAGGCAAGAGGGAAAGGGAAAGAATAAGAGGAAAAGATGACAGAAATGTGTGACAATGTTATGCTATCAAACTAAAAAATTAAAAATTAATAAGAAGGAATGCCCCACAGATGTCTGGAACTCTTGGGAATACAAATGTTTGGAACTCTTGGGAATAGCCTCAACCCTGTTCTCTCATACTCTAGAGAAGGTAATACGTATATATTTCTGGGTATTAAACAATAGGAGAGAAGACTTAATCTGTAAAAAGGTAGAAATCAAAGAAAGTTCACATGTTATGTTAAGTCTCTGGAAACTTATTATTAAACATAGAATATTGGAGAACAAGTAATTATAGCAACAAAAAATTTAAATTAGCATTAAAACATTTTAAGCTACAGTGTTCAGCCACTGTACTGGAAGAATAAAAAATGTGTAATAAGTTGATAATAGCATAGTTATGTGGTATACACAAGCTCATCAAAATCTTATACCTGAAATGATAGTAGGACTTATGGGGCAATTAGGTGTGGAGTAGGCTGAGTTTCTTACATTATTACTATCAGTAAAGTGATATCCATGCCAAGTAATAGAAAGATGTTCTATAAATACCAGATCTGAATTATAAACCCTTTGCCATGAGATAAAAGCTACAGGGAAGAGCAGAGTATTGAATTTCCTTTCTCTAGAGTTTTCCATACTCAGTTACCTAATTTTAACCATTATAGATTTTTAAGAATCTTTCTTGAACCCGGAAACTGATGTATGACTCTTTGTTTAACTTGTCCAGCTGACTTCTGAAAATCTAAAATCACCTGAGAAGGGAAATTTGGTGAGAAATTATGTAGGTTTTCCTGTGGCCATGACTGAAAAGGAATTGCCTTTTACTTCATTGATGTGAAAAGATCATCCTGAATATGGGCACAATCAATTCCTGGGTTTTGGAATAGATGACAAGGAGGAAGTATGCTGAGCACATTCATGCATATGTATTGCTTTCTGCTCTATTTTGTATTAAAGCATTTTAGTAGAACATATTTTCTTCATGCTCTTTCTTATCTCAGAAATCTTCCCAGATCTTTCACACTTCGCTACCTCCTGAAGTCAAGTTCCCTCTGTCTTTCTCTCCCTTTCATTCCCTCATCACAAAAAAGAAGAAGAAGAAGAAGAAGAAGAAGAAGAAGAAGAGGAAGAGGAAGAGGAAGAGGAAGAGGAAGAGGAAGAGGAAGAGGAAGAAGAGGAAGAAGAGGAAGAAGAGGAAGAAGAGGAAGAAGAGGAAGAAGAGGAAGAAGAGGAAGAAGAGGAAGACAAGAGAAAGAAAGAAAGAAAGAAAGAAAGAAAGAAAGAAAGAAAGGAAGGAAGGAAGGAAGGAAGGAAGGAAGGAAGAAAGGAAAGAAGAAAGAAAGAAAGAAAGAAAGAAAGAAAGAAAGAAAGAAAGAAAGAAAGAAAGAAAGAAAGAAAGAAAGAAAGAGAGAGCACACTTTAGGGTGGGTCAGACCTCATGCCAAGGAGTGGGCTAATGCAGCACAGACTCCATGTTCCATTTGTGGGATTTGCTTTATTTTGTTTACTTTAGTTTGGTATTCTTTTCATCTTACTGCTTTTAATTTACCTTTTTCTATTACTGTGAAATTGATGTGATTAGCTACTTCAAGATCCTGCTGCTGTGATTCCCCACAATGACTGACTGTGACCTGGAATAGCTCAGCTCAGAGTCTTTTATCACAGCATTAGGAAATGAAACAGAAACCGTCAAAATACTGTCCAAAAATGGAGTTGTATGGGGATAATTTTGAGTGCTCAAGAGAAAACTCCAAGAAAACAAGGCAAGAGTCTTGTGACCTTGGTTTCTTCAAAACACAGAGTTGTTCTTGAAAGTGTTCTCATGCTCTTCCCAGGTGTAGCAGACAGGAGTGAGTTTACTTCAGATTATTCATCATAACTAGTTAGTGTTGTTTATATGCCTCTATGGAAAAAATGTACTTTTGGCTCTTCTTTTCTACTATGTGTAGCTTGTCTTGTGATTGTAAACTTCACTCAAGTGCCTCCTCTATCTATTGGCTCCATTCTCACAGGTTCCAACCCCTCTTGAACTGTAAACAATAGACAACACACACATTTCTATTTTGGTCGTTATTACTTGGTTATTACTTTCTTTAGGCTTTGCAGGGAATTCCATCACATCTTTGAGTGACAAGAATAACTATGTCACAAAAGAAAAACAGGCACCTGAATCACTGGGTCAGCATTCAGCTATTTTGAAATTAAAAGTTCTAGATAAGGTTTGAAAAGCTGTGAGAAAATCTTAATGTATTTACAAACATTAAATCATATTAACTTTAGCACGTTAGCAAAAAGACAAGAAGGCTGCAGGAAAGCTAAAAGAAAAATTAGGTACCTCCTACAGCACAAAAGCAGAGGAGAACAGACAGAAAGGGAGCCATTGGCCCACTTGATGTGCTTAGAAACCCTGGGAGCTGGCAGTATTGTCACTGAGTCACCTGTGATTCAGAATATTTGAGAGTAATCACTGCTCAAGATATCAAAGTGTCCTTTGAAAATGTAAAGTTCATACATGAAAGAAATGTGGTCAAATTCTCAGATCTCAAAATAATTTGAGAAATTTTGATGATATGATGAATAAATTATGACACTGAAACATTTATTCAATAGGTCAGCTAAAGACAGAAAAGAGAAAAATGTTTGACTTCATCTCTAGAAAGTTGTATGACAAAAATCTTGCAATTTGAAGTTACATGAAATTCAAAAGCAGTAACACAGCCTTGTCACAGGCTAGGAAGGCAGCTAATATGGCATAGTCACACTGTACTCCTGGATGTTGCAAAAGCTGCCGGTTTTTTTTAAACATCTTTTAAATAATTTATTGTTGATATCTTGTGTTTCTAAATATATATTCACTCATATAACTAATATTTCTTATATTCATCTTTTTATATGTAAAAGAATTTCTATAAACATATTGTACTAGTTTACCTTTCTCTTTGCAATAAAAGCATATTTGAGAAAAGAAACGTAAGGAAGAAGAGTTTCTTTATGTCATAGAGAATCCACGAGCACAAGAACTGTCTTTACTGCCATCAGTCCAATGATATGTGTTTCTAAACACTCTGCAACATGTTTTCAGCAGATCAATCTGATGGTATGTATGTATAAACACTCTGTGATATATTTTAGGCCCTTTCAGTCGGAGTGGCTTACTAACCTCCTTTGCCTGCGTATCATAGAAGCAGCAATGATACTGGGCCTAGAGTTGATCCTTGCAACACATGGGAATTTGCCTTCAATCTTTTTATAAGATTTAATTTTATTATGTGTGTGTGTTTGTGTGTGTGTATTCCAAGAATGTGGCAGTCAGGTGTCAAGTTGCCTCAGTTTTCTCCTTATACTTTTCCATCCAATGGATGGAATCCAGGTCCTCAAGGCTCAATGGCACTGTACAGTCTCATCAACTCTCAAAAGATGTTAATTATACAAATTTTCTTTATGTGTTTTAACTTCTATTTTTAATATTTCTGAAATACTTCTTTTATGCTCAGAAATGTTTTATAATGGATGCTTCAATTAACAGTCTCTTATCAGTGTGGATCCTGCAGGTAGAGGCTTATTTGCTTCTACTAGATGGTCAGAAAGTAAGCAGAGAGATTAATAGTCCTGGTTCAATTTTAAAAAAAAATATGGTATGTCCAAATTGGAATCAGAAAACGTTATCCACAAAGTAAAACCTTCAGTTACTAATTCTGACCTATGAAGATAACCCATTTGTTTATTTGCAAATGTGCTAATACAAGGGTTTTTAGAGATTTGTTTGTAGTATGACATAAATCAGACTCCATCGTCTAGAGCATAGATATTTGCAAACACTTGTGTCAATACTTATAACTAGTAACATATTTGTGGTGTTAGTACAGAGAATATATAATGCAAGTGAATAACATAATATCCAAAATATTTTAATTATTGAAATAAAGGCACTGAGGAAATATACTGATTTTTATACATTAGTGAAACACTAGAAAATAATTCTGATTACATGGTATATAAATATGTAATCACAAATAAATGTCAAAACAGTGTTATGGTAGAAAAAGAACTCCTTTCAAAATGGTCTGTACAAGTATCATTGTGGCATTTCAATTGACTTTTAATAAATTAATACTGCCTGAACATCTGAGAATAAAACAGTCCTACAGGTCAGCCTTACAGACTAGGTTATAGTAACACACACCTTTGATCCCAAAAGCCACAAGGATACAAACCTTTAATCCTGATAGCCACACTACTTGTCATAGAAATTGGGTGGTGCATGCCTTTAATCCCAGTGGTGCACACCTTTAACCCCAGCCTTAGAGGGGAATATAAAACAGGGGGAGACAGTTCTCAGACACATAGTCTCATTCTGAGTTTTCAGGAGGCTAGATTGCCATTTCAGACTGAGGTAGAGGTAAGAACCAGTTTTACTTTTTGAATCTTCAGGTTGAATTCCAATTTCTGACCCTGGGTTTTTATTAAGCATGCTTCACATATGGCATCCTTTCTTTCAGTCTAAAGTACCCTTTTGTTTGCATATATATTCTTACCACCATAGCCTGAATAGAGGCATCAAATTGCAACTCAAATGTAGGGAGGACATAGTTTTCAACCAAGTTGGTGCTATGAAAGGAGAGGTAGTAAATAATACACGATTCTTCTGAATAAATACAATAAAATGCATTTGTGGGACACTGAATCCTGGCAACAGACTTCTTAAATTGCATTTTACTGTTTTAATTGGTTTGAAGTAATTCATTAAAGAGAGCAGAAAGTATCTCCCATTAGAAAAATATTTGATTAATGAGTTTGCTTGGAATCAAATCATTTATTTACATAGATAAATCTTTGCTTTAAAATTTCTGAATCTACAACTTAGCAGGCCAGATATTATTGACTCCCCAAAGAAGTCTTATCCCCTATGGGAAGAAGATTGGAAGCGCGAGGGAAAGGCGGGGGAAGGAAGAATTGGGGTTGGTATGTAAAAGGAAAAGTAAATTTTTTAATTAAAATAAATTCTGATCCTAGATCAGTTAAGTTTGCCTTCAAATAGGTGTTTCTAAACATAATAATTAGAAAAAGCAGAATATATAAAAAAAATGGCTCAGAACATTCAGTCATTTAGAATAAAATCAAGGACTAGGGAGATGACTAGGGAGATCACTTTGCTGCTCTGACTCATTCACCAACATTGACTTCTGACAACCATATTGGGGAGCTCACAACAGCTTGTTAATCCATTCCCATGGGATCACACAACCCTGTCTGACCTCTATGGATAATGCACTCATGTGTGCATACACATAAGCATACA